>NC_134207.1:251053280-251362387 GCF_965140235.1 Caretta caretta
ACTATTACAGCAAAACTTAATATATCCTACAAATTCTTAACATGTGTAGGGGACAACTTTCTGATTCAGAAAGTTGAGGAAACAACTAGGGGATCATCCATTTTGGATCTGGTCTTGACCAACAGGGATGAATTAGTTGTGAAGGTGGTTGAAACTTGGGAGGAAGTGATCATGATCTGATAGAATTCAAGATCTTATGGAAAGGAGGGCATAAGGACAGCAAAACAAGGACACCAGACTTCAGAAAGGTGGATTTCAACCAGTTCAGATAAACAGTAGGCAAGATGTCATGGAATGACCAATTCAGAAGAAAAGGAGTCGAAGTGGGGCTGGCAGTTCCTAAAAGATGTAATACTAGAAGCTCAACATCAAGCTATTCCGATGCAGAGGAAAGATCAGGAGGACAATGTGGCTGCTCAAGGAGTTTTTTAGCTATCTAAAAATGCAGAGAAATCCATACTGGAAATGGAAGGAGGGGCATGTCACTAGGGAAGTATACATGGGAATAGCGCAAGCATGTAGGGACAAAATCAGGAAAGCCAAGGCAAAAAATGAGTTACAGCTGGCAAGAAATATTAGAGACAACAAGAAGGGGGTCTTCAAACATGTTGGACAAAAAAGAAAGATCAAGGACGGTGTGGGTCCACTCTTCAATGGAGAAGGTGAGCTGGTAACGGAAGATGATAGGAAGGCAGAGCTGCTCGGTGCCTGCTTTGCTTCAGTTTTCACACAAAAAGTAACCTGTGATCGGACGATTAGCGAGGTTACGATAGACAATAAAGGGGAAGGGGTACAGATCAGGATAAGTAAAGAACACGTCAGAGATCTTCTGACTAATCTGAATGAATTCAAATCAGCAGGGCCTGATGCTATTCACCTGAGGGTACTGAAGAAATTAGCTGAAGAAATCTCGGAGCCACTGGCAATAATATGTGCAAACTCATGGATGACCGGAGAGGTCCCAGAAGACTGGAGAAGGGTTAATGTAGAGCCCATCTTTAAAAATGGGGGAAATAAGTAGCCAAGCAACTATAGACCAGTCAGCCTGACTTTGATGCCTGGGGAGCTACTGGAGCAATGTATAAAACCTTGAATGTATGAATACCTGGAGGATGAAGGGGTGACCCCTAGCAGCCAGCATGGATTTATCAAGAACAAATCGTGCCAAACCAGCTTGACTTCCTTCTTTGACAGGGTAACTGGTTCGGTGGATAGGGGGAATGTGCTGAACTTAATATACTTCAGCAAGGCATTTGACACAGTCCCACATGACATTCTGATAAGTAAGATGGAGAAATGCCAACTATCATTAAGTGGATACATAATTGGTTAAACAACCGCTAACAAAGAGTAACTATTAACGGAATGATGTCAGATTGGAGAGACATCTTAAGTGGGGTTCCACAGGGATCTGTTCCGGGTCCAGTGTTTAATATCTGTATTAATGACCTGGATGTAGGGATAGAGAACATACTGATTGAATTTGCAGATGACACAAAGCTGTGGGGTGTTGTCAACACTTTGTAGGATAGAGCTAAAATTCAGAGGGATCTTGATAAACTGGACAACTGGGTTATAGACAACAAAATGAAATCCAACAAAGACAAATGTAAGTTGCGGCACTTAGGGAACAAAAACCAAATGCACAAAAACAGTATGGGGGATAACTGGCTTGGCAGCAGCACGGCAAGGATCTAGGAGACATGGTGGATCACAACCTCAACATCAGTCAACAATATGATGCTGTTGCAAAAAAGGCTTGCATTAATAGAGGCATAACATGCAAGTCACAGGAGGTGAGAGTACTGCTCTATTTGGCGCGAGTTAGGCCTCAGCTAGAGTATTGTGTCCAATTCTGGTCACAAAGGTATAGAAGGGATGTGGAGAAACTGGAAAGGATCCAGAGGCAAGCAACAAAAATGATAAAGGGGAGAGAATGCAAGTCATATGAGCAAAGACTGAAGGAACTGGATATGTTTAGTTTGGAAAATAGCAGATAGAGGGGGGACATGCTAGCGGTCTTCAAATACTTGAAAGGCTGCCATAAAAAAAGATGGAGAAAAGTTGTTCTATCTTGCCACAGGGGGTAGGACAACAGGCAATTTGTTCAAACTACAGCATAGCAGATTTAGATTAAATCTCATGAAAAATGTCCTAACTGTAAGAAGAGTAGGATAGTGGAACAGACCTGCCTCAGGAGGTTGTGGAAGCTCCTTCACTGGAGGTTTTCAAAAGGAGGCTGGATAGCCATCTGTCTTGGTTGGTTTGACACAACAAATCCTGTATCTTGGCAGAGGGTTAGACTAGATGACCCTTGCGGTCCCTTCTAATCCTGTGATTCTGATTCTATGACCTCTCTGTTACTTTTTCCCTCCCAAGCTTGACCCTTTTGGCCCTGTCCCCTCTAACCTGTCACTGTCCCAGTCCTGTCTCTTTCCACTCCTCTGAATCCTTGTCCCATGTCCAGTCTCCTCATCTAGCCAGTCAGTCTCCACTCCTCCAGGCTACTCATCCCAGTCCTATTTCCTTTCCCTGCAGGTCCCATTATCCCCTTGACTCCTCATCTGCTTGTACCGGTCTCTTCCACAACTCTTCATCCAGTTTCAGATTTCCCACTCCACTGGCTCCCAGTTCCCCCCAACCCTTGGCTCCCACTCTCCATGCCCAGTTAGTCAGTCTCCCCCTCACTCTTTGTCCAGGTCCCCTTCCCCAGCCAGTTCCATTCTTCTCTTCTCTTCTCTGCTTCCTGTCCCAGTCTATTCCCTCCACCACCCCTAGTCTGGCTCTACTCCTTTCTGCACTTGAGTCAGGCAGCTTCCTCCTCCTCGCTGCCTGGGTGCCAGCAGAAGGAGCATAGACAGCACAGAAGACACAGTCTCCCTGCTCTCAGTTTCCATACCCAGCATCCTAGGGGCCATGGGAAGATAGAAGGAACAATTGCAGGGAAGTCCCGCTCAGCCCCTGAAGTTCTGGGCTAGAGCATGCCCAGTGCAGATGGAATCTTTGGAGAAATGAGCAAACTGAGGTTTTTTCAAAGGCTGATAACTTGACCGTGTTTGAGCAGTTTATCGCAGGAATGGCAAAAGGTACATCTCAAACACCAGCGTGACCCCTGTGTCAAATGTCAAGTCCCTTCTCCAAAGCCTGCAGATGGTGGAGCTTCTCAACAAAACAGATGTAAAGAATTTTAACGTGGGCAAAACAATGTATTTTCCCTAAAATTGTTCTTAAAATAGCAGAACCATTTTTGCTGAAAGCTACAAAATAAAAAACCAACCACAAAATCCACCATCAGGAGGCAGACTGTGAAATTTTAGCCCAAACTGTTAAAGTTTGGCAAAGTTACATGCAACTGATAACAGGGTCTTTTAATGGGAAGTTCTGTCAACTTATTGTCAGCTAATTATAGGTAGTACTAGCAGCTGTGCCAATAATAAATAATGAGGACGATAAGGGTGCACTCAATCCTACACAGCCACTCTGGTTCCACAGCCAAGGGAATCCTCCCTGGCTACAGATGCAGGAGCAGGATTTACGCCTCTAAACTGGTGCTACCATGTTTGTACTTTTTATCCTAAGGAACTAATTACACGGAATATATGTAGTCTGATTTACAGCAAAGCTTGGATAATACTTACTCAGTGAGTAGTTCCTCTGACATCATGAGAATAACCCCATTGCAGTAAACAGGGCTATACCCCTGAGTAAAGCAGGTGGGATCTGCTCCTTAAAAGAAAGCAATTTATTTTGAAGCTAATAACATGATCTGTAAGTGATTCTCCAGACCTTCCATAAACAAGATCCTGTCCTATGAATCTTCATGAGAGATGTAATTAATTCCTTTACTTTCTTGCAATCATTTCCTAAGGCAAGCCAACCCTTTACACAGAAAAATTAATGCGATGAAGTATTCCCTTTCCCTGGGAAATTATAGGTGCCACAACAAAAAATTGCCACCTTCTACACAAATAAGCCAGTGAAGCAAAGAAACCATTTCAATTTATTTTATTTGTGTTTGATATTTTCAGTGTGTGTCTGCATTTTAAATGTATTTTAATGCAAAGGTTAATGGAGTTTTAATAAAGGGCAGATGGCTACTGTAATTGCTGAACACCCTAGCATACTCTTTTAAAAACCTCTTTAGCTAGCTAGACAGATATTATTAATACTGAAGAGCATTTTATAAAAAAGCATGTGTTTGAATCAAATGACTCTTATGTTAAATTAATTATTAAACCAAAATTGCAATCATTACATACATTTTGCAAAGAAAAATTGTATTATCAATATATTTCCCATCAAGTGCTCCTGTGAACTCCCGATCTATTATCTATAGCTATACTAAAGAACCAAGTGTTGACCTATCTATTAAATATTGTTTCTTATCTAGATGTCAACTTCTAGCCCTCAAATTGTTTTAACTGTAAAATTGTTTAGGAAAATTAAGTTGTCCCCTTTTTTGCATCTTTGATCTTTTTGACCCAGGGGTTAGCTGGTAAAATAACATTATGCAGACACATCACAATCCCATGCTGTGTTTTTTAAAAGGGCATAAAAAGTGTGAGCAGATTTATGTTCCATTTTCCCTTTGGGCCCTACCCCAAGCAGAGTCTTCTATAACCAGAAAACCGAGATGAGACAGAGATTGCACCAAGTCCACTTTACTATTGCCAACTGATTTTAGGTGGAAGGTGCTCAGAGGCTATGCCAACGGGCAGCAGTATAAAACTGTAAAGCAAATGGATGTGCTATAGAATCAAAGGCAAAAATAAGAGCAATTTGATTCTTTGGGTCTTAGGACCCAATCCTGCACCTTTTGAAGTCAATGGGCCAAATTCAGCTCTTGGTAACACTGCTGTAAATTTGGAGTAACTCCACTGAAGTCACTAGAGTTATTCCAGATTTACACTGGTGGAACTGAGAGCAGAATTTGATCCAAGGGAGTTCTGTCACAGAGGCCTGGTCTACAGTACAGAGTTAGGTCGATGTAAGCTGCCTTACGTCAATCTAGTTGTGTATGTGTTGAGGCATAAATTTGTTACACCAACATAGTAACACTCTGAGCGGTGTTGAGCCATGGCCGAGGTTGGTGCTGTGTGAGTGTAGACACTGCATTATCTATGTCAACCCTAAAAGTCTTCTAGCAGCTGTCTCACAGTGCTTGATGCATGCCACTCTGGTCACAACTGTGAACTCCACTGCTCAGGGGTCCTGTAGTCCGGGAGCCTCCCCTTTTCCCCACCCCCTTAAAGTCCCTTCAAATTTTTGCAATGTCTTTTCCAGGCTGTCCAGCTTGGTGAGCACACATCTATCTGCTCTCCATTGTTGTGCACAACTGCACTGCTGATCATGCCAGCTACACGCTCCAGCCTGGAGTAAACAGGAGACGTCAGATCTCCTGGGCTTGTGAGGAGCATAAGTAGTGCAGGCACAGTTCTGAACCAGCCATATAAATGCTGACATCTACAAACAGGGGATGCAGGAGAACGGGTATGACTGGGGCCAGCAGGGGTGCCACATGAAAGCCAAGGAGCTACAGCAGGTATACCAGAAGTCCAGAGAAGCCAACAATCTTTCCAGTGCCGAGCCTCAGACGTGCTGCTTTTACAACAAGCTGCATGCTGTACTTGGTGGAGACCCTACCACCACCCTGCACACCACCATGGCGACCACCGAGGCGTGTAAGTCATAGATGTGACAGGTTGGACCCGTCATCCGGGTTGCCACCTGATGTGCTGGGGTCTCACTGAGCCCGCCTGTTCCACCAGCCTGGGCTTCCTCACCCTGTCTTTGCTGTACCAGTCCCTCAAGCCTTCTCTAACACACACACTCACAGGTAAGGCCACACCCAGCTGCAGACACAGACTGAAGTCAGCTCTGTGTAAGAGGATTCAGCTTGGGGATCCACCCAGCACACACATGCACACCCCCTTTGGTGCGTAACCCCCAAATAATATTGTCTTATCCTGTATAAAAAAGTCTACACAGTGCAAGCTCACAAAAATTCGCCCTCTCCCTCAATGTGGAGAAAGATATGCACAGCTTCTTGCCCCCCCCCCAGATATGAATTTCATGAACTGGGTTATGTTATAAACAAGAAATAAGTTTATTAACTACACAAGGTAACTTTTAAGTGATTACAAGGGATAGCAAACAGAACAAAGCAGATTACTGAGCAAATAAAACAAAACACGCAAACTAAGCTTAATAGACTAAAGAAACAGGCTACACATAGTAATTTCTCATCCTAAAGTTGTTTCAGGCAGATTGTAAAGTTTCTTGAAGATAAACTGCTTTTGTTTGCAGCTTAAAGTTCCAGATATTATTCTTCACAGGCCAGACACCTTCTAGCCTGGGTCCAGTTCTTTCCCCAGTTCAGTCTTAGGCAAGGCTTTGGAGTGGAGCCTGGAGCTGGAGCGCGGAGCAGCTCCGGAACAGTGGAGCTGCAGGTTTTTGCCTGGAGTGGGAGTGGAGCCGGAGCACAGCTCCAAAGCCCGGGTCTTAGGTCTTTCCAGCAGTCATCTTGGGCAGGGATTCAGTGAAGAACCGGAGACCTTGATTGACTCACTTCCCACCCTTAAATAAGATTTACATAAGGCGGGAATCCTTTGTTCCCAGTGGAAAAATACCAGCAGTCACCAAGGTGGCGCTCCATACCGATGATAGAGTCACCTGACCTTGCAGTGCCAAAGCAGCATCCCAGGAAGCTTCTCAGGAAGGCAGGAGATTAGTATCTTCAAAGTCTTATTGTTTTTCCTGATGGCCCATTCCAAGCTTATTGCTTACTGTCTGGTGGGTGTTTCCCAGGTGCACACACAGTTGTACTTGTTACATAGTCAATATTCCTATCTCCAGATACAGAAATAAATCATGTATACAAATTGGATAATCACATTCAGAAAATCATAACCTTTCCAATGATCTCTCACATGACCCATCTTGCATAAAACATATCTTAAGCTATGCCATGTTCCTATTATAGCAATATTTCTATGAAGAATATGGGGTGCAGAATCACAACAGGCCCCTGCCATGAACAGAAAGGAGGAGGAGATTGGCAAGGAGGAGAAGTATGGGGGCCAAGCAACCGGGGTCCAGCTGTGCCATGAGCCAGGACTTGTTTTTGTCTCCACCGCAGTCCAGCCAGTCTCTGCAGTTGAGCAAAGGTGACCCGAAGCGGGGAAGGAACCTCAGGTAAGTGTGTAAATAAATTTCCCGTTACAGTGATGGCACCCCCAACTTAGCGGGCACAACTATTGACTTTTCATTAATTTACTCATACTAGAAGAAGTAGTGGTAAAACCTAGAGAGGCAGATTTGCTGTGTGCTTTTCTTGCCCCTCTAGAGTTAGGCAAGGGCAGCCATGTGGTACAGTTTGTTTATATACACAGGGATGTCCCTTAAATCCTCCTGAGAGATCTCGATGAAACGTCCATGGAGGTACATGGCAATCCTCTCGTGAAGGTTTCTAGGGATGGCAGCCTTATTTCTTCTTCCACAGTAGGACACTTTCCCACACCAGTCAGCGATAACCTCATCAGGCACCAATGCGGTAAACAGACTAGCGGCATACGGGCCTAGTCAACTCTGGGGCGTCTGCACCAGTTCTGCTGACTTCGGCTTCATTACTCTCATGAGTGAGAGAGATCAGCTAAAACCACCACCACCTGTGGAAAATGGTGCCAGTATTCGGTGCCATTGCCTTGTACTCATAGGTTCAGGCAAGCAAGCAATTCCCTCCACATTTCCCTCACCCCTGGTGGATCAGACTCATCATGGCTGTTGCTGCAAGCGGTGCTGTGAGCAAGCACTCTCAAGTAAAAGTGCCAATAAGCAGGTCTTGTTTAACACTTTAGGGGAGCAACGGAAGGGGGGCAGTGCTGAAGCTTAAGTTTCACTTTCCCTTCCTATTAAACTGTGTTTTATCTGTAGCTGTGGCTGTTGCAGCCTTGAGGGATACGTCCTCTACACCAGCGAAAGGACTAACCCAGATAAGGAGGAGAAAAAAGAGGATGTGGGAGGACATGTTTTGCGAGATCCTGCAAGCCTGTGCTGCATCAGAATTTGAACGTAGGGCCTGGAGGGTGAATATTGCAGACTGTATGGAGAATGAAAGAGCAGGCAGGAGAAAGGCGCAGTAAAGGAGCAGGAGATTCACCAGAACGTAATAGAGCTTCTCGATCTGAAAATTCAGATGCTCCAGAGTCCTGTGGACCTCCAGGTTCAATAACAGGGAAGCGTGTGGTGCTCCACTGCAGTTCGGGAATCCCATAGCTGCACCATCCACTATGTCCCGTACCCTGCCAAGAGTCACAGCCCTGCATAGCACGAGATGATTAATGACTCTGCACGCTTGCATGACAATGGCTCCCACAGTGGATTTTCCCACTCCAAAATTACTTCCCACAGACCAGTAGCAATCTGGCATTGGAAGTTTCCACAGCGTGATCGCCACTTGCTTCTCCATTGTGAGTGCCTCTCTCAGTTTGGTGTCCCTGCACCTGGATGGCTCAGGTGAGCTCAGTACACAGATCTAGAAATGTGGCTTTGTACATCTGAAAGTTCTGCAGCCACTGCTCGTCATCGCAAACCTGCATTATGGTGCAATTTCACCAGCCAGTGCTTGTTTCTGGAGCTCAGAAGCAGCTCTCCACCATTTGCAGCTGCTCTGTGAACACCAACAACAATCTTGAATTGGTTTTCACTATGTTCCACAGCAAACTGACCACCAGGAAATCATCATGTTCCCCAGGGTTCTTCTTGCAGCTCTGCAAATACCAGAGGAGGACATGTCCTGTGCTTGCAGTGCTACTAACTGCCATGGCTGTATGCCAACCTAACTTGCACTGGAAAAAACTTTGTAATGTAGACATGGCCTAAATTTCAGTCAGAGTAGGATCCAACTTCAGGTGAGGGGCTATATAGAGGCCATCCTGGCACAGATGGGGGTAGTTGTTGCTGCTCTGCTTGTTTTTAAGCAATTAATGATGGCCCTAATGGCTTTCATAAGTAAGGCAAAACTATTCATTATATCTATTCTGTGCTCTTGGGCAGCAACAAACAAAACCAGCCTTTTCCCGGAAGAGCTGCTGCAGAGAGAGAGATTCAGGAGAACTCTGTGTAAGACAAAATAATGCAGCAATCCGGGACTTTTTTGCTTTGGAAACAATCCCTTTATCCCCCCCACAACAGCCTCCTCTCCAAACATGCTGGCTCATAAGCAAACCTGCACCCATAGGCTGTTAAATGAACAGGGCTTTGAAATATTGGCTGGAGCCTTGGATTACAGAATAGAAGAGAAATAAGTTTATATCATTTTATGAATGGACATTAATCAAAGTTAAATCACAGTGAGAGTCTGATGGAATCACGTTACCTTCTCCCAAATCGCTGAGGAAGGAAGCATAATTAATGTTATGACAATGACACCTGGAAGAATTAATAATGGGAGAGGTTCACATTTTGATTTCACCAAATTAGGCGCTTTTCGGAGCCCACAATGTATGGAGGGGACCTTTGGAACCCAGAGTGGGAAACAATAGAATGTGTCACGTTATTAATTTACCCTGATGATTAATCTTTTATCCCGCCTGACGTTTATGTTGTTCCTGTGACATTTCAGGGGGAGGCCCCAAGTGTTACAGAAGGGAATGATGTGAAGGCGAAAGCCAGTCCGCGCTGCCCATCTGTCTTCTGCAGATGGGACTCCCCGTCTGCATTGACCTGGGTCCCTTCTCTCCAGCGGACCGCTACTTATGTACACTTTCCCCGGTTGAGGAAAGATGGAGCAAAGTCTCCCCTTAAAACGCCAGAGTAGCTAGGAAGAGGCTGATGACAGGTGCACGGCTCTGCGTCGGAGCAGGGGGGACCGCCGAGCCCCAAGAGAACCTGGCTGAGCGAGCGAGCCCTGAGCGCCTACTCCTTTAAAGCTCTCCCGGTGAGGGGTCCGTGGCTATAGGTGACTCACAGGGTGGGCTAGCTTGATTTAGTGCATCTCCAGTTGTTTAGACGGTCCTGACTCTGCACATAACTTGCCGATCACCGAAAATAAATCACAATCAGCAAATTCTTTCATCTAATATTTAACTGTAGCCAATAAAATATTACACCAGTTACCACTCAAGGCAAATGAAACCGCGTCCATTTGTTTATTGAGAAAGCACTTTCTTTCGGGGCATGTAAGTAGGTCCCTGGAGCCCAAGGGTGGGATAACCCCCAGATGTAGATGACGTTGCACTCTACATGGGACGATGCTGTCTCGCGTTTATGGTCCAGATCTAGGTCCTGCTCTGGAGTCCGCAGTTTCGCTCCTATCCCATCCGAATAACCTGTTGCCCGGTAAAGCCGCGCTAGACCGGGTGAGGGGCAGGAATTTCTCGGGTTTTTTGTATACATAATTGGTCAATCTTGGAGCAACATTTGTCTGATTCATTCTTCTATTTTAACCCGCTAGAGATAAATCCCCAAACTGGCCCCGACTGGTTTAAGCGGATCGAGATAAATCCAGCTACAGTTTAAGAAGGACCCACAGGACTGGAACTCCAGGCTCAGGGCAACATTCCTAATTGGTTTGTCCTTGGGACACTAAATATCGCTAAACCATTTTCTGCAGGAAGCGTGGCTTTGCCTTGGGCTCGCCTTTCAAGCATCTTGTTTATCGGCCCCACTTCTGATCACCAGGAATCTCCTTCCTCCCCTCTCAGTGTAAAGATTTCCAAAAGGGCGGAGCTGAAATGTGTGTTCGACTCCCAGCCTCCTGCGATCGCGAGCAAATAATTTTAAATCTCTCTCCCCCCATGGGGATGAGATTTATCCACCTGGCAAGGGTGGTGTGTGACAGCTAATCGATTAATGTCTGTACAACACTTTGAAGATTAAAAGTGGTACCGCACAGGGCTAAGTATTTTGTTTTCAGATGGGGACCTCCCCCTAGTTGCTTTAAATTTCCTTCTCTCTCTTACAAGAGGAATAAAAATGTTCTTACAAGTCAGTGTTTGAAAAAACGGATCGCCTGATATTCTCTTTTAAAAGTCCTACCTCTGCAGGGGGTCGGAGACTCCATGCCGGGAGCAGGGCCAGCCAGGGCTGAGGTCTGACCACGCCCCCGTAGCGTGGCGGAGGCTTCCTTGGAAGGGGGAAGTGGGAACTGCTGCGTTCTGCTCCCCCAGCCTTAGCACAAAGGGCCTGATCCAAAGCCCGCTGAAATCAATGGAAGTCCTCCCATTAACTTTGAAGGGCTTTGGATCAGGCCCAGCATGCAGGACTGATTCTCCTCCACTGAAGGGCGTCGCTGAACAAGGGACACTAACAGTGGCCATTGCCCAGGTTCTCTAACGCCCCTTCTGTATTTGGGGCGCTGTTTAATATGAAATGTCCATAGAAACCCCCTTAAAACCATGGAGGGGATTGATCCTTCTTTACCCCGGCCCAGCGACATTTAGATTGAGAAGAGGGCAGGAGTGGGACCCCATTGCCTGATGCAAACCAGCTGCCTGCACCCCAGCAAGAGAGAGTAACCAGCAGCAAGCCTCTGCACGATCACTCTTTTGCTTTGATCCTCTCCTTTCCTTTCTATTTGCACAAGGCCATTTTACAATGGCAAGAAGTGACCTCAGCGGGGGGGGCCTTGTTCCTTCTCAGGTGGCCGCAGGCCTCACCGGCCAGGGCCCAGCAGCGCCCACACCTGTGCTGGTTTATGGCTTGGATTGAATAGAGTGCCTCCTCTGAGCTCTCCTTTCCCACCCTCCCCGCAAGCCGCCTGTGGACCCGCTCCGGCTGGTGTGACGGATATAGCCCGGGGTTCCCTAGCCTGCAACGGCTGGCTCCCCTTCTCCGGCGCCTTCCCCCAGCCAGAGAGGCGGCAGCTCTGCGGTTCTTCCTGCGAGATCCGGAAGGCCTTGCAGGCCTGGAGAGAGCCGAGCTCTGGTGGCAGTCCTTGGGCTCCTCCTCTCCCTGAGCCCCATCACGCTCCCAGCCCAGTCAGTGGCAAACACAGGCCTATTCTGATCCTGGGCTGGGGGGGGCAGATTTCCAGCTGGCGGAAATTGCCCCGGCTCCACTGAAGGCCACAGAGCTGTGACAAGAAGCCCCGCTAAGGATCTGCCCCCTGAGCAAACGTCCCCTTTGCCCGCAGCCAGCCCAGGCTGCCCTGATGCACACAGCACGGGGAGGAGAGAGCAAGCACCTTTCTAGAGCACGATACAACTTGTGCCCTTCGGAAGCTCTTGTCTACCCTTCTCCTGCTCCGGGTTAGCACCATCTCTGCGCCATGTTCAGGCAGCCAGAGGGTGGGGAGAGCTGCACAAGAGGTCGGCACCGGCCGCTGGGGGAGGGCTGAAATGGGCTGAGTTAATCTTTTCCAACAAATCTCCTCTTTTCTGCATCTTGAGATCCGCTCCGCAGATAGTGCCGGATGCGACCTGAAGGTCGCTACACTGTTGAGCTGATTTCGAAAGCAATTAATCAAACCCCTTCATTTACTATTTCAACAATCCCTACCCCTTTGACGCATCCTTATTCTAATGGAAATAAACAGGTCCTACACCTTGTCCCTCCCTCTCGCCTTCCTACACCCCCTTGGGACGCTTTCGGCGGGGTTAGGGCATGTGAAAGGTTGTTGAAAGGAGGAAGGAAAAGAAAGAAAGAAAACCCCACAGAACTGGAGAGACTTGTCAACGATGAGCTCTGCAGATTGGGGAGAAAAATCTCTCCTGTTTCCATAACAGTGTGGAATCGAAAAGTAAAGGGATTGCAGTGAAGAGCTGGGGTTAACATTTGTGTGCGAGTCTTTTTATGAGTCTAACCGTATTATCATATATTTTCCGCCTAGCGCTTGGCTGCACCATTAAACAATTAAGAGGGTGCCATTTCGCCCCCAAAAGATGAGTTTCTCTTTTCTTATACAGTACATATCACCCAACAGAACAAAAGGAACGGCGAGTTGGGAGATTCAAAGAGGGCAATCGTTTAAGGGTCTGTTCTGACTTCTGGGTTAGAAGTGGTTTGGGTTAGGGGTTCACCAAGTTATATATACGCGTGGTTTCAAGTAGATTTTAAAATGGGAGGTGATTTTAACCCTTCTCCCTTTCAGTCTGCCTGCGGTCTGTCAAGATTTCACGCCTGGAATCTGGCATATGCCATAGTTCCAGACACACGTGTATGGACTGAGATGAAGCAAGTTTCTGGCAGATGCTGTTTTTAGAATAGAAACGGTTCCCTCTAGTTCACAAGAGGCGACATATCTGTCCAGAGAACACAGAGTCTCTGTGCCCCATCCAAACAACGCCTCTTCTAAAGAAAGGTCAGGAAAAGGATGTCTGGGGGACAATAAAAAGTAAAATAAGGGGCCATTGCGGTAATTAACTATAAATATATATATAGTTGCCTTACACTTTATAGATCCCATCTTGCAGTCCTGATTCTTGGCAAATCGCTCGATGGCAGCTTTGCCTGAGCAAAGGATGAAGGATCAGAATCCATAGATAATGGACACGATTCGAGTTCCTGTTCAAATTAAGCTAGTGTGAAAAATGTGAATTAATCTAATAAAGAAAACTTAGACTCTCTCAGCTCTGACTGAAATATCAGTCAGGGCTGCTGTCACATTAACCTACTTGCACAAGATCTATAGCAATTTTTAAATTGTGGAAGAAACTCCCCAATCAGAGTGGAAAGATAATTTTCCCACAGCTATCCTTAGGTTCCGTTTTCAAGTAACAAATGTTTAGTTCTCCCTATTCAGCGTTTATTTTCCTGGTGTTGTTTTCAGAGCAATACCACTCATGTCCATATATTTCTCTTGCATTTTTGTAGAATACACATCACTTCTTTTAGTATTTCATGGGGTACCTTTTTTTTAAACAAAGGAACAAAGTATTTCCAAACTTAGTGTTATTTTGTTGAACCTTATGCTCTTTGAAAAGGCGTTTATTGAGGAAATTAGAGAAAATATCAAAATAATGGCTTTAATAAGTGATAGAAAAGGCTTTTGGTTTTCTATAGTTTCTTTTGAGTCCACTTTCCCAGGCGTCTGCGAGTGCTATAACAGAGTAGAGATTGAACAGTAAAGTATGTACTATTAACAAGGATGCAAAGTACTTGCAGTGTTTCCAAATGATGCATTTAGCCAGATGTTTAAGACATATGAGAGAAGAGTAGTTAAAACCCACATTATATAGTTCTGTCTAGTATAAAATTGCATGTGCTGACCCATATATTTTAAACTGTAAACGGACTCCAGTCATTTAAAATATTGCAACGTCGATAGGACTAATTAATTGGAAATAAGAAACGAAAGAATACAATTAAACGAGAAGAGAATCATTTTCTAATTTAATAGAGGGACATTTATAAAGATCACAAGCTAAAAGGCATCGAATGATTCTATCGACATTGTGTTAAATCAGAGTCCCAACTTGAGGGTGCCTGCAAAGCGCTCTACTACCAATTCACCCGTGCCGCTCCGGGCCTGCTTTCCTCCTCCTGCAAGGTATTATTTTCACATTTGCAATGAAAACGTTACAATCTGATATACCCAATTCCTTCCTGTAAAGCCCATTGATTTCCTGGTCCATGGCCAGCCGTGCTGCTAGCTAGGCACCTTGTTGATGTTTGGGGCATTGGTGCCGAGCTGTATGAGAAGGCATTACTATTTGCAAAGTGAAATTGTCAATAAAGCATCCCTAGCGCATATACAATATCCTTAAATATTAGGATACTTTATTAGCCCCATTTCCTAACAATAATTTATTGCAATAAAACAGACATCCAAGGTCCTCTTAAATTGTCTTTTCATAATGAATAAATTTAAACTGGCTAATTAATATATAAACTAACCCAATTTGTCAAGTTGATTTGTATTTTAGTTAATTGTGAAAGTAATTACCACATGGGCAAATTAACAGCTTTCTGGAAATGACCAAGGCTGGGGTTTTATTTCCTTCCTGGGTGAAGAAAATTCATTTTTCCCAGCTCTTGATGTGATGAATAAAAGTCATAAATCTGGGTGATTGGTGCAGGCAGAGTCTAAATGGCTTCATATTTCATTTTAGGTTTAATAGAAATATTCATGCTCCGTTTTAATGAAATTAAATTGAAGGGGGATGGGTTGGAAGGCTAGCGGTTGGGCTTTAAAGGGCCAAGCACGGAGTTTTGTTCTCTGAAGTTACTGGGCTCTAGCCGCTTGTGGTTATTTGAATGAAACCAAGGAGTTGGTTGTTGGTTTGTTTGTTTGTTTGAAAGCGGCTTGGGCGAGGCGGCTTTGAAGAAGCCTGGATAGATGTCCCTGGCAGAGAAAACCCCGTGCCTGCCCATGGGGAATCAAGGGTCTGTAAAACTCGGAAGCTACTTCGCAAAAGGATATGATCAAGCCCCTTCCCCTTCAGCGCCATTTACATTTGAAAGGGCAGCTGGGCACAAGCCGCATCCTCGCTCCCCTAAAGGCGAGGGCGTGGCGGTGTCGGGCCCGGGTTACAGGTCATCATCTAATATAAACCGGTTTGTAACCCAGCGCTCAGCCTACGGCTGGGTTCTATAAACAGGAACACGGTGGACAAGTAACTCTCCCCGGCAAAGGGGACTTTGAACCGGCCTCCCTCCGGCGCCGCAGTTCAAACCCGGGAGTCCCAGGAAATACCGCTGCCGCCGCTCGGACAAGAGCTGGAAGTGATTGGGGGCGGGAGAGAGTTTACTTGAATTCACACCCTGGCACTGGTCCCCCGGTAGATATCACGGGGGATTCAGAGGGGATCTATGTCTGTTTACATTCGCAGTTGGAAGATATTCACCAAGCCGGAACGGTCTTCTCCACACACACCCCCCATCACCCCACATTAGATACATCGGTACCTTCCACCCCCAACAAATAGCACATTAACATCGGGCACCTTTAAAGTCTCTGCAGATGCCTTACACAGATCTGTAACCGCGGCATGCAAAACAGCTGTCCCGCCTCGCCCGCGTTTCGGAGAGCAGAGAGAATACAAGTGTTTGAAGCTGCGGGCTATTGGGGTTTTTTGTGGGTCAGCACGGTCTGACTGGTTAAGTCAATCAAGGAGTCTGGTTTGACACTCGAACTATCTTCAGCTGGAGCCGCTCCTTAATGGATCTGATCTGTGACTTGTTGATTTCCCCTGAGCAAATACGGCTTTGATGCAGTCCCAGCGAGAGTGGTTAGCTGATGAATTGACAAAAACTAATCAGCTTTATTGGGAAACAGGTTAAGGGCAGCGGAGTGTCAATAATTCTCAGCCTGACCCCCTCATCCATTAAGAGAGGCAGGCTGATTAGACCAAGGAGACCCTTTGCTTTTTGCACTGAAATTGCTTTCATAAACTCACCATTATTAGCAGTCAATGCAAGCAGCTAATTTAGAGGAGACATCTCTGGGATGTCACATTTATCATGGAGGTTTATGTATCATTATCTCATTTACAGAATGTCGCAGTGTAATATGTGTTTTTGGCAATATTGCTGGCCCAGTGCCTACCATTGGTTATTTCTTGTAGAGAACATCTGGGCGTTTTGAATTCAGCTTTGTGGGTTTAATTTAATATAAAAGAATGCAATCCAGTCCCTTTAATACAAACTAACTTGACCCCACTCCGGGCTGGGTAGAGAGTCAGACAAGGCTCTTAATACGAACCTTTGAAATTTTAATTACTTCAGCTACTATTTGATTGTCTTTTAATAAAAGGCAACAGGCACCTTTATTAAAGAAACGACAATGGGGAAACTGAGTATGATCATCTCGCTCCTCTTCATCGCTGTGTGTAAACGCTGAGAGCTGACTGGATCGCCTCTGAACGCATCGGGACCAGAACATAAAATGGTCTTTGAGCAAGATGCACTCTGCGGGACCCACTTGGTCGCCTGTCGCTCGGAAGACCTGCCAGACGGCACTGTAAATTCCACGCCTTGCCCTTTCTTTTAAAATGAACTGATACTCAGCGGCTTGTACCGCGAAACGTTCCTGGGGTAAACAGAGGAGACCCTTCATTAAAGGAGACCACCCAGAGACGCCCTGAGAGGTGTCACCGAGGTTGGGCCTTGTGCTAATCTCCGCCGAGATAAAGCCATGTTCCCCTTATTGTTTTCACCTGGGCAATATACTGGATCAACACAGGTGCAGGAATTCCTATTGCTCTCCACAACCTGCTCTAAAGGACACTTTGCACAATGCTCAGCTGTGAGTTGGGAGCTGTCTGGACAGGAGGCCCAACCCCATTCATTCTGCTTTGATATAGGAGTCTCCTTCCCCCGCCCGCCCAAATATACTCATGACAGCGGTATTCAATACAAGATGTTCTGAACATCTAAATCTTTCCCTAAGCATGAAATATGAAACAGGAGGGCGGAAACGGTGGTCTAGAAAGTGATCTGGCCAGAAAGCAATCCTTTGTTTCTGGCTGTGAGGGTCAATGGGAACAGGCCCCGGTCTTTGGAGGCCCTTTGTTTTGTTTTCAGTTGGTAGGGCTACACCAGCACTGCGTTTCCAAAGGGCGCATTGTTTAAATGAGGGAGCTGCCCCCACAGGAACCTGACAGAAGGCAGCTGAACTCCAAGGCCCTTTCCCAGCTGATTTCCCAGCTGAGCCGAAGAGCTGCCAGGGGTTACAGGGGACCCTTTAACGAGTTCATTAGCCAGATTATCTCTGCCTGCAGCTCGGAGAGGGGCAGGCCGCTGAACTTTCTGCACTGGTTCTAGGAACTCCAAGCAAACAGGAGGGCGCACTTAGAAGGGAAAAGTAGTTTAAAAAAC
Organism: Caretta caretta; assembly: GCF_965140235.1. Classification (NCBI taxonomy): domain Eukaryota; kingdom Metazoa; phylum Chordata; order Testudines; family Cheloniidae; genus Caretta; species Caretta caretta. Next base: position 251,071,038 of record NC_134207.1, read on the forward strand.
TCCTTCTAGAAAGTTGGACAGGACAATTTAGCTACCCCCAGATATAAACCAGCCACGGACTGGATAATATCCATAGAGGGAGGTGGCAATACAATGAAAGGGGGGAAAAACCCACAGGGGAGACGTTCATTAGGGGTCCAGGTCCTGTAAATTGGAAGGTGTTTGTGGCGCTTGTATTGTATTGTATTGTATTGTATTGTATTGCAAGATGCCTCGAAGGAGACTGTGTCTGGATTCCCTTTTCCTAGCCCGACAGCTGCCCTTTCTGCCACATCAGCACAGCTAAATATACCAATTAACTGAAACTTCCTGTCATTATCCGCCTTGATTGAAACATTTTAGTGCTACTGTTCGTGTACCAGAATAGGCCCGAAGTTCAGTTCCTGCAGCCGGCTATGTATGTTGATACGTTAAATTGGAAACTGAATATAGATACTATCACATCTGGAAAGGCATATCAGATACCCAGCTAGAGAGGAACAGGATCCAATACGTCTTCCCAGGTGTGTTATGTAGACGACGGCTACATGGTATGAAAGTATCTGAATATTTTTCTTTTTCCGTGGCCGTGAAGGGCTGACTTTTGTTGGCGTTTTTTTCTTAGTACCTAGGTTGCCAACCACCTCCACTCTAGGCCGGTTTTCTAGCTGGGGGAACTGCGGTGCCCTTGACCAAAAGCCGCGCTGTAAGTACGTGGGCAGAGCAGGGACTGAAAGGAACCCCAGTCTCTCCTAGCCTCGCCCAGCGCTCGGACCACTGGGCCATCCTTCCTCGTGTATAGAGTTGGAAATATGTACTTTATAGGTAGCCAAAGAGACCTATGCTGGACATACATATTAGATACCTCTCCAAAGGATACCCCTGAACGGAAACGAGGCTAATCGCTGGGGGGGGGAGGGGGTTGAACTGTTTTAATTGCTTGGCATTCGGTCACATAAATTAAAGCCATCAAAATGTTCGATGCTTTTCTGCCGCACCTGATTGATGGTGTTTTGCAGAGATCTTGTAATTTACTGCGGTTTCTGTAAAACCTGTTCTGTCTGACGGATCTGCGTTAGGCATTGGTGCCATTCGTTTTGAAGCCCTCGAGACAATAACCTGAGTGTGGCTGTAAAATCATATTTTCAATTTTTACGCTAAGTGAACTCGCCCGCAGCTTTCCACCTTTTTCAAATCAGGAAAAAGGCCATAAAGTGTCACCGCAACATGATGCCCATATCTGCAAAACAAACCATGTTGTGAATTAATTTTCATTTTACAACACTCAGCTGGAGACTACTACCATGCCTGGTGCAAGCCCTAACTCTGCGCTGAGAAAAGATTTCACTGCAGGTGATTTCACATTGCGAAATCTCCAGATTCCTCATTTCAAATATTAGTTGCCAGAGCAATACTCTGTCCTTCAACAGCCTCCGTAATAATATTATGGACTGCTTAGCGAGTTAAATTACAGTCGTGTCAGCCCTGCAGAAATTGGAAACAAGAGAACTTATCCGTTTCACATAGTAACTAGATCCGATCAAAAAGAAATGCAAAACTGAACAATGAGGTGGAAAAGTGGTGTTACATATGAATACATCTTACCCCAAAAGGCTAAAATATTTCTGGGGTGCGTTTATACCGTGTTAATTTCCAGTGGAAAATCGGCTGGGTGTACCACTCCTCTCAAAGCGACCCTTTCTATACTCCGTTATGTGGCCCCTTTAGTATTCAGTGGAACAATGTCTGACACTGGAAACAGTCTGTCCATATGTAGGGCAACGGATGTCTTGATATTTCCCCCAATCGACAACGTTTCACGTTAAAAGTGATTGCTAATGACGTGAAGAGAAAGAAACAATGCAGTTTTTATTGCCTCCGTGGAATCTAGTACCCCACTCTGAACGTTACCATTCGGGTACCCCTGGTCCACGCCCGTCCTCGTGTTGTTCTCTTCTGAGCGTGTACATCTTCCCGAGACAGAGAAACCGTTCGCTTGCTATGCCATTCCGCGCCTTGCATGGACACTGGGTAGGGAATATGGCAGTGAAAGCGCAACTGTCCTTTATTCTGATTTGAACCCTTCCACCAACTAGACCAGGCTGACATTTAACAGTTTACAAACCCCGGCAAATGCAGCCACCTCGAGGTTGTGCAGTCCTTAGTGAAGGAAAGCTCTAGTAGAAGTCAAGGGTAGATTGGCCTGAGTCAGGGCTGCAAGGGGCGTTGGAAGAGTCTGTTCTGCCGAGCTCGTGTGCTGGTGATACTTGGCGGATTTCCGTGCCTTGTATCAGGTTTGTGTCCGAGCAGCTCACATCGCTAGGTGTGCATGGGGCACACCCAGATTCTAGGGGGCGGGGGGTCCGGAACATTTGGGGCATGGCTCGGCTCTGGCAATCCTGCCCCTTCTTGGGATGAAGAATTTGCCCCTCAGACGTTCAGAGTCCGGCCCGATCCTGTGGTAGTGATTAGGCTGGCCCGGCAGAACCACCCGGACTAGGTGAGACCTGTCGTAAAGAGGGAGCGATAAGGTTCCTTAAAATGACAGTTGACAAGCCGGCCTCTGCAGCCCACTGAGCCACAAGACTCATGCATGCAGAGGCTTGAAGGAGGCGTCCCCCGTGCTTCGGGCAAAACCTTACCAGGGCTTTCCCAATTCCCTGACCTTAATGCCCTAGCTCCTAGCTGTGTGGCAAAAGAGGCTTCATGGGAGGGGGGAAGGGGCCCTGGGTGCTGTTTTGCAAACGGTGGCTTTTAGCTATTCGCCCACCCCCATTTGTCTCAGATTTAGGCAACAATCTCTGTTTATGTTTCTAAGCAACCGCTACAAGCCTCCCTAGGTCAGGCACAGATGGGCCAAAGTAACAGCCATGGAGGACCCAGCTCAGATAGCCCACCAGGCAGGGGACTGATCCCAGCTCTGTCAGGAGGACGAAGGGCAACTGGGGCGTTCACGCTGCTGGTGGTGCGTTTGCTGCAGGGGAGGCCCGGATCCCAAGCCCTTTGAAGCTAAGGGAGAGACCCCCACTGGCTTCAATGGGCTTTGCTTCAAAAATAAAGCACCAGAAAGTAGCAGTTCGGAAGCAGGCAGTAAAGACGCAGAGCAAAACTCCCAAACAAACTGCTCCGTCTTGGAAAAAGGGAAATGGACTCTCAGGGATGCCCGGCCTCTGAGTTTGGGAACGGAGAGGAGAGTCTGGTGTTTAGCTTGGAAACATTCCCCTCCCCGCCCCCCAACACGTGTATCCTCCACACTAATGCAAATACAACAACCTGATAAATCTGGGGGGCGAGATGCAGCTTTTATGCAAGAGAGGAGGCCCATTACAGGATCGGGACCTCCTGTCCCCTCCCGGTAATTCCTCCCCTGCCCCATCCCTCCCCTTGGAGGGCTATCTGGCCTGTGGGCTTCCCTTAAATGTATTTACCCTGCCTGGGCATCACAGTGGCCTTTAATACTTGACTGATCCCCATATGGGCAGTAATAGTTGGTGATTTGTAGTAGTTTGCATGTGTCTCTGGCTTCATCCAATCCATGTTATTTCCATATTCAAAATGCTCTGAACCGCACATACACAAGCAACATATCCCCCAAATAAAATATGGCCCGTAAGAAAGGGAGTACATTATACAAATGAACCAGTATGTTTTACAGACCAATAATTTACATGCCTGTGTCAAAGATACCCATAATCCAATCCTTCACATGCAGCCCGGCCTGGGAGGCATGAGAAGAATTCTGATGCCGTTGGACTCCTGAGCATTAAGGTGTTATTCACAAACCTTGCAGTCCAGACACCGAGCCAACACGCTTCCTATACCCAGCTAGCCATTTCACACAGGGCATTGCCAGGTAATAGGTACATGGACCACAACAGGCTGGATTTTCTCGTTTAAGAGGTCTTTGGCTCACACAGGATCACATGAATGCAGGAATGATTTAAAGGGTTTTAATTTTCTGAGCTCCCTGGTACAGTGTGTGCGAGGGGGGCGTGCGGGGGGCAAGTGGAAATCACAAAACGGCAGAGTGAAACCTGCCTCAAAATACCACTCCCAGAAGCCACAACGCTCAGTTGCTTAAGTGGTGTGCAGCATAGTCCGCCATAGTTACTAGGGGGTGTGAAGGGAAGGGATAGCCCAATAGGGCCTTGCCTTGTACTGTACAGGTGTAACTGTAACTTGAGTTATCGACGTGCCATTTCTTAAATCGACTTGCAGGGTTTCCACCCACAGCTCCGCAGAAATAAACCCAGTGCATGGGGAATCTCCACGGACATCAACAAATCCTTGAACACAGGAGATCTACCCAAACTGGATCTCAGTGGCTGGCAATTTCCAATAGCTATGTACACCACCACCATTAATGGGATGGATACAATTAATTAGCTTGGCGGGGTGGGGGGAGTTTGGGATTGGGGTGGTTATACTGACATTTTTCGTCAGTCACTGTTCCCAGTACTCTGCACACACACATTGATCTGCACGTCTGGTTACTAGATAGTGTTCAGACTGCATCACACCCAGGGAAAAGAGAGAGAGAAGTCAGCTCTATAACAATTGCTTATACAATTTTATTTTACTTTTAAAGTAGCTACTTCATTTGCCCAGTACCCTGCTCCCTGGGAAGTGCATGGGGATGGGAAAAACATCTCTCTCAGGACAAAAATCTGAATTTCCTGGTAAAGGACGTTGTCCTTGTTAGGAGTATTAAACGGAGGAGGAGCGAAAGCTAGAGACACGGGCAGGATCTGTTCGGTCATGTAGACCATCTCCCTGCCAGTGCAAAACTGTTCCCTGTGGACACTTGTTAGTGTTTTGATTTAAATAAGCGATGATGACACTTCCCTGGAGAGGTCATTCTGAAGCAGCCTGCGGGGGAGAGTTCGATGTATGATAATGTGAATACAACCTGATGTATTTTTAAAATGCTTCATACCTGCATGGGTTGACATTAAGTGGCTTTGGGGCTATCCTGGCCTTCCTACGATCTCTGGTATCAGGTGCTTTCGGATCTGAAAAAAAAAAACCCTAACAGGTGAAGCAAATATTTAATAAATACCTGTCCCTTGGAAACAGAGTAATTTCACAATCCCGAGCTGCAATTATATGGAAATTAAGTCCTGTGTAGGTACAAAGTCAGACATATTATCACCAGCTCTTGCAAACGCTTTTGAAGGGAGAATGTGTTTACTTTGTGACTCTTTCTTGTAACGGCCTGACCTTCTGTTCACATTCCCATTTGCGTTCTGCTTCTTTTCTCTCCTAACCCCCTTCTAGAGCGTCAGGAAATTCTTACTTTGCAAAAGACTGGAAACCTGCCTCCCTCTTGCTTTTCCTTTTATATTTCGGTGTATTTGTGTAAGATAAGTAGGTCTAATAACACTATTGACAAAACCGAATTTTGGTGGCAGGCTTGACTTCCTGACTTACAGATGTTTATTCTTTCCAACTCGTTAAAAATCTGTTGGCAGCGCATATACTGTAAATATTTGAAGTGTCCAGGAATGATAGAAAACTGGAGTTTAATACACTGCATACCACAGCTTGGACTTTCGATAGAGGCAACCATATGTGTAGGGCGTTAAGGTGGAGAACTGAGTCCCCATTGCTGGGTATTAGCCAAGCTGCAATAATTAACACTGTGGTTTTCTTGGTCTATGTGAAACAATATTTTTCATTCCGATTAAAAAAAACAGTGCTGACGTGTCTCACCCAGGCACAAAGAATTGGAGAGTTCCCCCTTCTCCCCTTTTGTATTTTTATTTTACATGGTCTTTTATTGTAAGGCAAGTTGCCAAATGAATAGTGTGGAAGGCAAAAGCTGTGGTCTGTGTAGGCATACGGGGTGTATAAAACATTGTTGCCTTCTCATTGGCACATTGTGTGACCGCTGATTTGTCACTTAATAATAGAAAATCACTATAAAATATCGTGCTTTTATTTAAGCGGCAGCTGGTGCCTTCTTCTCTGAAAGTACGTAGCAATTGCTATTAATTTTGCAAATGTGATCGCCAAAGCGATGCCATTTAACAAGGCTTAGAAAAAGCCTTGCCTGTTATATTATCACTGGCTAGTCGTGTTGTAATTATACATATACACAGTGTTGTAAGCATACCGGGAATAGAGTAAGGCTCTTGGCGGAGCTGAATTTTTGTGGCATAACTGTGAAAATAAAAATGCACTGTTCACCGGTGAGCTGATGATACAGGTCAGACATCTGCGTGAAAAGCCTGGGGTCAGGAGCAAACGCAGGTTTATTATGTTTGTTGTTATTTAAAGACTTGAAATAAATTTCATCCAGGTCCTGTTTTGTGGTCACCAAATTGATACATTAGGTTAGAAACTGAGTATAGATGCGGATCACATCTGGAAAGACATATCAGATCAATCCATATCCAGCTAGAGATAGATATTATTCAACCTGTCATTCCAGATGTGTTCTGTAGACTATGGATACACCCTATGTAAGTGTCTGAGAACATATTTCATCTTATTTTTCCGTGCCCGGGCCTTTCATTACAACAAAATGACTACAGGCCGCTTAGTGGGGGATAGATTCCTTAAACCACCCAAACGAACCAAACGAACATCTCACTTAAATCTTACACATTTTACACTTCAGTCTTACAACGATTAAGGTAACATCACGTTCACTGCAGAACGGGCTAAACAGACACAAGTGGAAAGAATCCTTCCAACTGTACATTGTGCCGCTGTCCAGATGCTCGCTCGCACACACAAACACACACACGCACACACATATTTGCTGTGGCCCCAGACTCTTCGTACCAGGGTATGAATGTGGAACGACTAACGCATCATTGCTGATGATGTTCAAGCAGAATATGTTTGCCTTGCGATTAGTGCACATTCTTCCTGGCTGAATTTTATCTTCAGGCTTTCAAAACCTGGCACAACCGAGGCATTTATTTTTGGTTTTGTTTTTTTGTGGGTCGGGGGAGGTAAATACAGAAGCTTCTCAAGTCACTTTCCTTCCTCTGTGTTGGTCATCACACACCCACACCCACCCAGCCCTTTCCCTTCAACCTGCTCCAGAGGGCAAAGAAATGAAGTGGGCAGGCCCCGTTCCCGACGCGTTGACAGGTGTGCTGCAGGGCCAATCGCGGCTGCCGAACCCTAGTGCCGGCCACCAATAGTATTTCCTCCAGCCTCGGGGCCAATGGGAGCCGGATCTGAGCCTTCAAGTGAGTAGAGTTTGGAGCTGAGGTGCTTACTATCTGCCGAGAGACATTTTGCTGTGCTTGGCCTGGGGGGCTGGTCCTCCGGTCTCGGCAGAGCCCCGGCGCTGGGAGTGGGAGTGGGAGGGGGGCGCAGACGCTCCACGGGGCGCTGTGGGGTCGGGCGGGGGCTGTTTGTTAGGCTTATTTTATAGACGAAGGGAGGTGTTTTTTTTTTTAGAAACAATCCAATGGAAAAATCCAAAAATTTCCGGATCGATGCTCTCCTAGCAGTCGACCCTCCCAAAGCCGCCGCCGCCGCCTCCGCGCAGACCTCACCGCTGGCCTTGGTCACCTCCCTCGCCAACACATCTGGCCACAGCAGCAGCAGCAGTAACAGCAGCAGCTGCAGCCCCCCGTCCTCCTCCGAGCGCCACAGCGGCGGCTCCTCGGACTGCCTGCGGACCGAGAGCCCTTCGCCGCCGCGGATCCTCGCCGCGCATTGCGGGCTGGTGCCCAAGCCCGGCTTCCTGACCAGCAGCGCCAGCAGCCATCACCACCACCACCACTCCGCCGGGGGCATGGCCCTGGGACTGCACCAGGGGGGAGCGGGCATCCCCACCCAGGCCGCCCTCTACGGGCACCCCATGTACAGCTATTCGGCAGCCGCTCTGGCCGGGCAGCACCCCGCTTTGTCTTACTCCTACTCCCAGGTGCAAGGGGCTCACCCTTCTCACCCTGCCGCAGACCCCATCAAACTCAGTGCCGGGACTTTTCAGCTGGATCAGTGGTTACGAGCATCCACAGCGGGCATGATCCTCCCGAAAATGCCGGACTTTAACTGTGAGTATCTCCTGGCCAAGCCCCCGTCTTGGGGGCGCTGGGTTTGTTACGATCTGTCATTTTCCTTTGCGCGTATCCTCGCCGCTTCCCCACCTGCCCCTCAGCATTGCCCGAGCCAGGCTGTAGCGGTCCAGAGGTCTACGGCAAGGGTACGCTGATTCTCCCAGTCTTTCCTCGTTGTTAATGTCCCACGCCATTCAGCTAGCGCCTGACAGGATTCGGTCAAGACTTCAGCCGGCGGCGTGTGTAATAATATATACGTTTTATTTGGTAATATTAGCACGGGGGCGGAAATCGCGATTAACAATGGGAAGCTGGAATGTGTTGCAGCTCATTGTGGCCAGCACTTTAGCAGTAAGTAATAGACTGATCTTTCTTGGGAAGTGAAATGTAAAGGTGACAAATCATTCATTGCGTTCTAAGTTCTAATTCACACTGTTCCGTGGGGGGAGTCGTGCTAAATAATGAATGAGAACCAAATACCGGTGTATATGAAAATCTATAAAAACTGACGGTAATTTTTTTGTTTGCTTATTTTTCTTCTGGATGGCAGAGCGATCCTGCTGATATTTGTTAATATTACGGTATAAAGAGTATGAGGTACAACTTTACAGGGCTCTGTCAATTTCACGCAGAATGATGCTTAGTCAGATCCTGTCATCCAGGCAAATTTCACAGATCTCTTCCTCAGGAAAGAGTTGATGGTAATCAGAGCACACTCCTCCCTTGGATGGTTCCAGTGAACATTCTTTGCTATAATTAAATGTTTATTTGGTGTCATTGAAATAAGGCAGCTAAATAATTGCAATCACCTATATTTGAGCATTTTAAAAAACCGCTTTAAATAGCAGAAACACTGACCTGTCCTAACAGCAGTTGGGCCGCTAGGCCTCAATGGAGATGGGGACATTTCTTGCATCTTTGTATTAGGCAAAGATCATTTTCTTAGGTGTTAGTGCTCTGTGGGAATTACTGGCTTAACAATACGTTAGGTGTAGTTTTACTTAAATCATGCCAGAAAAGAATTAGGAGTTTGGGTTTTTTTTCATACACTCCACACACATACAGACAAAAAAGTCCATTGTTTTCTCTTAAATAGGTTTGTTTAGACTAGGACATTCAAGAAGAAAAATAATTAGAAAAGCTGTCCGAATTCTTGCCCTTTCAAACAAAACGCACTAGTGAATAAATAGCCAAGAGAAAAGATAATAGAGGCCTGGAAAATCACACAGTAGTGAGAAAATCTCATCTGTGTTACTGTTTGTATGCCGGACACTGTCTTTTTTATTCAGGTCATTTTAGCAGGTTTGCTCCAAATGAGGTAGTAAAGGCAGGCTCCTCCTCCCCTCTCTTTTACAGGCTTTTTAGTTTCTAAAGCAAACAACAACAACAACAAAGATGAGAGAATGTCCAAGAAATCACAAATCGTATGTTATAATCACATTCAAAATGATTGTGTTGCCTCTTAGAAGGAGCATATATATCATCTGCAGCTACGGAGTCTGAATTGGTTGTTTAAGAAGGATTTCAGCATGCTTCCAAATTGATGTTCTCATTTATGTGTCCATTAAATATGACGGCAATATTTTAGGAGAACAATCTCCCCATCAGTTCTCTTTACTTGTAACTCTCAACCGAGTAATTTTTGACGCAGTCCTGATCTTTGAATCCAGAAAACGTGCGGAGATTATAACATCGAATTTTATAGTTCAAAAACATTGTTGAAAATGGATATTTCCTATATATAGTTACCTCGCGCGAATACGGAACAGTATTTCACGTCATGTTTCATGTCACATTTGTCTCCCATTGTCTGCAAACATAATAGACTTGCCAGCGGAGATAATGAAATAAAATAGATACAAACAAATGGAACTGATTGGAGAGAAACCTTTTTCTCTAATCTGCCGGGGGGCGGGGGAGGGGGCATTGCTTTGGCCAAGCTTCCCACTGCACATTTCCCCAAAGTCACTTTGGAGTCTGTTTTAATTAAAGTTCTAATGTATGGTCAAGCTGGGAATTCGGGAGACCTGTTTAACTAAAGCAGGGGGCGTTAAAGTGAAATGAAGCAAATTGCTGGTCCCCTGAGAGACTGATATCATTTCACCGTGGTCCCGGGTTCCTTTTATTGTCTAGCACTTGTCAGGCTCTTGGGAAATCAAGAAGTCCCTCTTTGGCCATACATTTCCCTGTGGTGAATCTATGTGAAATTATGTAAATAGAGACGTCCATCTCCTATTGCCATCAGGCGAGTCTTGAGGTGTCTAATTTAGGGAACGAGAATGTTTACTTTAAAGTGCCTTTAATGGTGCAATAGTAACAATGTGAGGACGGGAGGGTTTCCTTAAACCAGGTGAGCGGTCCGAGGGGCCGATCCAGCAGCTCTTTCCAAACAGCGGCCCAAGGACTGCACTATTATCAGATCACTCTACTCCACTGCAGAAAAATTCCCCAGGATGTTACTCCGAGGTGCCAGTACATTTGCCTTCGTTGTGAGGGCGGGCCCGACGGAGACTTGTCCCCGAGCACGGCCGGCTGGGGGCTGTGTGTGTGATAGATACCGGTCTGAAGCCAGGAGTGCGGAGATGCGGTACTAATTGGAAGTGGTCACCGTTTGGGTAGTTTTTCATTGTGGCATGTAGAAAGGTCACCACTGGGGTTAGCTAGCGGAAGAATGCATGCGGCGGGGAGCTTTTAATCACTTGTTCCTCTTCCCTTGTCTCCATTTTTTTAAATAGGAATTTCGCACTGATGTATTTTTTCTAACCCCTCGCCCCCAGGCTGCCTCCCCTCTTCTCTCCCTCGCAGGGGACCAGCAGTTCTCTTCCTTTCCCAGCCCTTTCCCATTGGATCTAACTTGCCCCCCATGGGGGCAGGTGGACGCAGCCAGGGACACGAGAACGATCCTCTTTAATGCTGACGGGAGCTGGGCCCCGGCCGTCTCAGCTCCGGCCCGTGAGAGCCGGCTGCCTTGGGAGGGTGGCGGGGCTCAGGCTGCTCCCCTCCGGCTGCCCGCGTTGTGCTGATGCGCCGTTTTGTCTCCAGCCCAGGCGCAGTCCAACCTGCTGGGGAAGTGCCGGCGGCCCCGCACCGCCTTCACCAGCCAGCAGCTGCTGGAGCTGGAGCATCAGTTCAAACTGAACAAATACCTCTCCAGGCCCAAACGCTTCGAGGTGGCCACGTCCCTCATGCTCACGGAGACCCAGGTGGGTGGCGGCTGCAGCGGCCCCTCCGGGCTCCGGGGAAGGGGCCCGGCGCTTAGAACCAGCGGCCCGGGGCTCTGCGGGCTCAGGAAAGCAGGCTCGCTCCGCGCAGCCCCAGCCCGCCCCGGGCCACCAGGGTGGGCTTCCCAGCTCCCTCCCGGCGGCCGCAAAGCCTGCCCCCTCCCGGGCTCCCCCCGTGGCCGCAAAGCCTGCCCCCATGGCCCCTGGGCTCTGCCTGGCGACCCTCGGCGCGAGGAGGCTGCGGGCCGCTCGGCGTGTTTCCAGCCAGGGCCAGCTGCACCGGGGGTTGGCAGCCCCGTGTTACCCCGGAGCGGTGGGGTCCCTTCTAACCAGGCCAGTGGGGGGTGGGGGCTGGCTGGGGGCAGCGGGGGCTGCAGGCAGGAGGGGTGGCCTCGGTACGGCAGAGGTGTTGGGCAGCAGGTCCGGGGGCAGAGACGTGTGTGTGTGTGTGCGGAGTGGGGGGGGGGTGCAGCGTGAGGCTGGTGTGTGTGTGTGTGTGTGTGTCCCTGGGCCTGCGATCCCCCCTCAGCCCCTCTCTCGCTCCGCAGGTGAAAATCTGGTTCCAGAACCGGCGCATGAAGTGGAAGCGGAGTAAAAAGGCCAAGGAGCAGGCGGCGCAGGAGGCCGAGAAGCAGAAGAGCGGGCTGGGCGGGGAGGACAAGGCGGACCAGGAGCTGCTGCTGCCGGCCCCGGAGAAGAGCAGCGGCCGCCGCCTGCGGGAGCTCAGGGACAGCGACCCAGAGGAGGAGGAAGCCGGACACTGCTGCCCCTACAACTCCTCCGACTGCTCCGAGGGTGACGAGGAGGAGACACAGCCCCGCAGCAGGCACGCCTCCCCGCTGCAGCCGCCCCCCGGCCAGCCCCAGTGAGCCAGCAGGCGGGCTCCCCTTCTCCTGCTGCTGCTATCCGGTCCCAGACCTTTTAGCCCTACACCAGCCTGCCCACCCCCACCCCAGCAACCCCAGACAGATCACTCTGCCCACCCCAGCCACCAGACTCCTCTGCCCACCCCTACCCCAGCCACCTCCAGACAGACCCCTCTGCCCACCCCAACCACCTCCAGACAAAGCCCTCTGCTCACCACTATCCCAGCCACCTCCAGACAGAGCCCTCTGCCCACCCCTATCCCAGCCACCTCCAGACAAACCCTTCTGTCCACCCCTACCCCAACACCTCCAGACAGACCCCTCTGCCCATCCCTACCCCAGCCACCTTCCAGACAGACCCCTCTGCTCACCCCCACCCCAGCCACCTCCAGACAGACCCCTCTACCTCAGACACCTCCTGACAGCCCCCTCTGCCCACCCCTGCCCCAGCCACCTCCAGACAAACACACACTTCTCTGCCCACCCCCGCCCCAAACACCTCACACACCTCTACCCACCCCATCCTACCCTTCCCCAGACTGCTCACCTTTCCTCTCGACGACTCCTCCCCTCTTTTCTCCACCATCCCCTACTCCCCTCCTAGTGACACACATCTGCCCACTGCCCCATGCCACCATCAACAACACGTACTCCTCTGCCCCGACCCTACACATCTGCTTTTCCTCCATCTCTGCAGCCTTTGGTGTCAGTGAAATGAGTCCCAAATGCAGCCATCTTCCTGCACTGGAGAAGGAACAGCTAATCTTATACCAGTACCTTTTATTCCTACATGGGAAGTATTCGGTCTTCAGCTGCGCACAAGCCCAGATCCATCATTGCTCTTTGGTGTCAGCATTTCAGCTGTCATGTAACAAACAAACAAACAGAGAAACCAAGCAGGTAATATTAGAGGTGAGCAGCTTTTGGTAAGGTTTGGATTTTTTTTTTGAGGTACATTGACAAAAGGATTCTTCTTCCTACACATGGTAGAGAAGATTTACAGTTCACCACAGTGTTAAGAGACATTTTAAAAACTTGAACCTTACCCATGGAAACCCTATTCTTTTGCTGAGTATTGGAAATGTTTTGTGCTTATTATATATCTGGAAACCTGTTTGCCATGAACGTTAAAACTGCTGGAAATCTCAAGACTGGACTGTCTTTATTTTTGTATATTGTATTTATAAAAAGGGGCACCTCTACTTATGCATGCTAAATTATTATTCAGCTTCTCCATCGGCCATGATGGTATGTAAAATAAACATTTTGTACTTGAGCCTTATGTACAATTTTTTTTTTGTAAAGGAATAGGACTGGCTCCCAGGGTCTGGAGTTTATAACGCGCCCGGAATCATATAATCTGTCACTTTATTGTACACGTTAATATGCATATTTCATGGAAAAAACTGGAACGAAAGGACGTCTCTGAATCCATACACTACCTGATAGGGGCTGGAGGAAGGACCCCAGATGTATAGTTAAATAAATCCACTAGACGTTGTACAATTTCCCATGAAAGAGGCTTTTGCCAGATTGTTTTCCGAACTAAATTTAATTCGATCTAAATACTCTAACATTCTACTAAATCAACAGTTCTCAGAACATCGAGTGGTTTCCTCATACTTACACCTAAAAATACACTTATGAGGACAACTTTTATTGAAAAAATATCTATTTTCTTCCTCGTTTTTGCCTGTTGGGCCAGATTCAGATCTCGGTGTAAATCTGCGATAATTCCATTAAGGTCTGGACTGGATACTGGATTTACAGAAACCGTTCCAGTTTGTTTTTTTATTAAGCAGACAATAAGAGGAGAGGGATTCATGCAAGGGGACTGCTGCTGTGTTTTAAATAGAGTGGCTTTCTGATCTCTCCCTAGCTGCATTGTGAATCCAACTCTGTTTCTGATTGCTTGATGCTAAATACTCTTCCCTTTTGACTTTGATTCCTCCCTGCCATGCAATTCAGCCGACTTGGCCCGGCCCTACGGCCAGCTGGTAATGGCTCTCTCGGATCTGTGCAAATGTACAGCCGAGCAAACATTAGAAGAGAGTCAAACTGCGGAAACATTTCACAGGAGAGCTGCAGTGGCTGTGGATTAATAAACCTCTGCAATGTGGCTCATCAATCAGCAAGCTGCAGAAGCTGTGAGCATGTGCCCTACACATGGAGGAAGGAATCCTAAGGGCTGGGGACAGAGAGGACCGAGCAATCTTCTGCATATCCGGGGTAGCTTTTCACCCAAGCGTGCTTAGCAGGAGACATGCACCCTCCGGAGCAAATCTGCAGCGCAGGATCCTTGCTAGACTAAACTGGGGGATTTATGCACCTACTGCTCAACGCAGCTATTGCATATTTTAAAAACGGGCACACAGGCAGGGCTGACAAACGTGCTGAACGAAACCTGCTGTTTTCATGGTCGCTTTTAAAACTTATTCTCTCTGCGACATGCATCATTTATGTGAATGGACGAAAGAGGCGAAATCTTCATTCCTTCAATGGAAACACTATTTATACTGGATAGTTAACTTTATTATACACCCCTGCATTATAAGCACGGTTTATATTGAGGAAATAAGGATGTTCACATAGACTTTAAAATGATAAATATTGACTATCGGGTGAGATGGAGAACAACCTTCCTTCGATCAACAGCTGACTATAATTTTGCTATGAAGCCATTTTGCTTTATCTTACCCTTCCCTCCCTTCACTATTTTAAATGCACACATCTAACCCAAATCCGGGCCCATATCTTATTTGCTCCATCCCATACCCAGCACATATAAATCAGCGCCGAATGACTCTCCTTCCCGGTATATTGCCACGTACAGTACAACACCAAGGCGTGGGAACGATAGCGAAAAGACGGAGATGCGGCCCTGCAGCGAGCCGGATTGAAGTACCAATTCCATTGTGAACTGCCCCCAGTTAAAAGGAAGCAATTGGGTTATTAGTGTTCAAGTGGGAAAAATTAAAACCCAACCGTCTGAAAGCCCCGGCGCAGGAAATTAGAAAGCGGTGCTAATTTACAGGCATTGTCTTAATTCAAGGACTAACAATGTGGAAAGTTGTTGTTAGCCCCGGCAAGCAAAGTGGAAAGGAATAAAATGACCGGCCGAAACAGCCCTTTCAAGAGATTTCATTATGAAACTCATTCCCACTAAATTGTCTTTAACTATTGAATAATGAAAAAGGTAGAACGTTATTTGCTATTTAAGCTTCCCACTTAGAGCCCGCCTGTTAGAATAGTGCTGCGTTTGGGAGCCTCCGGGCAGATTTCTGGTGGAGTCAGCATAACTGTCCTCATTCACACTCCTTAATAGCGGCGGAATTTATCTCTCTCATAAATTTAATGATCAATTCGTTCTTGTCACCGCAGCTCTTCCCCAAATCAATTATAGCAAATTTAAATATAATCACTGGCTCATCCTAACTAACTCGGGGCCACATCTAACAATTCATTCCCACTAATGAATTACTGTGCGTCTCTTCCCTGTTTTTAGTCTGATACCATCCTCCACGGGCAGCTTAGAGACGCAAAAAGAATATTAGCACCTGAGCACGAGGGGTAGCGACCAGCGGATTACAGGAAGGTAACTAACTACCCTAGACTAGATTCTACATTTCCCATTAGGCCGAATCCTGCTCTCCGTCACCCTGCTTTACATCTGGAGTAACTCTGCCGAATTCAGTAGAGTAACTCCGAATTTTTACATTAGGGTAACGAAGAAGAGAATATGTCTAGGGAAGTTTTGTTTACCCAGGATCAGAGTAGAGTAAAAGTAGTTTTATGGATCCTGCTTGCTTTTCTCCCCATAGGACCCCGATTGTGGTCTCGTTTACACTGGTGTAACTCCACTGATTTTAATGTAGTTACTCCCGGTTTACACAGCTCAGAATCAAGCCCCGTGATTTCAGTAAGGTAAGGAGGACTGGCTCACCAGGTCTTTGTTCTTTCTGTTCAACACCTTCCCCCCCCACCTTTCCCCAGGAATGGAAAAGACAAAACAGGTCGTCTGAGCAGCATTCATCCTATCATCTGGTGCCAGCAAACCCTGCTCAGGCGCACAGCCCCTCCAGCCTGAGGTTGCAGACAGAACTGCTCAGCAAACATGACATCTTGGCGATCTTGCTATTTTTTGCTTCTTACCCAGAGACTCGCACCATCGTAGAGTTTTTAACTGTATCTGAATATGTAAATTCGGTCACAAAATTATTACTCTCAAGTATATCCCAGGTTGCACGGAAGAATAATAGCCTATAAAATATGGAGTGTCCCCACTCCCGTACACCTTTTTAAAAGTGATTTTTTTACAAACCCGTGTTAACCTTTCAAATGAAAACAATATGGCCCATATAAATTACTTCTATAAAGATTTGGCCATACAAGGCGTGTGAAATACAGTCTGATGCATGGATGACGTTGTTACTAATGATAATAAGAAAAACAGTTTTAGGTCACCGAGCTCTTCAGGTGTTGCTAAGTCGAAATATAATCTATAAAGCATATCGTTTATGTATTAGCTGGGCACTCCAGCACCCTCGCTGCATTGGAGGGATATTAAATAAGTATTACACTCTGCCATATACATAGCTCAATAAAATAGAAATCTGTTCAATGCACAACCTCCTTCCATACAAATATGGAAGTATTTTAATGGGTTCCAGAATATAGAATATGACTCCAGTTTGCACACGTATTTTATAGCATTCTCTATGCTCCAGGCAGTGGGATTTACAGAATTTATAGACACACTGGATTTAGGAATATATTTCTTAATTTTATATACTCACCATATCAATATTTGTGTGTGCGTATGTATATGTGTGTGTGTCTGATTTTTACACTCCAGGAAGTCTATGAGGGTAGTCAAGACATAAATTAGCAGTAGAATTTGTCTTTATGTTTATAGATAAAAACCCAAACAAATACAAACTTTTCCAAAACACACATAACAGAATAATTCCAAAGAACGAACAACCGATGAGTTGCGAGTTTAGCATATGAAAGTTTCCATCCCCATGACATTAATTTATAGTTAAATACGTGATAATTAAACAGGAAAATAAAACTGATTGAGGCAGAAATTTACTGTTTGCCTAAGAGGTGTGTGTCCAAATGTGTTTCAAGAGTATAAAAAATAGCCTAGCACGCTACAGGCAGCTATTCATGGACTATGTATCAAAGTCCTACTGGTGTATTGTGTCTTTCTCAATAAAACTAATCTCTTTAGTCTCTAAGGTGCCACAAGTACTCCTTTTCTTTGTAAAGCTCCAGCGTCTCACAAGAATACCTTCAGTGTTCCAGACTACAAGGGCAAATATGTTTTTCAGATTCTGTTTTTATGGACGGATTAAAGTTTATTTTCCATAATAGGGCACCTAATAAAACCCATAAAGCTCTGTCAGACTTACAGCTGGTGGCCTCATTTAACACTTTCACTTCGTAAATCATTTTACAGCTTTCCAGGTGTTTCCAAAACTGGACGTGGGGGAGAGGGGGGAGTTAAACCTACGTAAAATACGTATCGAAGGGTTTCGGTGGGTGTGTGAATTTGCACTGTCATTGGGAAGGGGTTCAGTGAACGTGTTGCTCCCAACAGGAGAGAAATGGCTTTTATTAAAGATTTCCCCGGCCTGGCTTCAGGGTAACAATCCTTATCCCCATGTGCGGTGTGATGAAAGCCTCCGAGCGATTAACAGTGAATCCATTAACAAATGCGCCACGCTCCGCTATCCTGGCCTTAAACGGTCCCGCTGGACCGAGCAGCCGCACGACAGGAGCCACCGGTGCCTAGGGAAGCAGCGGCGGCCCCAAATCGGGAAAGCGATCGGCAGCCTGGCCCGATGCTCATCCCCGCGAGCCCGGGGTGCCCGCCCGGCGTGGCGCGGGGCGCGGCCCGCTGCGCTGCACGCGTTCGGGGCGGCGGATTTGCGCGAGGCCCGGGCAGCGCCGGAGGCCTGGGCAGCGGACGCCCGTCCCCCGGCGGGGGCACACGGGGGAGCGCCGGCTCCGAACGGCTCTCGCGGGCGGGGACTGTGCAGCGCTGCTTGCCCCGGTAGGGGGGGACCCGGCGCTTGCCCCGAGGCGCGGGGCGAGTTAGGGCTTGGGCGGCTGCAGCGGGCCGCGGCTGGTTTACCCAGCTGGGCCGCCGCAACGGCGCTGCCTGCGGCGTCTTGTCGCCGCAGCTCCCCCCTTGGCGGGTCAACGCGGGCCCAGAGAAGGGTTCCCAACTCCCCGAGGCGAGAGGGCTGGGCCCTGGCGGCAGCCGGCCTGCGTGACCTCCAGGGGCAGGGCCTGGGGCGGCCCCCGTGGGAGGAAGCCAGGCCGTAGCGCTAACGGGGACACCCGCCGCTGCGCTTCCTTTGCCTCCCGGCCTGGCCCTCCCCTGGGTGTTATTTTGACATTGCAACTGGAGTCTAGCCCCAGGCCCGGGCGGGCTCCAGCCCTGAGTCGCTACAGAGTGCGGGGAAGTTTGGCTCCAGGGTCTCGGTTTGGCGGTGCAGGGCCAGCTGGGAACTTCGCGCTTCCCCAAAGCCTGCGGGTTTCCACCGGGCTTGTGATTCAGGCCCACCTCTGGCTAGAGCTACAATCCCGCCGTGCACGCAGGGCCGGTGAGGTAGAGACACAGGCGGCCTCTAGTCCTACCCCTCTCTGGTTTTAATTTCATTTTTCGATCAGTCACCATCTAAGACAGGATAGGCAACACGACTCTTAAAATTTTCATTGCTGTACTTGAATATGAACAAAGACCTTTCATGGACATTTTATTTTAAACAACACCGTTTAGGCATGGATGTCATTAACCAACAATTTCATACAAATTAAGTGCTATAACAAAACAGTGAAAATAGAATCCATATGTTCTAGGTAACCTTGCTAAAAGTCTTCCAAGTGGGAAATCATATATATAATCTATACCATCCTGCCATGAAACCTACATGAACAAAGTACTTTATCAGTTAAAGGAATATGGATTATTTCTGAAGTTTCAATTTTTATACTCCACCAAGACTGTAACAGTTTATTATCTATTTCTTGTTTTCACCTAGTTCTCAAAAAGACACTTTAAATATATTTAATCTTTTTTCTCTTATAACCCTTTCCCTTTAAGCTTAAGGGATCACAACATAGGTTCCATTCCTGCGTTTGGATTTGTGCAGGCCCTTGCACCCGAGTGGATTCTATTGAAGGACCACTTCTGTTAATTCAGTTGCTGGACTGGGGCCTTACTATGTGGAGGGGTTATGGATTAGATTATAGGTTCTCAATTTAGGGGTTGGTGTGGCACTCAGTGGGTCACAGTCACCCTGCCTTTTCCATATTGCTAAATGGGGGAGGGGAAGGGGGAGGGGAAGTAGATCCCTTGTAGATGGGAATGGACTACCAGCGAGTCCTGGTATGTTAAAGGTTAAGAGACACTTGAACTGGGTGACCTAATAGGTCTTTCCCAACTCTGATTTCTATGATTGCATGATGAGCCAACTCTGTGAAGATAATGCTTGCAGTGTCATCACCCAGCATTCACAGTAGCTGTTATGAAATTCAAGATGTTAAATGTTTTATTAAAACTCAAAGGAAAACCAAAGTAAAAATGGAAACAAATCCATTTTTAATTCCCCAGTTGTGCATAGCTGTTGCTGCACATATGGTATCTCTTTGGACCACTTTTTGAATTCCAACAGTATTGTGTCACAGGCACAAGAACTAGTGCAAAGGGTAAAGTTTCAGCCTTCAGTCACAATATTGTCTCTCTTAGGGTGGCTGGATTGTTCAGATGAATGGCAAGGGGATATGGAACCCTTCACCTCTGGGTCATTGCCTTAGTTCCAGCCACAGTTGACAGTGCAGGAATGTAGCTATTTGTTAGTTATTCAAAGGCTTATGTGAAATGAGTATGGTGGTTTTAGTCGTTTGTTTATTTTTAAAGCAAGTAGCGATATAGCAGGTAAGTGCTATTTTATAACTGTTAATGAGTAATTACATAAGGTTGTCCACAGTCACTAACCTTTTGCCAGGAATAGTCAAAACAGGAATCAAATAGGTTAAACCATATGAGAGCATCTCAGAGTATGTCTTTCTCTGAAGTTCATATGAATCTGGATGGATTGGATCTGGAAGACTATCAAGAGGAGCGAGTTCCAGATGCAGGACCCTCTGATGAGAATGCTCAAGTGCTGCTTGTGGTGTGATTCAAAATAGGAGTTGCGGGTAAGACCCTCCAATCCAGTGGTTCTCAAACATTTTTTTTTCGCGGACCACTTGAAAATTGCTGAGGGTCTCGGTGGACCACTTAATGCTCTTTCCAAATGTTGTTTGTACCATTAGCTAACTATTGTAAAGTGCTTTGGATAAAAGCGCTATATAAAAAACAAAATAATAATTAACTTTTTTTGTTCTATAAATAAAAGCACACAACTCACATTTTAATATCCGTAATCTTACCTCTCTAATGCGATAGATGTGATCTCTTCCCCCCCGCCACAGCAGCCCGCGCGAGCTGGAGCTGGGAAGGAGGACTGTCTCTCCTCGGTAGCTGCAGCTCTGGAGCTGGGGAAAGTCTCCTCTTTCTCTGACCGCCGCAGCCCTGCGCATCCCAAATTCCCCCACCCCCTCTTCTCACCCCAGTGCCCCCTCCCACCTACCCCTTATTCCCACTAATTAGGTGGGTGGCCCTTCATTCTCTTGTGTGTGGCCACCCAGGCACACACCTTAGAGGAAACTATCCGTGGGCCACCTCAATGGAGCTTGTGGACCACAGTTTGAGATCCTCTGCTCTAATCTAATCTTTCTACCCAGGTATGAAAACTGTAATGGGGCACAGGTGTCACTCTCAGGCAGGGCCTGATCCAAAGTCCATTGACTTCAGTGGGAATTGTGTCTGTGATGGGCCTGATATCACTACTCTCCCTCCTCTTCTGAAAGCGGAGAAAGCTCCCTTCTCTTCGTGGCTTGGCTGAGCAGCCTTTTCCCCATCATCCTCCTGTTCCTTGGTTGGTGTAGGGAGAGCTTCCCCTCCTGTTTCCATCTCCTTTAACCTCTGAAGCTCAGTGTTCCAAACCAATCAGGAATTTATAGATGATCACATAGATAAATATACCAATGGTGGAGCCCAGCATTCCACTTGTGTCATTTAAAAGGGTGGGGGAAGGTATTGTAAGTTGTCCGGGGGTATTGTCCTGCACAACACTATTTTGAAACAGCTGCCATTTGGTGCAATCTGGCCCATTTCAAAGGCAAAAGATATTGCTCTTCATAAGTGTGTGTATGAGTCCCAGGGATAACTCATCTCTGGCAGGGATGCCATAGCCCTTTTAGGCCAGGAGTGCCTATCAGTGCAGTCCAACCATCTCTTCAGTTTGGCGGCAGAATTTCAACCTGACATTCCAGGGACAAGAATCCCCTGTAGCACATGATTGCTTTTAATCCTGGTTCTTCTACACGGTTACTATGAGACTTTGAGCAAGTCATTTAACCTCTCTCTGTCTTGGTTTGCACTTCACAGTGGAGATAATACTTGTTCACCTATGTCTAGTGCTTTGAGAGCCTCAGATGAAGGCAATATAAGTACAAAGTGTTGTTGTTAATACTATTTAGTAGATAGAGTTGAAATAGAACTGATAAATGTGTAGTGTAACAATGTAGATACATATTTTGGCAATTGAAAAATGCGTATTTTCACCTGTATCTGTCTTTGAAGTCCATATTCAGACACTGCTTAATGTGGTGGAGGTTTGAAATGAAGGTCCATAACAGATCATTCACACACTGATGATTGGAGCGGAAGGAGGATTTTTGTGCTTAAGGTGCTGGACTAGGACGCAGGACCTGTGTTGAATTCCTGGCTTTCCCACGTATTTCCTGTGTGATCTTGGGGAAGTTACTTAAACTCTCCGTTCCCCCATCTATAAAATAGTGATAATAATACTCCCTTTGTCTGTTTTATCTGTTTAGCCTGTAAGTTCTTTAGGACAAGGACTGTCTCTTACTATTATTATCATTATTACAGTAGTGCTGAAGGCCCAGCCAAGAACAGGGCCCCATTGTGCCAGGTACTGTACAAACAGCATGGCAGACTGTTCCTGCTCCAAAGAGCTTACAATCTAAATAGTCAAGACAGACACACACAGTGGGAGAATGGGTAGAACACACAAGCAGAGTAAACCATGTGATGGCAGCAAATGGCATGTTAGTTCCATGATATTTTGGGAGGTGGGGAGATGAGGGGTCTACTTAGAAGAGGATCAGCTAAAGAAAGCTGGAAGTGGGGAGCACAGATTGTGGCAACGCCATTTCTATATTATAGACCAGCAGTTTATATCATTAGCTTTAGAAAACAAAGCTGGTTAGCAATTGAATAATTGAAAAAACACCTAAAAGTTATTTTCCCGATCTCCTAACTTTAGAATTGCTGAACTGACTTAAAATGCTGCAATTAACTTGTGGGCTAAGAATGTATAAATCAAGTTTTGGAATGGAGTGAATTTTGCAGCAGAGTAATGGAAAATTGTCTTGGAAAAGCTGATGGACTCTAGCACAGGAATAATAGACCCCCATAGTGTGAAAAGGGTTCTATCTAATTATTATAGGTGAGCTGCAAAGCTAAATGTAAACCCAAGGAACCTGTGCTGCAACCGAGAACCGATGCAAAGAACATCCTTTACTAACAGGGCTGTGGGGGGAATGCAGCAAAGACATAACAAATCTTTTCAATATTAAAATCCTTTTCTTTCTCCATGAATTTCTTTGTTTTGGTAAAGGTGTCCGAATCAGGGGTTCAAGTGTAGGGGAGTAGAGAGGACTGCAGCGGCTCCCCCTTCTCTGCTAAAAGCAGAGGGAAATCTCCGCTTCCCCTGCTTGGCTTGGGGTAAGCAGCCTTCCTTCAGAGCTCCCCATCCTCTTTGGCTAATGGAGGGAGACCTACCCTTCCTGTTTCAATTTAATTTCTTTAACCGCTGCCCAGAATGCATCTTTCTGTGGCATCACCAATACTAGAAGTCACTTGCAATCCTCCAGCCCCTTTGGTATAAACCGAGAAATGCCAGAGCATTCTGTGGAAGGAAGTGTTGATTTTGTTGTTTGGTTGTGAAAACATCAAATTCCCCACCCCCAAAACCAAGCTAAAGAGGCATCCAGCAATGAAATCTTGGACTTAGGTCCATTTTCAAAACTTACCTTTATTGTAACTACTGATTTGTCTGTTTTCTATCAAGTCTGAGTAGGGTTACCGTAAACAGGCCACCACGTGGAGCTGGCCTCAGCTGCTTGCCTGAGGTGCCCCGCCCCCCAGACTGTCACTGGTCACTCAAACCCTACTGGGCCTCCGCTCGAGGCTGTCACTGGTCACTCGAACCCTGCCACGGGCCCCCCACTCGAGGCTGTCACTACTCATTGGTCGTTGAAACCCTGCTGGTCCCTCACTTGAGGTTGTCGCTGGTCGCTTGAACCATGCCAGACCCCCATGCACTGGAACCCTTCCTCCCACCCCCCACCCCTTCAGCCCAGTCTCCCCTCTGCAGGGGGCTGGCATCTCTGCTTGCCCCCTGCATGTTGCTCCGCACTGCACCCCACTTTTTTGACAAAAGTGGGCATTTGTCCCATTTGCTCTTGCCAACTTGATCCATTGTGATCAGCTCCATCTTTGGTGGGGGGAATAAAGTGAATTTAGAAAGACTTAATATGAATGGATATAGATTTATAATGTGAAATGAGTAAATATAGGGAAAAATTCCTGTAAACCCTTTGGGGGGGTAATTTTCTCTTGTGTGTGTTTATTCATCACCTAGCATAGTAGGAACCCAGTCGTAATATAAATATTTAATTATAATAATAACAACGTGTAAGTAGGAAAAGGCTAAATTTCTTCCAGGACTAACTTATGTACATGATATTGGGTATGAATAATGACAGAACCTCAGTTACGAACATCTTGGGAATGGAGGTTGTTCGTAACTCTGAACAAAACATTATGGTTGTTCTTTCAAAAGTTTACAACTGAACATTGACTTAATACAGCTTTGAAACTTTACTTTGCAGAAGAAAAATGCTGCTTTTAAGCATCTTAATTTAAACGAAACAAGCACAGAAAAGTTTCCTTCCCTTGTCAAATCTTTTTTTTAAATTTTCCCCTTATATTTTTAATAATTTACACTTAACACAGTACTGTCCTGTGTTTGCCTCAGCATGGCAAGTCTCCCCTCCAGTCTCCAGCCTCAGGAGCGAGCAGAAGGAGTTTATCTTCTCTGGTGGCTGCATTCCAGCTGAGCTCCAGGACCCCCCCCCCCCTTTATACTTCCTGTCCTGCCTCTTAACTTCTAATGGGAGGGGTGAGCATGGCCTGGCTCCACCCACCTGGGTTCAGGAAATGATTCTTCCCCCTCTGGCTAATGGGAGGCCACTTCACCACTGCAGTGCCCTAACCCCTAGACTGTAGAATCATTTTCTTCCTTGCTTTCTTTCTCTGGACCAATGACTCAAGTATTATCCAAAGTGGAACAGCTTCAACAGGAGACACTGAGGGAGACTCATGTTACGATATCCCATAGCTCAATGGTTAAAGCAGTCTCCTGAATGGTGGGAGACCCTTGTTTAAATCCTTTCTCACCCCCTCAGACAGAGGGGAATTGAATCTGGGTCTCCCACATCTCTGGGGAGTGCTAACGACTAGGCTAAAAGTTGTAAGGTGGGCGGTGGCACCACCATCTTCCTCTCACCCTGCCAGATTTTGACTTGGATCCCATCTGGTGGTCTCTGAGCACCCTACCCAATTGGGTCCCATGGGTGAGATAGGCAGAGGAAAACCTACCTTCCCCCAATTTGTGGATTGCTCTGGGGCTCAGGGGGAGATAGGCACCTGGATGCCTAGAGTGAGGCAGTAGTGCACGTGATCTGAGGCAGAAACATGGAAGCCTGGAGAACTTTTATTACAAAAGCTGAGACACTAAAGGCTTGTCTACACTGTACCGCAGTTTGGACTCCAGGGGTGTAAATTACAGCATGCCCCAAAGTGTTGCGCTGTAACTCCCCCCTGTGGACACTGCAGGCACAGACTAAGAGGTTCCTAGTTCACATTAATGTAGTTCTCTTCAACAGGACAACACTAATGTGAACTAGGAACCTTTTTAGTTTGTGTATGCAATATCCACATGGGGGTGGGTTATAGTGCAGCACTTTGGGGTAGACTGGTCTTAACACCCCTACAGAATAAGCTGTGGAGTATTGCAGACATAGCCTAAGTGAGGTGAGACACCCCAGAGTTGGAGGGCTGCCAAGTGGGTTTTCGGAGTGGCTAACTCTAGGGTTTAAGCGCCTAAGTATCTTTGTGGATCTGGGCCCAAGGTATCACTCAGTGTAAATATGGGTTTGCAAATCAGGCCTTTGTGCTCTTAAAAAGAGCGCTTTAACTTGCAGACCTGGGGATAATTTTTGAAGGAAATATAGAAGCAGGTAAATACACCATTTTTGTTGATGGCTCACAGGAGGTGAAATCCTGGCCCCACTGAAGGCAGTGGTACAACTCCAGTGTTGCTGTAGCTCCTTCTTTCGTGCTGGTTTCAAACCTCAGATAAAACAATTGAAGCAAATACATAAATAGCGGCAGCTTTCAAGCCTTCTTGTCACGTTCAACTTACTGAGTGGCAAGGAGTTTGCAAGTTTTTCTGAGCAGGCCACCAGTCTGAATCTTTGGTGAACAGCTCCCAGGAGCTCCACTCAAAAGCTTTTATCATTGTAGGCAATGCTTGGAACTCATGATTGAGTAAAAAGCAATCTCCTGCTTCCTAACCTTTGCTGCCTGGCCCCTGCACTCAAACTATCCCAGACCACATTTAAAACCAAAACCAAATGACCCAATTACACCTGCCTACTCCGCTTCATAAAAACAAACCATTCAACTTGGGTAAGAGAGAAACAAAACTAAAATAAAATAGGTGAACTGAACTACACACACAAAAATTAATCCAAAAATGCTGTAAAATTCTGAAGCAGGAGGAAATATGATCTTGTGATTAAAGCACAGGACTAGGATGTGGGAGATCTGTGCGCTCTTCCTTGCGCTGTGACTTTGGGTAAATGGCTTAACTTCTCTGGCTCCATCTACATTAGCCAAATGCACTGTTCCATCCAGCTAAGCCTTCCTACCACCATTGTCTCTGCAATGGTTCAATATGTTCATATCAGAGCTCTGTATTGTTTTGTAGAATGGCTGTGTTGTATTTTCACACACAGCACTTGTTCCAATTCTTGATGCAGCAGAACAACAAAGTACCTAGGCCACAGTTCCCCGTACACCTCTGCCCTCCAGAACAGGTGCATTAAAATATGGCATAGCAATAGGTGAAGATAATCCAGCAGAAAAATGTTGGTTTTATTATGAGTTTATAACATCTATTTTTTTAAATCTATAAAAATATTAGTGATGGCGTATCCAGAGGTGGGTGAGCGATGCAGACAGTCATTTTCAGAACCTTTTGGTAATGACAGTTGTACATAACTTTTTGGGGAAAAATCAATCATTAAAATTTTCTCTCATTTCATATTTTGAAAATGTTTTTGGGTGCAAAATGGGATGAAATTTTCATTAAAATTGTCATGGACAATGCTGTGCTCCCCTCCCCCTTTTTGCAGGAAATTCAAATTAGCAATATCTACATTTGCCTTGTCCCAGTGGGCTGGGCCAGTGATTGGTTCCAGCTTGGCTAATGATCCACACATGCATCCTGAAAAGCTCCACTCTCACTTCAGAACGGCACAATGGTGAAAGAGGCAGGGAAACAGGAGGCTCCCTCCAACCTGCTGTCCCTGAGTAGAGTGCCCAGACTCTCATTATGATGGGCGCTGCTACAGCTGTAGGGGAAGGAGGCTGCTCAAGGCTGTTCTTAACTTTTTGTGCGTGTGTGTGTAATTTGATTAAATGTTTGACCTTTTTAATATTACTCATTTTCCTAAATGGACTGACAGCTTCCTTCACTGTGTATTTCACACATGGATGGATAGAATTCTCTTTGTAGACAAGGCCAGGTGGAACCTTGCCGTTGACAACAGGATCCAGGCCCTGGCTAAACTTCAGGGATCTCAATCTTTGTAGAAGCAGCAAAGCCTGAACTCAGGTTCTGGCATTTAGGTAAAAGAGGAAATAATTTTAAAATACCTGTTCATCAAAGGCATTTATTTGTGATTTTTAACACCTACCTTTTTGTTTCAGTCATGATTTAGGATCTCAGACAAGTTTTTAGTATTTACTATTTATTTACTTACTTAAGTTATACTGGTTGAAGCCCTTGAAACAGATTTAAATAAAGTTAGGAGTTTGACAATCCAAGGACAAAGGTCCTAATAAATATATTTAAAGTGCATAATAGGATTTGCTGTCAGCTACCCATTCTTAAACTCCTTGCCCTTGGGTGGTTGTTACATTTCTTTCTATAACTTAAATGAGCTTAAGGAAGCCAAGTAATACCAGACCCTGACTTGTGCATGAATCCATCAGTGGAAGGCTTCTGTAATTCACATATTTTTAAAGTAAGAATGCAGACTGCAACAGGTTTTAGGTACAGAACAGCTGTTTTATAGGGGCAGCTGTGATTTGTATGCCTCTAGGCCTTGAGGTAAACTAAGCTTTATTGGAGGGAAAGAGAAAGTTCCTTCAGGAGATGAATCACAAAAAGTGACACATGGTAGAAGTCAGATACCTCCATCTACAATTTCCTGATAGGTCAATGCAAAAAAACCCAAAAACCCCCCAGAAAAATAGACCTAGATTAAACTAGACCCAGCCTTTGGAAAACCTACCATAAAGGTCAGATTATCTCATTAAAACAGAGGACTAGACTCCAGTCATCCCCAATATCAAAAGATCCCATATTGGTTTATATACACAAGGGATGTAGTCAGCCATTAAGCTATACTGCATTGTGTGCAATAAAATGTTAGAACAACAGTTGTCAGTTGTATATTTATTTAGCTTGAAAGCCCTGTCACAAAAGAAATGTATTTGGCCTACTTTTCCTCCCAGGCAGTAACCTTTAACATATGAAGTTCACTTGAAGAACAATACAAATCAAACCATGCCAGATGTGTTTTAAGTGGAGTATTGAGTTGCATACCTTTGCCAAAGACAGATACGACAGCCAGGCTTGTGATTTCAGAACAGAATTGATATCAGCTATCATCCCCCTTGCACATGACAATGGAAAAACAGAAAGTTGAAAAGCCTGCAGAAACTTGGGCCATTCAGGTATAGTGTTAAAACCTGCCAAAGGGCTTTGCGGATGATATATCAGTGCAACACTCCAGCCAAAGCGGGAAAACAGACTTTATTGCCCTGTTAATTTTGATACAAAAACCAGGAAAGGGTTTAAAACCGCATTGTCTACTAAAAAAAAGGGGGGTCCGGGCCGGGCCCTGAAATCGTGATAATAGATCTGTGTGGACTGTACTACCTAGGTTGAAGGACTGAAATATTCTGCAATATATCTACCAGTGAAACATCATGCTTATGGTTTGACTCAATCTAAAGCAAATCTCACAGTATTTTCCATTAGTTTTTCAGATGTAAGAGCCCGAATTACAATAGCTGTATGGTTTTCCAATATATTGTATTTTCCATTACTCTGAAAATCATATTATATTCATGGAATAATAAAAACCCTAGCCCCTCAGAAAGGATTTTTGCCATTTTATAAAAAAGCAATTTTGTTTCATTCAAATGAGCAGGAAACATGTTTCAGTTTTTACTCTGACTAGAGATGAAAAAAGGCCAGCAGGTGTTAAATATTGTAATATTTAAAAATGAGCGAAGCTGTATTCTGTGATGCACAAAGTGGAAGGAAAGTCCTGAAGGACGTGTAACTTCCATAGCAAACTCCTGCTGGTGTCCAGTTTTGGAGAAAGCCACTTTCTTTCTGCAGTAATACCACAGACAACCCTGTTAGGAAGAAGAGGTGCCTTGGCACAGTAAGCTTTACTGGGAAGAAAAAGGTGTTCAATTTATTGTTGTCCAATGTTTTCCTTTTCAAAATTTCATTCTATACTTGGGACAGTACCACAACACAGAATTGGCAGCATGCAGCAGGTAAACGAATGTGTACATTCCTCGAAATGCAAATAAGACATCCCCAAAATTACTCACCCCCAGCAGGTCATACCAGTCTTGCCTTGGGGACCATGCAAAACCATCGTTTAAACTGCACGCAACACACTGAATGCATCCGCTGAAGTGAGCTGTAGCTCACGAAAGCTTATGCTCAAATAAATTTTTTAGTCTCTAAGGTGCCACAAGTACTCCTTCTCTTTTTGCAGACACAGACTAACACAGCTGCTACTCTGAAACAGAATTTAAGATATCAGATCTATATCCTAGAACTTTCAATCTCAGTTAATCTCTTTCACCAGTTCAGCGTCTTTGGTCAAATTCTCTGAAGGCAACTTTTGTTGCTCTCTGAGCATTGCAATGTGGAACAGCACCATATTTCAGCAACTTCCCCTGCAAATTCATATTCTCAAAAGATTCTTAGAATATGCCACATCAATATGTTTTTTGACAAAAGTCATAGGCAAAATTGATTCTTGCTGGAAACAGAAGCAGTAGCTATGTTGTATGTCAGAGGCAAACACAGCAGGAAAGGCAAGTCTCAGTTATAAAAAGAATAAAAACTGATTGTAACTTTAAACTGTAAGGTTAAAGCCAGCACCCTTAATTGCAGTAGTAACTGTGCCTCTGACAACTGCAGCAAATTAATGTATTCAGAACCATAAAACGCTAGGCAGAATTTCCTTTGGTAATAGAGGATATTCCCTTTTGACTACAAATGGAAGCAATTGGACAAGGAAGTAACAGCCTGTCACATTTTGATTATTTTGAAGGGGGACATTTTAATTTTCTTCAAGAACAAGGTTGTCCCTGCCTTTCTGGCAAACTCCAGCTGGAATAATGTGTGTTTACATGTCTTGATTCATTACATATTAAACCACAAATATGTTAAAATAGCATCCCGAAGTCTCACTTTCCTCTCAGCCCACCCCAAAAGCAAAGAAAGTAATAGGCAATTGCTGTGGCCTAAATTGAGTGCTTTTGTACTTAGCTCGGTTCCATTCATTTCACAGCAGCCTGAATCTCTATACAGTTACAGCAGGTTTATGTCAGTGTAACTCCAGCTGCAGGAATGCGGATTTGAGGCTTGGCACAGTTACTCCCCAGGGAACTATCTGCATCCCAGCATTTGACAGTGTGGCTGTGTTAAAGGGGTGCCCTCAGCTTGAAATCAAGTAAACAAGTAGGTTAAGGTACTTCAGTGGCTCAAAGTTTCCCTGACAATTTTGTGGCTTCAGTTACATCTTCCTGGTTTAACATTTTTTTCCTCTCTCATCTGTTATTGCGTGAAAGACCCACACTAACAAAAGAGGAAATGGACTGATTATACAGGAAATCTCTATACAAAGTACTGCCAATAGCCTAAAGTAAACTGAAGAAAGCAAAAACATTTCTCTCTTTCTCCGATGGTAGGTGTTACCTGTCACAATACTAACTACAATATTTTCAGTTAGAGCTGAGAATTTTAAGTTGATTGTGTCTTATTTTCTTTGTCCACTGCTCCATGCATCTTGCCCTTCCCAAACGAAGGCAATAACAACCTCACTTATGGCCCTAATGGCCATTCTGGGTGGCATCACTTTTGCTGGGCCTGAATGCTACTGTTCAGTTGAGCTGGGGAGAATTTCTTCCAAAATTTTATTTTTTTAATTTTATTTTTCAACAAGACTGACAAACAATGAAAAAAAGAAATTCACCATTTTCTTGTTTTCAACCATTTCTACTGTCCAATGAATTGAGACTTTATTGGGAACTGACTGCAATGAAACACATCTATTGCTGGGTTCTTAGCTAGAAACAAATTCTTTGGACAGAGGCAAATTTGAGGGAGCCTCACACACTGATATCAAAACACAGAAATCAAAGTGACTAAGCAGTAACTAAAATATTGTGTCATGGATCCCAAAGCACTTTATCAAGCACCAAAGAAACAACTAAGTTTGTATTTCCAGGAGAGCTGGAAAAAAGTGCATTTTTTATGAGTAGGCCCAGTCCTTCCAAAAAAAGGGCTATGGTATCTTTTAACATCCATAGAGTAGAGAGAGTGCACCTTCAAACACCATCACCCTCTATGTACCTGAAATGGTTTGTTGGTGTATTTAGACAGTAGGCTCCTTGGGGGCAGGGACTGTCTCCTTATAGCACCAGGCACTATTGGTATTCAGAATAATTAATCAACAATATAAATGTCATAATGCATTCTTTGTTTACACCTGTAGGAAGATGAGTTAGGTTACCCCGCTGGGATTTATTGTGTATGCATTGGTATGGCATCTGGGGGCATGAACCTATGGTTTCAAGGAGAGTATTTCAAACGTATGTTTAGATCACTAAGCCATCGATGTGGCCTAATGATATCAGAATAATCTTTGTTTTTTGGCAAAAACAATGAAGAAATTTACTACAGGTGGCAAAAACAATCATGAAACTATGGTTTTATCCAATATAAGCGAGACAAGGTGGGTCAGGTAATATTTTTATTGGACCAGCTTCTGCTGGTGAAAGAGACAAGCTTTCGAGCTACACAGAGCTCTTTTCAGTGTCACAGCTAACCACAAGATAGAACAGATTGTTTATCATAAATAATTAATACATATTGTGAGAGATCATTCCAGGTGAAGTCGCCAGTTAACACCTTTGCAGTGATAGGACAAAAAAGGGAGTTGGGGGTTACAGATTGTTGTAATAAACCATAAATCCAGTGTCTTAATATTAAGACCATGATTTTTTGTGTCTAGCAAATTTATGAATTTAAGCTCCTATGCTCATCTTTTCAAAGTGTTGTGCAGGTTTCCTTTGACAAGAAGGACTGAGAGGTCAGATAAAGAGTGATCGTTTTGTGAAAAGTGTTCAGCAAGTGGTAGGATGTTTTTGTCTTATTTTTCTGAGAATTCATTTGAGAGCATAGTAATTGTCTGGTTTCACCCACATACTTGTCATTGGAGCATTTGCTGCACTGGATAAGGTAAACTACATGTTGTGATAGGCATGTGTAGGACCCATGGATATTGAAAGGTGTATTGGGGGGGTGGTATTGATCATTGTAGCAGCTGAGATGTCTGTTGGTTTTGCATCTGTTATGGCAGGGTCTGATGACACTGAGTTGGTGAGTCCTGGTCTGTTCTACTTTGTATTTAGCTCTGAGTACCCTTCTCAGACCTGAAGAAGGGTTCTGTGTAGCTTGAAAGCTTTACTGGAACAACATAAGTTGGTCCATTAAAATATATTAGCTCACCATCTTGTCTCTCTAGTATCGTGGGACCAACATGGGTATAACATTGCAAACGAACAACATATAAATAACTGACTTCACCCAGTCCACAAGAGATGAGCTGTTATGCAAAGAAAATTATAGGGACCTTCAAACAGCTGGATGGATATTAGAGTAGGTATTAACTGAAGTATTCTCTTTTGGAAGATAGCCTGATACTGAACTGATGGCTTTCAAACTACCACTTGCTCTCTATTAATAGTAAAATCTGAATTTAAGAGTTTCATTACATCTCAAACAGTAAACAGCTGGCAAAATTTTAAAACTAGAAGGCAGCAAAACAAGCACAATAAAATTGCACTAGGCAATTAGGTTAAAGTATTAGCATAAATTATGCTGTGATATTTAAACCCAATATAACTGAGGAAGTTAGGCCTTCAGTCAGTCCACCAAGGTTTATAATGGAAACATCAAAAGATCTTTTTCTGATAGAGATGCAGGTGAACAAGGCACAGAGTTAATCAATATATCTCTTCCAACCCATATCTTCTATGATTCAATTTTATTTAAAATTGGGGAGTAGTTACAAGACTTACTCCCCAATGACTGCACCATCTAGTGACCTGTTTTACAACAGATAATATGATTATGTTATTAAGAAGTTTTCACATTAAACTCATAGACCATAATATAGCACAGAAACAAAATTCGATTTTATTTATTCTGTAAAAAAGTGAACAGGTCTGAATATCAAACCCAATCTTACGCCATGATCTTACAGGAATTAGGAAGGCTAGAACCTTGGGGTTGCTGAACACTACCACTTGCTGACTGATTAAGTGGTATTAACTAAACTTTAAAGGAAACTCAGTTATCTTGCCTGATGATAACTGGCAACATGAGGTATACAAAGTGGAGGTGGATGGGGGACGACAATACTTTTTAAAGCAATGAACAACGTATAAAGATATATACTTTTTTCCTTCTTCAGTATTCTATGTTTCTATTTTCCCCCAAAGTTGAAACCGTTTTTTAGGAGTGTACAATCCTACATCACCTCAAAACATGGGGTCCTTTGTAGCATTACAATCCTGCTCAGCATCTCAAGTCTTTGGTCTGTGAAAAACATTGTCAAGATCAGCTTTGTGCTTTCATGAAGTCCTTATTTTCCATGCAGTCCTTATTTTCCATGCAAGCTTATTTGAAAATAAAACTACAGTTTTAATCTGGATTCTCTGGCTTGCAAAGTCCTGCTTACTAGTTCAACTCTTTCTTTTAGTAAGCTGGCTTCTTCAGCACTTTTGTGTGCTTGTACATTCTTCAGGAAAAAGTGGGAAAGGAAAAGCTTCAAACCTTCACGCAACATTCCTAATTTTGGGTTGTCAGTTAACCTGAAAAAGAAAGACACACAAATCAGAAATAATTCCAGTTTCCTACTTTCCTCCAATGTTATAAAGTCTCTTTTGCTATGCTGTCAGGTTTTGAGAAAAACCAAACTGAACATTTATCAGGAAAATCCCAACTTTTTTTAAATTTAATATTAACAAGTACAGGCCTACACTGGTTTGGCAAACAGTTGAACATACTTCACATGCAATCTGTTTCTCAAAAGGTAGTTTGGAATTTTAAAGTATTTTTTAAGAGACTTGACTTAAAATATTAGTTAGGGCATAGTAAAAAATGTAAGCAACATGTGGCAAACCTCCCCCACATTTTAATGGATAGAATAGAATTTGAAAGACAGTACATGGCAATACAGACTTTCCACTTTATGTGTAGTTCTACCAATGTAAACATTGTCTTTTATTACTTTAGTATTTTTGGCAGATCTAATTCCACAGAATAAACACTATTATCTCTTCCATTATTAAATATTTATATAGCACCATTTCCATGGCTCTTTAAAAACAAACTAAAAAAGCAAAGTTGCTTCATGGAATAGCTTACAAACTAAGGCCCTGACTGCAGTACAAATATACAACATGTCAGGAGACCAGATTACCTGTGACCCTTATTGAGCATTGTTCCAATATGTAGAGTGGATGAGATCTTAAAAGCATTCCGACTGTAACCAAATTAATGTCATAGACACTTGTATACCCACAATGGACGGCTGCGTGTAAGTGAAAGAATCAGGTCTAAATTTTAGCTGCTTCAGCGTGATTAAGACATTTCCTCTGATTACCTCTAAAAGGTGTTCACTTAATAACCCTTGCACCTTTAATATGAAGAATAGAGATTTCTAGATAAGATCTGCAATGCTAGAGAGTTAACTTTCCCCCGATAAATTCCATTATTTCCTTTCTACAACAGGGAAATGTTGTAGCAAGAACAACTCTGCTGTGTGACTGAATTCTAGTTCCACACAAAGATTTTTGGGGTGGTTGGTAGGTCTGCTTTGTGCATCAACAGTTTTATTGTTCTTGCTTGATAGCGATAGTTGATGTACTGATTATTTCAAAATTTGTATTAATGTTGTGTGTAAAATTCCATAATATATTTATAATGCAGTAGCACCTACAGACCACAATTAAAACCAGGTCAGCATTGTGCCAGGTGCTGTATGAACGTATAAGAAGAGATGGACCTTTCACAAAAAAGCTTGTATTGTAAGAAGTGAGGTGTCAAGGGCTTCGTGTAAGCAATGGATAATTAAAATAAATAAAATAAGCAAATCCCTTTTGTGTGTCCAATCACTACTCACCAAATGTTCTCTGGGAAGATCAATGATCACTTACCTTCCAAAAATGCTGGTAAGTTCTTCCAAGTCTGTTTTTATTAATAGTATATATAACACTTGCCGCAAGAAGTGGACTTTGGGTTTATCTAGTTCACTGAATTCAACTACCTAGTTAACAGGACCAGGGATGATAAAAAATAAATTATAAATCAAAAAAATATGCCTTGCATAATTTGACAGTTGAGAGAGGAAAAGCTAAGACTAATCATGACCTCACATAGATATTGAACAAGAGTGGCAACACAACAGAACCTTGTGGAATCTGGCATGAGAGTGCACTCTGATTGCATGGCAATCGTCCAACACTGCCTTCTAAAACCTCGCAGGAAGGAATGAAGCCACTGAAAAACAACCTGGTCACCTCTACCTGATATACTAAGGCAACCAGATACCAAGGAGATAGGTATCTTCAAAGTATTTAAGGCAGAGTGGCCCCAAAGGTGAATCCAAGACACACTTAACGCACAGCAGTATTTTTAAATATATTTATTTATAGACATTACAACACTATCACTGCCATATCTGAGTGCCCCCAAAGGCTGCGGACAGATGCACTAAAAATCAGCATAGGCACCACACTTCTGTCCATATTAAGAATATTAATGCAGTGGCTATACCATACCCAGACTGAATGAATTAGGAGCTTAGGGCTCGTCTACACAAAAGTTGGACTTCTTTAACTATATTGGTACAGTTAAAGTGGTACAACTCCCTTAGTGTGGATGCTGTTATACCAGTATAAAAGCTTCTTTTTCCAGTAGAGCTTGTTCCTGTAAGGGAAGTGGAATAAGGGCTTGTCTACACTGGCACTTTACAGCGCTGCAACTTTCTTGCTCAGGGGTGTGAAAAAAACACCCCCGAGCGCTGCAAGTTTCAGTGCTGTAACGTGCCAGTATGGACAGTGCACAAGCTCTGGGAGTTGTGCTCCCAGCGCTGGTAGCTATTTCCCTCGTGGAGGTGTTTTTTTTTTTTACTAGCACTGGGAGAGCTCTTTCCCAGTGTGATGCCACGACTACACACATTGCTAGTGAAGATGTGCCCTAAGTTACACCAGTTTAAGGCATCTTTATACCAGTAAAACTGCAACCATGCTAGGGGTTGTACTGGTATAGCTTTCAGAAAAAACATCACTCCCCTGCCCCCAGCTGACAGTCACACCACTACAAAAGCTGCATGTAGGCGAGGCTGATGAAATCAGTGGAACCTAGGTTCCACCCACAGCCCTCCTCAAAACAGGAAGGTTCAAGATAAGGAATTATCAAG
Organism: Caretta caretta; assembly: GCF_965140235.1. NCBI lineage: Eukaryota > Metazoa > Chordata > Testudines > Cheloniidae > Caretta > Caretta caretta. The sequence goes on from NC_134207.1 coordinate 251,107,434, forward strand.
GTCATGAGTATCAAGTGATGGTTTTTGGAGCAAGGTCTTAACCACTGTTTAAATGGTTTGGCATCTTGCCCCCCCCAAAGGAAAGCAACAACAATCCTTATCAGTAATAGCCCCAAACTTCACTGCTGGCTTTCAGCAGCAATAAGGAGCATGTGTCTGTCTGGTAGCAACTCCATCAGCACATCCAATACATGAAAGAGGCTGAAATGCCACCAGTAAAGATAGGAATGGGGGTGGGGGAAGATGTGTATTTCTTTAAACTCAGATTCTCTTTTAAAAAAGGAACAATAAATAATTTACTGTTGTCTGCAACAGCCCAAATTCTGTTTATCTTCTGGATAGCCATCTTAAGTACTTCTGTGACTCCCATTACCAGGGTACCTGAGCGCCTCACGATCTGTTTTAATTAACTTAACCTCACAACACCTCTGTGAGGCAGGGAAGTGCTACTATCCACATTGTACAGATGGAAACTGTAGGATAGAGAGATTAAGTGACTTGTCCAGGGTTGCACAGGAAATCCGTGGCAGGGCAGGGAATTTAACCTGGGTGTTGCAAGTCCCAGACTAGCACCCTAACCACTGGGCCACAGTTCTTTTAAAAATAAATAAATAAAAAGTAAATTAATCTAATCTGTTTGGCCATTAAAACCACTTGTATGAAACTAAATCAGATCCCTACGTTTGGGGCAGTTTTAGAAAACAGGCAAGTAAAGTTCACCTTAGCTAGGAAGTTTGGAATAATTTGTTTCAAAACTGAATAAGCAACAGTAATACAGATTAGATAACAAGGAACACACACATTTACCACAAAACTAACAAATGAGGTGGAAGCGCACAAGTACTTTAATAGAGACTATGCTGACCTTGAAGACTGATAGGGAGAGTGATTTTGTCTTTAGCAAGTGGGCCAACAGAGAAACCAGGTTGGAGAAAGTGGTGGTTGACAGGTTTCCCAAATCTCGGATTTTGTCCCATATACTGAACTGGAATGTCATCTAGGTGTCAAAGCAAAAACAAACACAAAATCAAAATTGAAGTTCAAGTCAAATAATCAATATGTTAGATCACAACAGGCTCTCAAAGCTACCTTGGCACCCTTTCCATTCAGCTATTAAGTACAAAACACATTATTAAACTTATTTAATAAGGTTGTTTGATCATTTGCAAATGCATTGGAAGCCAAAATGAAGGAGACATTACTTACCTTGTACAGTAACTGGAGTACTTTGAGATGTGTATCCTTCTGGGTCCTCTGCTGGGGGTGTGTACTTGCCTTCCATTAGAGATTTTTAGCAGCAGTGCCCTTTCAGTTTGCACATGCACCCTATGTATTCTCATGCTTCATACCAAGGATATATAGGGCTGCATGGGCAAACTGCCCTCAATTTTTTCTGCTCCTCAAAGCCCCAGGAAGATCAGATGGAGGGTAGGTTGTGGAGCACTGACAGGGGCAAACATCTTTAAGAATTCCAGTTATTATACAAGGAAGTAACCTCTCATTCTTCGAGTAGTGTCCCTACGGGTGCTCTATGAGAGGTGACTCATTAGCAGTATCCCTAAAGAAGGTGGGGGCTTCAGAACTCAGTCTAAGGCTGTGTGTAGGACTGAAAAGCCAAAGGGAGCACCTGCCCAGGAAGGCTTCGTGCCTGGAGAAAGTGTGAATCAAAGCCCAGGTATTAGCCTTGCTTTTTTCCATTAACAGGCATCCTTTAGCATGGCTACAGACACAGTACGAACTCACGGAATGAGCAACAACCTTAGAGGGGTAGGGTCCATTAGCCACATAACAGGAGAGTATGCAACCAGAAACCCACTTAGAAAGCCTTTGGATAGTCCCTGGAACCCCTTTAGTTCTGTCCACCATAAAAACAACCAGTCTCAGGCCTAGTCCTGTCCTTATAATAAGCCAACACTCTCCTGATATCCAAGTTATGAAGGACAGCTTCCTGTTTTGACTGATTAGGCTTGGGGTAGAATACCAGAAGATAAATGATAGATTGATATGAAAAGCTGAAGTAAGCTTGGGTAAAAAAGGTGGATGTGGTTGAAGAGAAAAACTTTATCTTTGAAAAAGACTGTATAAGGACAGTCAGTCATTAAAGCTTCCAGTTCTGCAACCCTTCAGGCAGAGGTAATAGCCATTAGGAATGCGGTTTTCATGGAGAGGCTCATAAGTGAGCAAGTTAACAGTTAAAAGTGTTGCTTCTTCAAAGCTCTGAGAACTAAATTAAAAGTTCCAAATGGGAATAGGGTGTCTAACATTAGGGAAGAGGTTTTACAGACCCTTTATATATCTCAGTGTTACAAGGGGAGCAAATACCTAGAAACCTTTTACTGGAGAATGGAATGCTATGATGGCAGCTTGGTGAACTTTAACCGAACTGTGCTTTCTTCCAAGTAAGTAAGTAAGTATTCTAACACCTCGGAGATAAGAGAGGCACTAGCAGGCAAAACTATGGTGAGTATGCTAGTGGTAAAACCTTTTCCATTTCTAAAGATAAGTCTTTCTGGTAGAATCTTTTCTACCATTCAGCAGAACCTCCTGAACTGCTGTGGAGCAAGATTCTTCTAGCACTGAGAACCATGGGGGGCTAGGCCTTGAGCCGCAATGTAGTCAGATTGGGCTAAGGACATTCCCTGAGTCCTGTGTGAGAAGACTGGGTGTCAGTGGAAGATCGATGGCCAGTCAAAAAGAAAGATTTGCCAGGTTGGTGCAATCAAGATGACCGTGGCTTTGTCCTGCTTGACTTTGTTTAGGATCTTGAGGATCAGCGAGTGCAAAGGAAATGTGTATAGGAGATTCTTCGCCCAGGAGATGAGAAAAGCATCCCACCAGAGAAGTGGCAACCCAAGCCTCCCCTTGAACAGAAATGTGTGCGTTTCCAATCATCTGTGGTGATGAAAAGATCTGCTTTTGGATATCCCCAGTTTAAGAATTGTTTGAGTACAGATTTGTCTAGTTCTCATTCATGATTTTGAGCGAAGCATCTGCTGAAGCTGTTAGCTATGGTGTTTTGGAGACTGGGTAGGTAGATTGCCCAGATCAGGATATTGTGGGCTATGCACCAGTTCACGGCCTCTGCAGAGAGGGAAAGGGCTCTTGCTACCCTTTGCCAATTTATATAATACATACTGGCCCTATTTTCTGTTGTTAAGTGAAATGATTGTCCTTGAATCCTGGATAGGAAGTGCAGACAGGCATGTCTGACAGCTCTGCGTTCCAGAACATTGATGTGTAAGGTGGACTCTTGGGCAGACCATCTGCCCTGGAAATTATGGTCCTGAAGATGAGCTCCCCATCTGAGGAGGGACATGTCGGAAACTAAAATGTAAATGGGTTGGGGGTGGTTGAAGGGGACCTCTGGGAATATGCTTTGTCTGGATTCTTTCACCATTCGAGGGAAACTAGAATATGATAGGGGATAAAGAGCAGTTTGTTTAGACTGTCCCTGTTGGGTGTATAAACTGACCTGAAGCAGGCTTGGAAGCAATGCAGGTGCAGCTGAGCATGAAGCATGAGAAGGGTACCCTCTGTCATGTACCCGAGAAGTTGCACGCATGATCTGGCAGTGACTTGAGGACTGATCTGAACTTGCCCAATCAGATGTGACAGTGCAAGGAACCTCTGGCCGATAACCTCTGGCTGTGGTAGCATCTAGAATGGCCCCATAAACTTTATCCTGTTTGAAGGTAGGACAACAGGAGGGAGGACAACATGTATCTGAGCTGGAGACTGAGACTGACCACTGCTAATTAGACACTGGTGTAAGAATGTTCCTTGAGGAGCCAGTCATTGAGGTAAAGGAAAACAATTAACTTCCCTTGATGAAGTTATGCAGTTTCCACGACTGTTGTGAACACCCTGGGAACAGTGGCTAGCTCAAAGGGAAGGACCCACCAAAAAGAATAGAAATTTCTTGTGAGAAGGGTGTACTGTGATATGAAAATACACATCCTGAAGGTTAAGGGTTGTAAAGTAGTAGATCTAGAGAAAGAACAGTGTCACTATCTTGAATTTCTGTACCTTGACAAAGGTATTCAGCATCCATAGATCTAGAACTCGTTTCCATCCACCCTTCTTTATGGGGAACCAGAACGTATTTGGAATAAAACCCTCTTGTGTTGAGTGGGAACTGGATCCACTGCTCCAAAACGGAAAAGGCACTGAACCTCTTACTTCAAAACAGATTCATCAGAGGGGTCCATGAAATGGAATGGGGGGATGGAGTAGAACTGAATGGAGTACATCAAAATTATAACCTCCAAAGCCCATCTGTTGGAGATAATCTGCATCCATGAGGTGTGAAAATGGGAGAGACGATCACCAAAAAGTAGAAAATTGAGTGAGGTAAGATGGTGCAGCAGCAGGTCTGGATCAGAGAAATGTTCATGGCTCTCAACTGAGGAGTCAAAAGGAATGTTTGGCCATCATAGGCTGCTGATCAAAGTTGCTGTAGCAGTTTAAATTTTCCCTTTTGAAATGTGGGGTTTTTTCTAGGTGGCTCTGGTGGTCTGTGGAAAATGGAGACTTGGGAAGGCATAATCTCTGCACCATCTGAAATTGACTAAACCTCTTTTTATTTGCAGGCATATATATGCCCAGCGAATGAAGGATCACTAAGTCCTTTAAGCAGGCAGCAAATCATCCATAGTGTCACCAAATAACTTTAGACCATCGAAAGTGAGGTCCTCTACTGTGTTCTGGACTTCACAGGGAAATCCTGAGGACTGAAGCCATGATGCCCTGTGTCACAGATCCACAGGATCTGTGCTATGTCCCAGCTTTTAAACAGAGGAACTCCTTCACTGTGCCAGATGTCCAAGAGGTTCGATTCTTTCTAACAGGTAGCCCACCCAGCCTCAGTGAATCCAACAGTTAGCCTCTGGGATCCAGCACTCCTGCTTCACACTGTGAGCTCTGCCCAGCAAGTCCACCTGAGATAAATTCCTAGGTCTGAGACTTTTACATTCTTCAGGGACCTCTGCACCTTAGCAAGTATTTGCAGTGACACCAGGGAGCCTTTTCAAAACAGAGTGGGATTTATTAGTCAGTTGAACACAGATGATAAAGAAGAGCTTACATTAGCACAGATCAGTGGTTCTCAACCTGCAGGCTACACGCAGACTGCAGCTCAGTTGTATGCTTAAATAAATAAATAAATAAATAAAAATCACAGCTCTGGTCTGGCAGGGGGCGGGGCTGGCTGAGGGAGAGTCAGCGTGTGACAGCCCTGCTGGAGTGCTTCTGCCAGCAAGGGGCTGATGAGTACTACAGGGGGGCAGGATTAGGGGTTTGTGCGGGTGCTACAGCACCCCCATGGTTTATGTGGGGCTCTGCTCCTGGCCCCATGCCTAGGGTCCTAGCTGTCCAACCCGGCGGGGTCTGGCTGCTCGTGCCCGGCTCAACTCCTGGCCCTGCTCTGCAGAGGGGTCTCTGGGTGGGGTGCTGTGGTTCTCAACCTGCAGCCCACATAACACATTGTGGGCCTCATAAATAGGTTGAGAACCACTGGCATAGAGAAACAAAGATTAATACATACTTCATTCTGGCCAAGCCAGTGTTCCACCCAGCCAAGCTGCCATAGAATCATTTTCTGCCTCTAGTTCTCCATTTCTCTCCGTCAGTCCCAGGTGAGAGCTGCTGACTCACTACCATAAGCCAACTTTTATTTTAGTATCCCGACACCTTTCGGTCCATTGATCTTGAGCTGGGGCCTTTGCTCTGCTTCCCTGCTGAGAGGAGGGGGAAAATCTCCTTCCTCTTGATTATTGGTTGCTAGGTGTGAATGTCCTGGCCCCCTGGGGTTCCCACTGTCTTTCAGAATTCTTCATTGATATGGGTCAGTTTTAGCCAGTCCTTTTAACAACCCATGGATTCCACCCCAGACAGTTATAGAACACAGCACCTCATGTCTCTTGCTCTGCCCCAAGAGTAGATTTAACTGTTCTGCAACCACTGGGTAACGATGAAAAGTACAGAGGGAAACTGAGGCACACATCATCATAAAAATATTACAAAAATGTCTCACTTTGTCACACCCTGTACATGACTACGGTTGTAGCAATGGAATGAGCTGCCCTATCAGCTGAATCCGGAGAAGTTTGCAGGGTTGTTCTAGCCAAGAGCTGCCCTTCTGCAGGTTCTTTGTGCTTTTGTGGTAGATGTTCAATAAAAGAGCCAAACTTCATATTAATGTGATTGTATTTTTTCAGACTCTCCTGACAGTTAGCAGTTGGGAATTGTAGGGTCACAGAGGAACAACTCTTGATCCCCAAAAGATCCAAGCGCTTGTGCTCCTTGTCAAGGGGCATAGGCTTTGAATGATGTTGACTATGATACTCATTTACTCTAGTCATGGACGCAGAATTTGGTGCGGGGTGGGAAAATAAAAAGCTCTGAGCCCCTAGTTGGGACATAATACTTTTTATCTAGTCTTTTTGCTGGGAGGGAGGGCAGTAGTAGGAGTCTGCCAAATGGACTTGCCAGACTCTAATAGTCCTTCATTTATAGGAAGGGCAACTCGTGCTGATGACGGTGTGTGCACAATGTCAAGCAATTGGTGCTGTGTCTCCTGCACTTCTTTTAATTGGATCTGAAGGGTGTCTGTCACCCTCTTCATCAGATCTTGAAACTTTGAAATCATCAATGTGAGACGGGGGGGGGATGATAGCTTCATCTGGAGAGGAAGAAGAAATATTAGACTGTGGCTTAGCCGCCTCATCAGCTCTCCTTTCCTGGTCCTTGAATGTATCCTCCTGCCTTAAAGATTGCTGTGGAGGAAAAGAAGGAGCTGAAGAATGTCATCAAGGGATGATTTACATGAGTACTGAGCATTTCAGAAAACTCTTGTTGGTAAGCAGCCAAGGATCCCAGTATGTTCACTGGAAGGATCACACAGGAATGGAGGGGGCATGCAGGGTTGATTATAACGGGTGGGATGTTTGGCAGGCTTTGACGGTAGAAGCCTGGAAATGTCCCTCAACAGTGCAGGTTCCAGTTAGTCAACACAGGCAGATGGTCAGCAGAGCACTGCACATAAACCTGGGAGTCTGAAGAACTCTCCTCTTCATAGTCTGGTGGAGGGGCAGATGGTGATTGAGTTTCAGGAGGTCAAGCTTAACAAAGAGAAGGTTAAGGGATGACTTGATTACAGTCTATAAGTGTCAACATGGGGAACAAATAAAATGGGCTCTTCAAATCAAAAAGAGAACGGTATAACATGATCCAACTGCTGGAAGCTGAAACTAGACAAATTCAGACTGGACATAAAGGTGTAACTTTTTAACAGTGAGAGTAATTAATTATTGGAACAACTTACCAAAGGTTGTGATGGATTCTCCATCACTGACAATTTTTAAACCAAGATAGGATGTTTTTTTCTAAAAGAAATGCTCTAGGAATTATTTTGGGGATATTCTCTGGCCTGTGTTATACAAGAGGTCAGACTAGATGATCAGAATGGTCCCTTCTGTCCTTGGAATCTATGAAGGAGTAACTGGCCATCTTTCAGAACATGTTGGTACTGGCAAAAGGTGGGATACCACAGATAATACTGGTTGTGGTACTGGGAGTCCCAAACTCAACAGAGGAGACTCAGGCTCCTTGGAAACAAGCAGATTCTTTGAGAACCTGAACTCTTGCAGTACCGAGTGAGGTTGTGTGAAGACCTGGTGAGATCCAGTCGTAGAAGTACTGAGGGTTGTACTTACTGTTCTGGTACTTGCTCTACTGATGATCTAGGTACCAGTGAGGCAGTGAAAGATGAAGAGTGCACTGTCTTCTTCGTAGAGTGCATAGTTTTGGTAGTCTCTTGCCCAAGTTTCAATGGTACCAAGGCTTCGGTATCATGGACAGTGGAAGCAAAGACTTAGGCATAGAGAATTCCTCAGTACAGAGACCTCTGCAGACACTTTTGCAGAATGGAGGGTCTCCGGCAGGGTAAACCTTTTTGAGTGATCTTTCTGAGGAGACCTGGCACTCATCTTGGAGGCAGGTTTTTCAGATTCACTTGCAGATCTGTCCCTAGAGGACCTGGGAGTGAGCAAGCCACAGAAGCTGATGGGGCACTGTGGTCATTCAGAGGCGTGTGTGTGTGTGGTTCCGAGCCCTGATCTGATGTAGATGAACAGAGCACTCCATCATAAGGAGCTGGAGCTTTTTCTGTGTACTTCTTTGAGCAGCTCTTGAAGCTAGTGCAAATTTTTCACTTAGATGATACATGCGTATCCCTGAGGCAGCGGATACAGTACAAATGGCTGTCACTCACTGGGGAGGGTTCCTGGCAAGTCAGGCAATGTTTTGAAGCCTGGGGATCTAGATATAGCCCCCCCCCCCCCCCCAAAAAAAAAAAAAAAAAAGAGAGGATTCCTAAGGAAGGACCTTGCTGAGGACGAGGGGTAGGCAAGCCCAAACCCAGCAAAAACAAAAAAGGAATATCCCCACTCAAAAAACCAGTAACAAAATAATGTAAAATAACTAAAGAATAATAAAATAAAGTAAGCAAAGGTCTAAAATTGACAAGAAAGGTAGAAGCTGCACTTAGGTAGGCACAACGAATTGCTCCATCTCAGGCTGAGGCAGCTGAAAAGGAATGGAGGGCGGTTCATCAGCACAGCCCTACATATCTTCAAGTATGGTGCATGAAGATCCATAGGGTGCATGTGTAAGTTGAATGGGCACTGCTACTGAAAAATCTTGGCTTGAAGGCACATGCACACCTCAAGTGCAAGTAGGGACACTACTCAAAGGAGCAGCAAACTTAGAAGTTGCTCTGTAGCTTGAAGATGATACAGGTAGTGTTTAGCAATCACAGAATTAAAATATATGTAAATCCAAAAGAAAAACATGCAAGTGGTCAAACCAGTTTACATAAAAGCCTACTGAAAATGAAGCACACTTAACATATGCATTTTATTATTTTTTTCATTGTTGTAAAAACACTACCAAACCTCTTATATATAACTCCTCCACATCACAAGCAACATGTTTTGGAAGACACCAAGATAGACATGCTAGCTGCAATAGATAATTTATCCTATTTACACAAATTCCATGGACAAATACCTGCTTAAGCCCTTACTTAAACGGGGCTCTGTGTGGTTACAGGGGTCTACTCCCAGTCCCTCAGGGTAGGCGTCTTCACTTGATTTATATACATTAGGGATTAGGCCCATTTTAGGTTTTAAGATTTTAAGGCTCATTTTTTCTGACTACCATGTCCACAAAGGCAATACAAACTGCAGCAGTTACATATTTTGTTAATCTAGTCACATTTAATGCATTAAAGTATGTCTCTAACACTAAACTCTTGCAAAACTAGTACATTTTATTGGTTAAACAACATTTTGGAACTTTATACATATAAAACAGGATGTTTTTGCTGAAAAAGCAAACATGCACAAGAATATTCACCAGTTTTATTTTCTTCCTATGTTCTTTGTCAAAATACCAAAAGGCCCTACTCTGTGTAACAGATATTTATAGTGACAGTTTTGATTCATGGTTTTTTTTCCATTAAGAATAATAGCAGTCTTGTAACTGCAATAGAAAGAGAGAAACACTTTTGAATGGTTCAGTTTTTACAATCCTACCACTGAAATGCAGCAGGGGTTTATTCTGGGTGCAAGGGATTTTTTTTTCAGGATATTTACATCTTTCTTTTCCATCACGCAGTTTCCTTACTTTAGATCCTTCCCAAAGGCCCATTGTAACATACCTACCTATCCTCCTGTCAGGGGCGTAGACACAGGTGGGCCACAGCTCCCCTGATTAACACCCAGTCCCACCCAAATCTGATTTAAAAAAAAAAAAAATAAAAGATGGAACCAGATTGCTAAGAGGTGCAGTCTTTTAGTAAAGCTGCTGCTGTCTCATATTGCTCCGTTCGGCTCTGCTTCCTCATCAACACAGGCTCAGATTTCACTCCCACCCCCGTTACTGGTCCCCATTGGCTCTCAGTTCCAAAACTAACAGCCAATCAGGTTCTGGCCAGCACTCACCCCCAGCGTGGAAGGCATACCTCTGGCAATGGGAAGGAAGTAACCAGAGCTGAGTGGTGTGAGATAGAGATGGATTGCGTTGATGGGGAATGGAGCAAAGCCCAGGACTGGGAGCAGAAAGCCGTATGTCAGGTCGCAGTGCCACTTCTTGGCCCTACCACCTCTTGGTCACTCACTCAGGGGATGGGCTCTGGTTACAGGGGAGGGGCTCCCAAGTGCCTCTGGTTACTGCCTCTGCATTGGCAGAGATGCAACATGCCTTTCCCCTAGACATGGAGGGATGGGTAGCCATAGTCAAATACGCAATATAATAATATACAATATAAATGAATTGCTGTGATGTCAGACCTTTGTTCACTGCCCACCACCACAAGCTGGGGCCCACCCAAATTTCCACTCCTAGCTAAACTACTACCTTCTGGCCAGAAGTGGCTCAATAAGCTTCCTTAAGTGATGAGCTAGTCACCAGATTTTAATTTATTTATTTATAATGGTTGCGTAGGCAGAGAGACTTTTTCTGTGGTATTATGTGATGGAATAAATCTGTACAACCACAGTGACAAACCTCTAATAACAGAAATCCCAAAAGAGTCTCAACTTAAACAGTACCACAATGAGGTAGGAACAGATCTTAGTTTACCTGAAATCTTCTATCGTATTCACAAAACTTGTTAGCCAAATATGCATAGAAGGGGTTATATGTCTTCTCCTGTAGGCAACAGTCAACGAGAACATGAACAATCTCTCTCTCTTGCTGATCTTTAAGTCCAAGCCTGCAATATCAATAACAGTAAAAAATAATTAACTGAGTTTAAACAAAATCTAACTGCCTTAAAGTAAGAGCCACCGGCAATTTCTCTAAACTAAGACGACCATTCTATTGCAACTGAAATGGAATCCTTAAAGGTTTAAATTGAAATAAGTTGTCAGCAGGATAGGACAGCAGTTTTGTCATGGAGAATAACATTATGTATGCAGCATGACCGAGTGACCCAAACAATCCTGGGCAAGAGGAGAATGACAGACATTCTATCAGCTTCTGTGGAGCAAAATGAAGGTGACTTTCCATATTTGCACTTCCTGTCAGAAAGTGATAAGCAGTGGCACTGCAATCATGGATAGCTAATCTGTCCTCCCATCTTCAGGAGGAGTCGTATTACTGTGGCAAGAGCTGAGGCCTGGAGAACTGAGATGAACTGTATAGGGAAGAAGATAAGGAGTGAGCTAAAAGTCTTGGGATCCCCACTCAGATTGGCTAATATTCTTTACTATGATTTTGGGAGGAAATGGCTTCTTTTATATACATCCTTGCCAGGGTTAATGGGAACAGACAGGACCCGGAGCCCTTAAGTTCTAGGAAAAAGCTATGAATGAGAAAGAATACATCTTTAAAACCTTTTTTGGTTGATGATATGAACTTTTTTATCTCTTGGTCACCAAATCAAATCTACTCCAGATAGTGAATTGAAAATAGTGATTAGATGGTGGCTGGGTTATCTAAGTGAAATGAGTTTGGTGGGTTCAGTCCAGTTCCTAATAGAAAATGTCTACTTTAAGAACACCAACAATAATTACAAAAACACAATCTGCACTTATTGGCACACTCATTGGCTGCCTCAGTAGAAAGACCAATGACTGAATTGCCTTCTCGCTCGTACAGCTGGCCCAACTAAAAGAGGATTCAGACCCACTGGCAAACAACAGTACTTTGTGCTGCACCTGTTCTGCAAATAAATATGATTTAGTCCTGAGTGCTGTCAAACATTTGGCAGCACTAAAACCAATTTAAAAGAAAAATGCTTAGTGTTACAATATAAAGAGTGTCGGTCACAAAAATTATTTGTATCACTTTGAAATTGGACTTTCATCTGCCATTCATGTGACTGAACTGTCCTGTCTGCCTAGTTTTAGAATATAAGCTCCGCTGGGTCTTCCACACAGTGCACAATATAGTGCAACCAAAGTTTAGTTAGTAAGGATCTAAGTAATCTTAGATGGTTGTGTACTTCTCAAGAGATCTGCCACTGTGGAGGACAGGATGAGAAATCAAAATGAACTTGACAAATTGGAGAACTGGTCTGAAATTAACAAGATGAAATTCAATAAAGACAAGTGCAAAGTACTTCACTAAGGAAGAAAATCAATTGCACAACTACAAAATGGGGAATAACTGGCTGGGCAGTAGTACTGCTGAAAAGGATCTAGGAGTAATAGCAATCGCAAAATGAATGAGAGTGAACAATATGATGCAGCTGCAAAAAAGGCTAATATCATTCTAGGGTCTATTAACACAACTGCAGTATGTAAGACATGAGAGGTAATTGTCCCACTTTTCTCAGTACTGAAGAGGCCTCAGCTGGAGTACCGTATCCAGTTTTGGGGCCACACTTTTAGAAACAATGGACAAATTGGAGAGCAACCAAAATGATAAGAAGGTGACCTATAAGGAAAGGTTTAAAAAACTGGGCATTTTACATCTTAAGAAAAGAAGACTGAGAGGGGACCTGACAACAGTATTCAAATGTGTTAAAGGCTGTTATAAAGAAGACACTGACCAATAGGTCTCCATGTACACTTAGGACAATAAGTAGTGGGCTTAATCTGCAGCAAGGAAGATTTAGGTTAGATAGCAGGAAAAACTTTCTAATGATAAGGTAGTTAAGCATTGGAATGGGCTTCCAAGAAAGGCTGTGGAATCCCCATCACTGGAAGTTTTTAATAAGAGGTCAAACAAACGCCAGTCAGGGATGGTCTAGGTATGCTTGGATCTGCCTCAGTGCAGGGGGCTGAACTAGATGACCTCTCAAAGTCCCTTTTACCCCTATATTTCTATGATTCCACCATAGAAACCTAGAGTCCCGGGAAGATACTGCTGAAGTAGCTCACAATTAGCAGCAGCAAAAGCTTGAGATTAACTCCCAAACGGCATTAGCAAATAGTAAACAAAATTTGAAAAAATTTGAAAATATATTTCAAAATAAATTCAAACTTTTAAAACACAAGGATGGTCTTTTTTGATATTCAGAACTACGAGACTAAAGTTGTGATTAATGCAGTGCACAACAACATGATACTTTTCTAAGTGGTGTGCAGGCCAAGTTTAAAACAGCCTACATTCACTGCTGCTTCACCTAAATTCTGGCCAGAAAGTTTCTGAGTCATATTACAGTAAAAGCCGTGTTATCTGGCATGTTGGGGAAATCAGGGTTGCTGGTTAGGCAAAAAGTCTGGATAACTAAGAGGGCTCAAGACTGGGGTCTGGGTGTGGGAGGGGGTGTGGGGCACAGACTCTGGGAGGAAGTTTGGGTGAGGAAGGGGGCTCGGGGCAGGGGCATGGGAGAAGTTTTGGGGAGGCGGATCTGGGCAGTGCTCACCTCGTGTGGCTTCCCGCAAGCGGCAACATGTCCCTGCTGCTCCTAGGTGGAGGCGCGGCCAGGTGGGTCCACGCGTTGACCCCACACTGCCCCAAGCGCTGGCTCTACAGCTCCCACTGGCTGGGGACTGTGGCCAATTCGAGCTGTGGGGGTGGTGCCTGCAGGTGGAGGCAGTGTGCAGAGCCGCCTGGCCACGCCTCCACCTAGGAGCAGCAGGGACAGGTCGCTGGTTGTGGGGAGCTGCCAAGGTGAGCGCTGCCTGGATCCAGCACCCCAAAATGCCAGTTTCTAGAGTTTTTTGGTTTATAAAGTGCTAGAAAACACAGCTTTTACTGTACCTTGAGTATCACAATTCCTAAAACGTTTTAATTTTCTATGTGACAGCATCAGAAAGTCTACTATGTCAAAGAGAGCTAGAACTTTTCCATCCTGCACAAATCTATTGTACACCCATTGTAGTCTAGCTGATGGATCTGTCAGTGGCTCTATCAGCAAGCATGATAATAAGCACAGCTTTCTGTATGGATTTCTCAGACACTTCCCTAAAAGACTGACCGACAAGGAAATTTAGATTTCTGTAATTCTGGAAAACATGTTTATGTTTATGATAATCCTTATTTTAGCATATTCTTCTATGCCACATTCTTTCCGATTACAAGGGCCTTCAGTTGGTATTAACACATACCTCTGCAAAAACAAAACAAAACAAAAACAAACAAAAACACACACACACACACACCAAACAGGCTAGTGTAATGTATTCTAGGTATTTTTCAAATAGTTTTTACATCATCCAAGTCTGTGTGTACATCACTTTGTACACATGTGTTTAAATAGCCAGTACTAAGTCAAGGACTGATTTCCAAATAAAACTGCCAGACCTCTGCTGTGGTAACAGCTAAGTTTTTGCAATAGAAAAGGCTGTACCGAAGTACCAAAAAGACTCCATCTCAGTCTAAAAATAAAGTTGTATTTTACAGAAACAGCGTAATGGAATTATAGTTGACTTTACCAAAAAGCCTATTTTGATTTGATTTGCAAATTAAGCTGTTGCTTGCCATTCTGGCAAAGGTTACTCCCTTTGATTTATATAACAGTCGCAACAAAGCCCAGACCCAATCTCTCCCTTACCAGTCACCACAGACCTCTGATCAGAGCTGTAAAATGAGGTTCAGTTTTAACTTCTCCCTGATTGCACTGCTTTCTTCCATGGCATCATTCCTATGGCTGACAACATCTTGGCCCATTCTCCCCCATCTGATTAGCAGCTCAGTTCTGCTGCACTGCTTGGCCCCTTCTCCACTCCTTACTCCTGAGCCAGATCAGTTTTCTTTGCTCCATTCTCACTTAGTCCCTCTGGGCACCTTCCCATCTGGCGAGACTAGCAGTTCTATGCTGCTCTGCCTGACGTCACTTACCCTGTGCACAACTTCCCCTGCTCTCCCTGAGTGGCAACCAGGCAACCTGAAAAGTTTTCAACCCAGATAGCACTTCTATTTGTCCCTGGATTTCAACAGGATCCTGGTGTGTACTTACTTCAAAAGTTTTTCAAATGCATCCAAAAAGTCTTCACTACTCATCAAGACACAAAATATATTTCTCCTGATGTCCGTGTTCATTCGCTGCTTACGAGCAAGCTCCAGTATCTTTGAACTCATCTGAAAAGAAACACGTTTAAAGAAACATTTACTAACGATAACATTTACTTGCTATAGGAAACCTATTTCAGTGAAACTTTTCTGATATGATTATATATACATACCTGGAATGAGTTGTGAAGCAACAGTCCAAAGACCTAGTGACCTTACCACTGGAGATGAACATAAGGAGTATCAGGACTTGGCCTTCATGCAGTGAGATCAGATAACTGACCAGCAAAACTGGACTGGAAGTGATGAAATGAGCAGTCCTTTTCTAAGTGGCCATGCCCTTCTCACCATGTTTCTATGCACTTTTAAAAACAGTTCACCCATATGATTTCTAGGGGTACAGCTGGCCCTACCTATAAGGCTACAGACTGTGGAATCCATTTCCAATTTGAGTCTGCCTTTTCCATTTCACATGACAGTGCACCACAAAGTCGTTTACAAATCCACAAGGTGGAAGAGAGAATTTCAGGGTCAGGGCAAGTGTAAGTCCAAATACTAACCGCAGTATCACAAGGATATTTGTTCATGTTTCTCAAAGACAAAATTGCCTTGGCACTTTCAATGATTAATAGCAATCTTCATATTTACCTTTCCAACAGGCAGTTTGTGCTGAGTCTTGCTGCTAGTACCATCAATCATTGGTGCTCCGCTCCAAGATGACCCTACTATCCACCAACGGCCAACCCGGTCAGCATTGAGGAGAGATTCCAATGACACACGAAGTTGAGTCTCTCTTCCAGAGCCACTGTTGTGAACCTTTTATAACAATAAAATGTTTTCAGTTTCAAAGAGACTTATTTTCCCCTAACAAAGGGTTTAGATCACGGCATAATTTAACACATTTCCCGACTATGCTCTCAGATTTTCTCCCCACAACCTCTCTCTCCAAACAAGATCTGCCAAAATCAACATACTCTCATTTATTTTGATTTACAACACAAGAGCGTGCCTAAATCCAGGAGCTCGTGGCATTTAAAAAAGAAAAATGAATTCCAACCAAAAAGACAAAGCCAGTGGGTTATCTCCATCCACAAACTCAACAACTTTGTTCAAATTCTAATCTAGAGTTGTAAATTAAAAATAAACTGTAATGTCCGATTTTCTAATGGACATTTTTGTTCACATAAAATCACCAAAAGTTCTGTACAGTTAATACTTGATCAAGAAACGAGTGGAAGGGAAGAGATGTTACAAATGCACTAACAGAGCTGTATAAAAGGTTCTATAGTACCTGCCTGCAACATGTCTGGCTCTAGCTTACTGTATTAAATTCCTGACATCTGTGTTCTGTATTTACACAAATTTCAGAAAAAAAAGCCCAACAGTGAATCAGAAGAGTGACTTAATGGTGTAAGCCTCATATCTAAGATACATGGACTCTCTAGAACCAAAGTAAAATCCTGAGGAGAATAGCAGCTTCTCAATCTGCAGAGGTACATATTTTACTGTGTGGGGTTTTTCAGGTAAGATCTTAAAAATGAATGGCCTGATTCTCAAAGGCTGAGCATTCACAAATCCTGCTGAAGTCAATGGGAGTTGCAGGAACTCAACACCAGGGATGATATCTTGGTCTGCTCTACACAAACATCAAAAGATCCCACAAGACTGTCTGTAAGCACAGGGATTTGTCTCAGTGTCCTTGGATAAAAAAGTCTTTCTCTAAATGTTTTGCACTGTGATGGGTGCTGACTAACATCCAGAGATGGCTGCATTTCAGTGGTGTTCTCTGTATACAGTCCGTAAAGTCATTTGAAATTCTTGGGGACAAAAGGCACTTTTCACAATGTATTGTTCAACCTGCGCTGTTACACAAATTCCGAAGTAATATTAGCAAGTCATCTGGTCTACAGTATTTTTACTAGTAGCTTAAAAAAGGATCTTGCAATTACTTCCAAAAGTATGATTTAGGAGAAGTAACAGCGCCCACTAACATACTAAAAAACAACGTTTTTACCAGTGTTCTCTGCAGCTTGCGCAACTTCTCAACTGGCTCAGGGTCATAACCTGGGATTTTCCGCATGTCATTGTTTTTTAGTGCCAGCATCGTCTCTAGCATAAAGCGAATCTGTGGGTAAAAGAAACAACAGTATGGCAGACGTGCTGGAAAAAAATTTTATTTAACAAGTGGAAAATGTATCTTGAACGTATTACTGCGCATGCATAAGCATCTCACCTAGCAATACATTCTGGAATCTAGATTATGACCTCACAAATAAAGAATACTAGCTAAAAACCAATATTCATTTTAATTCCCACTACATGTATTTGTGCTAAGTTTAGATTCAAATCTAATTTTGCTAAACAATACTACAGCTGTTGAATTATTTTGGACTTTTAAGTGTACAAACTGTATTATTCCATGAAGTAGATGCATCATCATTTGCATAACACACAAAGCAGACAACTATTTCAGGGCATGCTGGTGTCTATGCTCTAAGAACAAACTTTTAAGTGCTCATTATTTTCTATATGTTAAGTAAGCTAATGCAACAATAATCTAATTGGATGCTAACACTATCTTAAGGTCTAATCAGACTATCGCATGAAACAATTTTAATAGATAAACTTAATACAAAAATTAAACAATTTGGCAAATTAACAGATTCAACCAAGTCCCTGATGAATTCTGTTCACGCTGGGAAGTTTGTGCCCAAACGTATTCAAAATGCATACATACTCTAGACTGGTCCTGAAATTTCTTCCCCACAGCATTTGCTTTGTTCTGGGACTCACTAATCAGATCCTTCAGGGCCAAAGCATCATCTTTTCTCAAGGAAAAGCCCACATTTTTCAGAAGGAGCAGAATCAGTTCAATGTCCTTTTCTGTAAAAGTGCTAACAAGTGTCTTGAGAATATCAAAGATCAGCAGCGAATGCACTACGTGAAAGTTATACAGATGGCCAATCAAGGCAAACAGGTTATCGCATTCTTTCCCTTCAGTGTCACTTTTGTAAAATTCATCAGATTTCCTCACCACAGCCTCCAAAAAGTGAGCACCAACCTGGCAACAGTTGTATGAAAAGAAAAAGAATATTAGAAACCAATTAAGCATTTTGCATATGTAGACCCCCCCCCCCCGCAATTTTACCTGCAAAAAGCATAAGCAATGGGAAACAAACAAAAATTAGCTTATAGGAAAACTGTTGTTCCCATCAGCCAACATTGATTTTCTATATGAACTCTAAGCTATCAGTTCCATACATATTTTTTAAGAAACATATTATTTGCCTGGTATCCATTTCACTTTACTTGAAATTATGTATTTACATATATAATCCAGTTATCTTTTTATACCTTTATTTGGTAGTAAAAGTAGGCTTGATGAAATCAAGCTAATGACTTACTAGAAAAGATTTGTTTAGACAACGAAAACTGGAAACATTTCTCAATGCAACATAGATTGGCAGCTGGGAGCATGGCAGACTAATGCTACTCATTATCACTACGTTCAGGCTACGTTTTAGTCATGGGTATTTTTAGTAAAAGTCACAGACAGGTCACGGGCAGTAAACAAAAATTCACAGCCTCTGACCTGTCCATGACTTTTACCATATACCCCTGACTAAAACTTGGGGGGTGAGGAAGAAGATAATTTGCCCGGAAACCCGCTGGTGCTGGGGTAGGGTGGCGGCATGTGGCCCCGGAAACCGAGCTGGTGCTGGGGGAGGGTGGCGGCATATGGCCCCGGAAACCCGCTGGTGCTGGGGGAGGACAGGCAGCAGTGCGTGGCGGAGGATCTCTGCTGGTGCTAGGGGGGTTGGTGGGGCCAGCAGGCTCCCTACCTGGCTCTGCGCCTCCTCCCCCGCAGCAGCAGCAGAGTTTGGGTGTGGGAAAGGGGTTGGGGCCTGGGACGAGATGAGGAGGGCTCTGGTTGGCGCTTACCTGGGGGGCTCCCTGGAAGCAGCGACATCCCCCTCGCTCAGCTGCTAGGCGGAAGCATGGACAGGCAGCTCTGCGTGGTGCCTCCTCCTGGAGGCACCGCCCCTAAAGCTCCCATTGGCCGTGTCCCAGCCAACCCCCTGCCCCCTCCCACACCCAAACTCTGTTGCTGCGGGGGTGGGGATGAGGGGAGGAAAAGGGGGCGCAGTGGCCCGAGACTGCCCCAGCACAGACCGCTGCAGAAGTCATGGAAAGTTACGGAATACGTGACTTCCGTGACAAACTTGCAGCCTTACTCAGTCATTTTCATACTAGGAAACATCTTATGCGCCATACAAAAATAAACCATATATGGGTAAAGATTCACTTTTTAGATGAAAAACATTATTGGCCAGGAAAAGCCTGATAACAAGAAAAGCACTTTTTTCCAGCTCCTGGTTATACTTAACACTTAGTACTTAGCACGACTGCTTGTCTTCCTACTGGAGATAAGAGTCAGAGTCAACTTGCCAAACAGATACAATATGGGAAAAATTACCCAGAAAACGACAGACCTCTTTATATTTATCTACAGAAAACTGAGCCTACAAAAAAGTGTGCCAAAAATATACATTTAAATTGTGGACTGATCACCTGTCAAATATTCATTTTTTAAAATTGAGTTATACAATTAAAAAAATTGTTATAACGTTAATGTTGCAGCTAAAATCAGTCAGGAAATGTGTAAAAGTTAAGGTTTCAACAGCAATGCTGACTTGGTTGCATTACACTGCCAGAATGGTTTAAGGCGTACATTTTATGGCACACTGATATGTCAAGCTGCATGTTCAACAAGAATGAACAGGAGTATTATGTATATGCTGCATAGCATACAAAAATATTGCTACAAGACCTTAATTTTTGCATTTTCTGAATCAATTTTAACTGCAACCTTAATGTTACCTTATCACAGTTTTGTGCATTTAATATCCTGTATCTTTTTCAAAGAACAAACTTGAGTACTTAAAAATGCATTCAAGTAGTCCCAATTAGCTTCTGAAGTCTACATCACAACTAAGTCAATGGTCTACGTGAGAGTCTAGAAACTGGTTGACTACATTTAATAATTTTAAACTTATAAAAAGATGGGGGTTACTATTAAAACAGTGCCAAAATTTTCAAGTCAAATGTGGGTTAAGAACCACCCTTTAAAGGAACAAAAGGAGTAAAAATAAATTTACTATAATGCAAAGGTTGCACATAGAAAAGTTAACATGATTGTGCCCCTCTGATATTTAGTTTGTTTTTTAAAACAGCTAATACAGAAATATTTCCACCTCATCAAGGTCAACACATTACAGACGCAAGAACTACTTGAATATATCTTTTATATGAGTTCTTTCAATTATGTTTCTGCATTACAGAATCAGAATAAAGCTTTATGGGAACAGCATCCTGAAACAGCTCATTGTCTCTTGGCAAAAGTTTCAGTGAAATTATCTAAACTCCTGCAATAACTTCCCTTTGACATTACCTGTTCCAACATGTCCTTCATATTAGCAGACAAAGCTTAAGTTTATTTTGACCCGATATTGTCAAGCCTGAAAATACAACCAGTCCTCAGAAAGTTGCTTGGTGTGTGTCAAATACCCTGATCCTGCAAACACTTATAGCTGCAAGCCAACCCACTGACTTCAGTGGGACTACTCACATGCATGCGTAAGTGTATGTAGAATTGGGCTTTAGTGGGGTTCCTCAGATGCAGGTGGATTTTTTTACTCTAAAATGGTTTTAATGAATTCTGTAGTTGGATATATAGGACTCAAGAATGATGTTCTAAAGTAGCCATAGAACAGGACTGGATAATTGTAGTTAAAGATAGAAAAAATAGTAGCTTTAAGAAATTTTTCAACATACAGATAGATGCAGGTAGGAATATAAGGCACTAATGGTCTCAATGAGATATGTTACACTTTATAAAGATGACCAATAATTTATAGAAGAAATTACTCATTCAGATGCAGTAACAAGCATAAGTGCTTGTCACTTGCGAGAGCCTACTAAACCATAACTGCAACTACAAGTCAGCCCATATTGCTATATAGTGAGGTGTAATTTCAGGGACACCATATACTTACGTTCTAACAATTTCAGAAACCACACATTCAAAAAAGAACCTGGATAAAGCACCATAGAAAGTACTGTGCAACGTGATTAGAAAATAAAACAAGCCCAGGCAAAAAGTTACCTCAATTCCCACAGTATGATGAAGAATGCTGACCAAAAGGACATGCTCCATCATCAATCTAACTGGCATTACGGCTGCAGTAACACAAGCATTCATAAGAACATCTGTTAGAGTTTCATTCATGTCCTTTCTACTGTTAGTCATGTATAGCTCTTCCAACTGTCCACTTATGGAGGCCAAATTTGGTTCACTCAACCTATTGGGAAATAAAATTCAGTGTTTGCTTTAGCTTTCCATTTCTTCTTTCTGAGTATATATCCCCACTTTTTTTTCAATTTAATATTGCTTTTAATCCAAAACAACAAATGTTTTATTTTTAATGTTTTAATCTTTTATTCAACTAGTAGCTCAAAAAGAAAAAAGGGACAAATATTTGAAACAGATTTTGGATCTTTCCTGTTCATCAGAATAATTCAGATACCCAAATATTTAGTTCACATCTTCTCAGGAGATACTGTATATAAAAATGAAGTAGTAGTATTCGCAAAAAGTTGATGATGCTAAGCGGTGATGAGCAAAAGACTGTCAGATGCACAAAAGACCGTAACATACCATATCTAAAATCCAAAAGTACTCATCCTCATGTTTGTAATATATTCAGTGTAGTTATAATGAATTCTTATTCTGCATACCAATGGATCATAGCCTGCGTACCAGCCTGAGAACCACAGGCACAGACTAAAATTAATGTCAACTGAATGTTTTTCTATAAAAGCCACAATTAAATATATGGTAATGCACAATTATTGCTATAAACCTATTCTTCAGTAGTATAAGATACACACTTCTCCTGAGATTCAAGGCTCAGCAATTTTAATAGTATTTTTTTTAATGCTCTTACTTCTTTCATGTGCAGATTGTACAAATTAAGGGCCTGATTCTACAATTTTTTTTTAAACCACACATAGTCCCACTGATGTCCATGGAATTATGTTTGGCCTACAACACCTAATAGTATTTGTGGAATTCAACTCAAAGTTTTAAATTCACTTATCAATCAATACATATCTTCTTTAGATTTTTCAACTTCTATAAATGTACTTTCTTCAAAATAATTGAGAATAAAAAAAGATACTCTCAAAGATGGCATGAACAAAATTTGACTTTTATTTTAAAAAAACAGTTTGCAAGAAAGAACTCATACCCACTCCCCTCTCTGGCTTCAGCAAGTGGCTGCTGTAAACACAGCCTAATAATTAAACAACTTTCATGTGTTATATTACCTGTTAATTAGTCCTTTCACGGTTTTCTTCAGTCTTCCCAGTTCTTCCCTCTTTTTGTCATCCATTGTCTCATCAACTCTTCTCGCTGGAGGGGGAACATACATCATAGCTCTATGGCAAAGACTCTTATCAAAAGAGAAAAACAAGAAAATAGGGCAGCATGTTACAAAAAAAAATCTTATTTAAAAATAAATTCATATTCATTTGAAAGTATCTTTTAATTAAATATAAGAAATGGGATTATTAAGTATACCATAGGTTTATTTCTAATCACTATGAAGCTTTTGTAATTGTAATGCAACACCCATAGTACAAAATTAGGCTAAAGGAGCTAACTTGAACAGCATCCAAAAAAGAAACATGCACCAGCTTATCACTTAGGATCAACTCAAATCAAGGTCCCAATTCTCCAAGAACTCAATGGGAATTATGCAAGCCTTCCAAAAAGCGTGCTTGGGCCCCAAATGTACCATCTGTGTTCACAAATGCACAATTCAATACTGTATCTGATACATCCTCCGTCAGCAATGGGATAAATGGTCTGATAGGTCTTTTCCATTGCTAGCTTCTGTAGGCCTACTGGTATGCTGAAACTATGATAGCAAAATCATAACAAGAACCTCCATATACATTTCAAGGTTTATCAATGCTCATGCTTCAGGGCACTGCCCTATCCCCATAGCGTCAGGAAACGTCACCCTGTAATACACAGCATAAAATTGTCCTCAATTCATCAGTCTACTGAACATAGCATGTCTTCGTCAGGACAATTTCCAATCCCTTACAAAACTCAGATCCGAAGTGAAACTTCATGAGAAGGGTGCAAAATTGTATTTGAAAAGCCTGAAGCTATTTGATGCAAAACCTGCCCCCAACGTACCTGCTCTTCTCTGGAGGTCTTGGCTTTGCAGGGTTTATGGTCGCCACAATCCTCTAGAGACATGGGCAACTTTCTGCTTCCTTTCCGCTCATCCTCCCAGTTTCCTTCCATATCGGCCTCCCCTGAGGTTTCTAAAGTGTCCTCCATCCTCCCCTCCTCTTCTTCCTCCTCCCCATCTAGCTCCCCCTCCTGATCATCATCTAGGGACTCCAGGTCTAGATCCTCCTTATCAACTTCATCCTTCCCCTCATCCAGATCTAGGGGCCCCTCATCAGCCGCCGCCTCCTCCTTCTCGCTGCTCTCCTCATACAGGCCGCAGAGGGTGGCCTCGGGCTCCAGGGCCCCCAGCACGTAGCCCAGCCCATCCCGGGCGAAGCTCTGCGGCAGGGAGGAGGCTCCCGCCTTCCTGCGCTTGCTGAGCCCCAGGCGCCGCTCCAGCCGCCGGATCTCCTTCTCCTCCTCCTCGTTGGCCGCCAGCAAGGCCCGTTTCCGCGCAGAGGCCGCCGCGGCGGCGCTGACTCCCTTTTGGGGCAGCCGCTTCGCTGCCTCGCGGGGGCGCGGCCGGCGCTGGTGTCCCCGGGGCGGCGAGGCCGGGGCCGCGCCGGGGAGGGGGCATTGCCCCGCGCCCTGCGTCTGCCCGCCCCGGCCAGCCCCTGACTCGCCCGGCCCCTCACCGGCGACCGGCTCCTGGTGGTGCAGGCGGCGGCGGCGGCTGCGCTTGAGCCTGCTCTTCTCCTTCCTCAGCTCGCGGCGGCTCCTCCTGCCCCGGCCCCCCGCGGGCTGGACCCCGGGCTGAGGAGGGGAGAGGCCCCCGGCCGCCTGTACGAACTCCCGCACCGCCAGCCGCAGCTTCTGCAGCCTGCCCGGCTGCCGGCTCCCGCCGCGGCCACCCCGGGCCCCTGCCGCCCGCGCCATGCTCCCCGCGGCCGGGCCCACCGTCAGGCTCCGCGCCGCCTGGGCGCCGCCATCTCGGCCAGGCCGCCGCCGCCCGCTTCCGGCGCGCTGGGCCGCGGCCTGGGGCAGCAGCGCCACCTGCTGGGGCGGCCCGGGAGGGGGCAGCGGGGCGGGACTGTCGCGCGTGGCTCGTGGCCCTTATGGCGGCTGGGGCAGGCCGCAACAGCCTTGTAGCATTCTGTACCCCCCTTTTTAAATGGGTTGAATAGTAGTGAAAGGCACAGCTTGGACAGACCAGAAAAATGAAGGTCTCTAATAACGGAAGAGGTAGTGCAAACTTGAGGTTGGAGCCTAGAGGATTATGTGGGGGAGATGGAGGGGTAGGGTATCCTGAATGAGGATTCACTCCCGCAGACCCTGCCTTCTGTTTTACCCAGCTGTTCCTTCCTGAGCCTCTGTCCCCGAGCCTTCTGGCTGCTTTCTCCAGGCTTACAGGGCTCCAGCAAAGAACTGACATTGGGGGAAGAGAGACAATTATCTTTGCATTTGGTTCCAACACACAGCAGCCCCAGTAGTTGGGTGGAATCGCTGCTGGGAAAACCCTGCTGCTTTTTGTTAGTTACCTTATTAAGTTAGAACTGATTCAGGCATGCAAGAAATCTTTTACAGAAATCTTGCATTTTCTGTTTTCAAGGTTATAAATAAAAAAAGTGGGAGAGGAATTTCAGGTTCCATCTAGACATTATCTAACCCCACATGTGGGGCCTGTTCTTCTAATTTGAGAGAGCCTGAGAATAAAAGAGGAGTTCACTATCCATGCCCTTGGTGCCACTGCTGAGACTGCCAACAAGAAGACCAATTGCCAGCTTTATTATTTTTATCCCTTGCAAGTATTCTGCAAGTGGACTCTTTGTACCCGGGCTCCTGGCTCATCTCTATAAGGTCTTGTCCAGGCGAGTGCTGAATGAATATTTGTATCCAGTTCTGGCTGAAACTTTAATGTCTCATTAATTTCCAGAAGATGATTTTTGTCCCTTCTGTGCATTTTCCCGTTTTTAGTCATTACATCATACGTCCTACGTGACACTTGCTTCAGAACGCAGCGCTCTTGTTCCAAGATTGAAAGGCCTTTATGCATAATACATTTCTCCTTCAGTGGCACAAGATGTTCTGTTGATTTGTCAAGCATTTCCTTTGTTATATTTTAAACTATATTTTTATGCGCAAATTCATTCTTATTCTGCTCATGCATGCAAAACTCCTATGCGATTTGCATCCTATTAGTAGCTTTGCTGGCAATAATCTGTATTCCAGAAGCCTGGGATGCTAGACTAATATAGCTGATAAGGAACGAGTAAACATTTGATGCCTTTTCCAGCCATCTCTTTAAAATTTGTACCCTCCTTCTGTCTTGTCGTGCTTTGGCATTCAGGGGCTAGTAATGACTCAAAATTGTGATCATACAGTCTGTCCTTCTGTATAACAGAGACCATAGAACTTTCCCAGAATAATTCCTCGGGCATATCTTTTAGAAACAAATCTAACCTTGATTTAAAAATTGTCAGTGATGGAGAATTCTCCACGACCCTCGGTAAACTGTTCCAATG
The DNA here is from genome assembly GCF_965140235.1 of Caretta caretta. Taxonomy (NCBI): domain Eukaryota; kingdom Metazoa; phylum Chordata; order Testudines; family Cheloniidae; genus Caretta; species Caretta caretta. The sequence continues at coordinate 251,133,168 of NC_134207.1, forward strand.
AATAGTTACTCTCACAGATTACGCCATCTCTCAAAAGAGTCTCAGAGAAAGCAAAACTACTCAATATTTGAGTTCTTTCCTTACTTCATATTTCAATACAAAGTCTGGAAGGCATATTTTGACTGAATGATATGTTACATTCAGAAATTTGAATGAAAATGGGCATTTAGCTTTGGCAATGTATATATATAAAAATAAAAAATGGAATTATGTTTGTAAAACTAAAATAGCCACCTTGTCAGAATTTAAAAAAAAGCAAAATTTCAAACAAATTCAAACATCAACAACAATTAAGTTTAACATTGCATAAAACAAAGTAGTATTTTTTTCATGAACTAATTCACTAGTTTTGCACAACTCTGACAGCATGCTTGAACTAATAAATTGATGCACATATTTCAAATACTTTGCTAAAATGCTGTGGATCATTGTTTTATGACTATTGTTGATGAACTTCTATTGCTAGTGAATATAGATTTCACAGTGCATTAGGGTATGGACAATATGGCAGTCCCTTGCAAATTGAACTACTAGTGATTAAAAATTCCCTTGTGCTTAGTAGTTTCACTACCCTTTCTAGCTTTCTTGCCATGCATAAGCACCCATCATATTTTCTAACCATCATGCTCAGATTAGCAACCAGAGCAGCATTACAAATTGTGGGAGCATTTTTGGGGGTGGACTTCATATGGATAGTGACACAAGCAACAGACAGCAAGTAGCAGAGACATGATGACATGATTCATTGGAAAGGACTTCAAACAGATGTGTTGTTCTTGTGTATTTGTGCTTGCTATCGAGGTCTTCTTCATCAGTAAACTTTCTCTGAAACTTTTTCTGTATTTTGTTTTTTTAGATTGATCTCTAGAAAAGGAGAGTTTTCCTTTTACCTTGGCTTCTGCTACTCTCTCCTGACTACCATACCAGATGGCATGGTGATGGTGCCATGTAATTACCTAAGATAGGTAGATGTTGGCTCTTTTTTTAGTTTGTCATTGTGAACCTCTTAATATTTCTAACCATAGGAAAAGGCTCAAGCAGCGTTAGTGGAGGAAAAGGGCTGCTTCTTTCTAAATATGCATGAGTACCACTTTGTGTCAGAGTAACTACAGTATTTAAGTTGAAGGATTTGTGCCAGAATGAAATTATCTAAATAGCCAGAGCTTCTCATAGCAGCATATATTATCAATGGGATCCACAATAGCTGCCTAGCTTGCTACCTGCATTCTCAAGAGGTTGCATCTGTCCCTGTGTCATGCTCTCAGAGCATTCTGTGTAAGAGCCCCTTTCTTTTGGAATGCTCTCCCCAAATAAAGTGTCAAAACAGGCTCAATTTGTTGACCTATACGTGCTATGAACGCTGTCTGTTTCAGTGGGCAGTGATGGGAAAGTGTGATGGGGGTTTTAAACTGGGTCACATGACTGGAGATTAAATGATGTATGGTAGGGTAGAAGGAAAGAGAAGTGTGGCTGCTTTGAATGGTTCTGTTTTGTAACTTTTATTCCTGACAACAGTTAGGCTGTCGGTGTGTTGAGACCACTGCCTATCAGGCTGACTCCTTGCACTGCCCCATCTGTGTGCATCCATCTGTAGTCTCTTGTCTTATACTTAGATTGTAAGATCCTTGGGGTGGGAACCATCTTTTTATTCTGTTTGTACAGTGCCTAGCACAATGGGACTCTGGCCCACGACTGGGGCACCTAGGTGCTACAGTAATACAACATATTTTAAATGTATGTCAAGGTTGCCCGGAACTTTGGATTTCAGAGGCTGGATGCTCAGCACTTCCTGAAAAACAGGTCTCTCTAGTCAGATAAGTGAAAACTGAGGTACTCAAAACTGATTGTCACTCTGGAAAATCTCAGCCCTGGCCTTATTCCCAGCCCTGCCACATGCTGCCTATGCAGCCTCGGAGAAGTGATCTAACTTTTCTGTGCTGCAGTTTCCTCCTGTGTAAAAAAGGGATAATGCACTTTACCTACCGCATGAGGTACATTATGAATCTAAATTCATTAATCTTTATAAAACTGTTTTATTTCATTGGAAGGAAGGAGCTATAGAAATGCACAGTATTATTATGAATAGTTAGAAGACAGACAAAAATCGTAAATATGTTGGAGGAAGGTAGGAACCCACTTCCCCAATCCACTACAATTTCTATTTTATTATGCCCCAAACTATAAATAGATCATCTAATATGTGACATGGGGCAACTGGAAAAGTATAATCAGAATGACTTTCCTTTATTAAGAGAAATTATGTAGGAATAGTAAGGTTGTACCTAAAAACTAGCTTTTAAATTAGCTGATTTTTAAATATCACAGTTCAAAAACACACAACAGTAAATCAGGATAGCCTCATTAATCAGAATCTCACATTATGGGACTTTGCATTTCCTTTATGAAATTTATATAATTAATGTGTACGTGCCAAGAACTATAATTCTTCCCTCTCTGGGAGACTTAACTCTAAGCTGAAAGTTGACCTACCCCTGGGAACACTTATCATATTATTTTGTCACTTATAGTGTGGTTTTCATAAGAGCTCAAGTGGTAAATATTTAACAAGGGACATTTCCTTTTCCCTCTGTCCTCTCTCCATATTTGTAAAACATATTTATTTTAACATAGGATATGTCATTCTCTGCCCCAATTTCACCCTCAGTGTCAGTCCTTATTTTCATTAAACTATAACTATGGCTGTAATTTTGACATGGCAGTTTTTAGTGGGGGAGGAAGCAAACTCAAGGATAAACAGAAATGAATACATTAATTAAATAAATGAAAACCAGTAACAGTCACTGTTATCTAATGAATATAACCCCTCTAATTGTTTTTAAAATGAAAATAAGAAAAACACATATAAGGGTAAGTATCATGCTACCAGCATAGGAGTGACTATGCAAATAAGAATGGAGCTGGCTGTTTATGCTTATGTTTAAGCCTATGTTTCTTATGCCCAGTGTGAACTACGTATTCCCAGAAAGCCTGAGCAGACTCAGACTGAGTGGAGTGTTCATGCCATTAATAAAAATGCTGTGCCCTTTCTCCAATCAACTTGACTCCAGAATCTTGATTAAACCGTACAGTACGTGGGTCTGATCCAAAGCCCACTGAAGTCAACAGGGATCTTTCCCTTGAGAAAAGAAATGGAAGAAAAAGACATAAAGAATATAAATAATTTAAAATGTTAAAATGGGGTCTAAGAAGTGAATAAATAATAAATAAAATAAGGAGTGCTCCTCTACATGTCAGCCGTACAAAGATCAAAGAGGTATTTTAACATTCCCATGCCCATAATTAATGCTGAGTTCTACATGTGAGTTATTCCAGCTTTCAGGTGGAATAACTTTCATCAGTCAGGTGTAATATTCCTGCATACTTGAGAGGTCTGCATATGTATGGACATTTATGTCTGTATGCTTTACACACATTTGTTTGTATAGCAGAAGGTGGCCACAAGTGATAAAGGTTATCTGTCCAGGGGTGAACTATATAGATACAGAACTCATTTCCTTTCTTAGGCATCCACACAAATAGAACAAAACACAGAATTTGGTTCAGTGTTAGTTAAAGCTGCTGTGTTAATTCATCATGGTTTCCTCCCATTTCCACTGCAATATTGATAGAAGTTTGGTCTAGTAGCCTGAGCACAGGACCAGGAACACTTGAATCCTAATCCTGACTCTATTACTGGCTTGCTGTGTGCAAGTCACTTAACCTCCTTGGTTCAATTTCCTCCTGTGTAAAATAGTTATAATAGCATTTACCTACCTCATAGCAATATTGCAAGGATTGATTAGACAATCTTTGCAAAGCACCGTGAAGATGAAAAGTGCTGTGCAAGAATTATTATTATTAGAGAGGTCTGAGATGAAAGGTTCAGATACTGAACTTGATCGTAACTTCTTCAGAGTTGGTAGTGGTGAAGTGGTGTTAGACTCTAAGAGTTTAGTACAAGCACATCTCTATTATTGTCAATTCAGAGAAGGATGCAAAATATTCCTACTCCAACCCTAATGTTGCATACCTGAGCTCAATTTCTCCCATCCTTCAGCAACAATTTCAGCGAGAAAGTCACCCTCTTGAAGAGACAAATAACAACATAGTCGTCAGGTTTGATTTGCATATTTAAATATGTACATAAACTTGCTTCTAATTTTTCTTTAGAAGTGTTGGCCTGAGTGCAAATGGAAATTATCCTAGTTCATGCTAAAAGTGAATTTTGATACAACATATCTGATTGGATGTCATGAGTATCTGACACCCTATATTTGTGTGGGATTCTGATGCCAGACAAAAAGACTGTGGCTAAATTTCAAAAGAATGTAAAACTAGGACTCAGCCTACTAGCTTCCAGACTTCAGGAAGAAATAGAAGTGATTAAGCAGAATGATTAGATTTCTTCAAAGCCAACATGAAACATTATTCTATGGACCAGTGTTTAAGATTGATGTGACCAGCACCCTTCGGATGCAGACTGGGAATGTAGCCATGGAACGATCCCAACCAACACTAATGAGGAAACTGAGAAATTCAAGGTCACTTCTAAACCTAAATGCCTCATACAGCACATTGCAATGCCTGCTTAGATGCTAGACTGACCATAGGTTAATATATTAATGAGGGCCATGATTGTTCTTCTTATATTAAGTAATGTCTGTGAACAATTATGGTATGAGAATAATCTTGCCCTTATTTCCGATGTTGGATCCTGAGATTGATAATATATTATTATTCTGAAAATAGAACTCAAACGCATTACAAGGTTTTATTCTTCGGCAACCTGGGTGAATCAGTATTCATTTCAAAATTACTACATAGCACCTTGAAAAATAATTGGGGGATAAAAAATTGTAATATATCATCATCTTAATTACAGTGAAAATGTACACTGGTGTTTTGTCACTAACCTGCTTAAATCCTGGCATCTTTGTGCCATCTATTACTTCATTTTAATAAAAGCTATGAGCCCCAAATCCTGAAGTTCTTACTACATTTTTATGTAGTCAAAACTCCAGTTTTGCCAGAGTAAGGACTCAGTAATGATGGAGTAAAAACTTCAGCATTTGGCTCTATACTTGTATTAGTATGGTAGACTAGGTATAACTCTCCAATACATATGTGTAGTTTCCAACAAGTATCTTTATATGGAGACAAAAATATAAAGATGATGCCTCAGTTAGTCTATATCCCAGATGTACATATAAACATAATTTTTCAGTTGTAATGACTTACTTTAGATAACCAATTCTCATGATTAATTCAACCACCAGTCTTAAATGTCTCACCTAGGCTGAGAGAAGTGGTTTCTTTTTGGAGGAGATGCGTAAATCTGTCCAAAAACTCTTTCTTACATATACAGATAGACAGATTTTTTTTTGTTTTGGGTCCATCTTTTTATGTGTTTATATAATGCCTGGCAATATGGGGCCCAAATCCATGACTGGGATTCTTAGGCATCATCACAATGCTAAGAACTGAATAAATAATAAATTATTACAATAATAAATAAAATAAGGACTGCTTCTTTACATATTAGCCATACAAAGCTCAAAGAGTCCCCATAGCCTGCTGTGTTATGTCTTGTATATATTGTGACAAAGCTCTGTCCTTGCCGCCGTGGGTCCCACATTTCCTGGCGGATTTCGCTAGCCTCAGAGGCTCACCATGACCCTGCATGTAACCCTTCTCTCTCTAGAGACAAGGGTCACTGTCTACTGAGCCATTTTCATCATAAGCCAGTGAGGGAGGTGAGGTGAAGTTATCCTTCCTTGCACAGTCTCTGTTGTCTCCCAGTCTCAGTGATTAATCAGGGGGCGAAGGTGGGGGGGGAGGGAGCCCGGGCCCACCCTCTACTCCGAGCTCCAGCCCAGGGACCCTAATAGTATCAGCTATGGTAGCTGACCTCTTAGAAACATGACATGTACAATTCCCTGGGCTACTTCCCCCACAGCAGCCCTCACTTCCTCAAGCTCCACTTCACCCTTACCTCAGGGCCTCCTTTCTTGTGCCTGATATGGTGTGTACTACTCAGCCTCTCCAACAGCGCAACTTCCTCCGACAGCTCCTGACATGCATCCCCACCTGACTAACTGGGAGGCTTTTAACTAGTTTCAGCCAGCCCCTGATTGGCTTCAGGTGTCCCAATCAACCTAGCCTTCTCCCTGCCTTCTGGAAAGTTCTTAAGTGGCCCCAGGTGTCTTAATTGACCTGGAGCAGCTGCCATTTCACTTATCCTGGTACCAGGGATTTGTTTAGCCTGGAGCTAATATATTTCCCACTACTTTTCTATAGCCATCTGGCCTTGCCCCGTCACAATATATATCAAGCTATAACACAGTAGGCAGTGGGGACAGCCTAATAATAATTAAACTTCAGCTCTCTCTTCTTTATAAAGCCCCAATCTTGATCCCACTGAAGTAAATTGAAGTTTTGCCCAGAGTTCAATGGTAGCAGAACTGAGCCTAAATATGAAGAAAAAGAGCAATAATACATTAATATGAAAAAAATATATATTTTTAAAATATAAAAATGTGTGCCAAATATGCACAATATCTGTCCCACTGAACTGTAAGTATATTTTAGTCCATAAAATAGGGACGGAGAAATTTCTTTGAAATTGTGGATTATATTTGCTCCTGATGCATGAACACAACTTTCATCAGGATTGTGTGCACACAGATTGAAAGAAGAGTGCATCTTCTAGAGTGTTACACTATTCTATTTTAAATTGCGTACACCAGACACTGGGAAAATATATGTTTTGCTGCTTTTGAGTTTACACAGCTTAAATCCTTCTAGGCAAGTGGTACCAAATCAGTGCTTCTGTTACAAAAATAGTAGAATGAATTAGCACTCAAGTTTTCTGAAACTATCTTGAAAGAGATTGTTATACTGCCGTTATTCAAAAATAACTTGGATGTTGAGGGTTTAATTGCATGGTGTTTTCCATAGGATTACTTTACAACATCCAAATTACATTGTAATAAAAATAATCTCAGTTTTTCCAGATATTTTTCAAAATATTTCTTGATTAATTATTCAGTAAACAAGGTGGGTATCTTGAAGGAGAATTCTGATGCCTCCTTCATAGTTGTGGGATAGGTGAATGTTTAAGGAGCTCCAAAGGGCGAGAGAAGGGATATAGAGCTCTGTAGGCGGGGAGGCCTGACAGAGATACTCTGAACAAACAGAAGGCAGGGATTACAAAGGTCTCCAGATAGGGAGGCCTGTGAGGATGAGTCTACACGGCAAGCAGAAAACTGCAGCAGCAAGTCTCAGAGGCCAGGTTATAGACTCCTGGGTCTCCCAAGAGCTCTAAGAATAGCCATGTAGACATTCAGGCTTGGACTCTGAAGCCCAGGGAGGGGGTGGGCTTCAGAGCCTGAGCTCCTGCCCAATCCACAGCATCTGCACAACTGGTTTTAGTGCTGTATGGCAAGCACCATGAGCCTGAGTCTGTAGACCTGGGCTCGGAGACTTGCTGTGGCTGGTTTCTGCTTGCTCTGTAAATGTATCCAAGAGACCCTGACTAAGCCTGAGTCCTTACACAAGAAGGAGCTGTTGCTGCAACTCAGAGAGGTTTTTGTTTAGGGGCTTCTAAATGTAGCCTGGGCTCTGAGGTAAGAGCCTGCAAACTGTTGTTTAAGTACTTTTCCAGAAGGCACCATTAAAGAGATGCTGATGCAGAGTGTTTGGGTTCTCTCTGTAGGCTGTTAAAGTGAACATATTACTACCTCACTGAGAGGGTAACAAAGGCAGGGTGCTGCAGAGCCACCCCTGGCCTTGATGGGGCACTCAGGAGGCGGCTGCTCTGCTACAGTGACCTGCTTAAAAGAGTTAATTTGTTACTAGTTGCTCCCACAAGCAGTTAAATAGAGTATCATGATTCAAAATGTGATCAGCCAACAGGAGTTTGTTCAGCTGAGGAATGTAAGGGTTCTCTCTTCCAGCTTGTTCCTGCCACTTCAGTTAAACTTAGCATAATTAATCTTTCTCTTAATAATTATTACCTTTTTAATTCACTTTTGGACTCTTCATTAATGATTACTACAAATACACAACAATAGAAATATATGTTGGTTTAGTCCTGACTCCAATGTCAAATACAAATACTGTATACACAAAATATTAGCACACAATATTTGTTAGATTGATGTCAGCAGCATTCCTGCTTTTGCAAGCACTAATTTTTGTTCTGTAATTTGAATAAGGAACTGTCTGTATTGCTAATTGGATTAAAGAAGTTGGATTAAAGAAGTTCTGCCAGCTGTGCTAATGGAGAAGATATACTATATACTAGAGTTTCTTTGAATTTATTTAATTTATTATTTATTTAATTTGATTTTATTGAGTATATTTTATACAGATCTTTTTGTGCTCAAGGTATTCCAAAATGTTTTACAATGAGTTAGAATCTATCTTGGATCTGGTTTTAGATTTTGATAAGAAGCTAAGAAGTACATCCTTGCCTCTGGCAAATTTACCAGGAATGTTGACAAAGGCTGACCTTTTATAATGGGCCACAATACAAAATTTGTTGCATTAATACACAAGTAGAAGGATATGACTGTGTCAACAAACCTTGTCAGCTTTAAAAAATATTTTGTATCAAGCCTTTCAGTTTAAATCGGCGATTACTCACAGAATGGAATGATCTAGAAACAAGAGACCATCTGTTTCAGAGTAACAGCCGTGTTAGTCTGTATTCGCAAAAAGAAAAGGAGTACTTGTGGCACCTTAGAGACTAACCAATTTATTTGAGCGTAGCTCACGAAAGCTCATGCTCAAATAAATTGGTTAGTCTCTAAGGTGCCACAAGTACTCCTTTTCTTTTTGAGACCATCTGTCTGTCACTATGTCCTTCAAGGTACCAATAGTGAAAAAGGAAGCCACTGTACGTTTATTAGTAAACATATTGTGGAGAGGAGGCCTAATGGGAACACAAACAAAGGATTACTGTATTATTTTTTCATGTAGGAGCAGAGACAATTCACTGTGGCCGATATGAATGGAGTTCTTTAATATCAATATGGCTTAAATGTATATATATTAAGAATAATTCCTAATATGACCTAATATGGTTTTAAGGGCCTAAAATTAAGTAGAATAAGTATTAGAACAATAACATACCTATGGGAAGATGGAAGCATTTTAAAGAAGTGGGTGAAGCCACAACCTTATCATCCATCGAAAGAATATGCCCTCTAATCATAATGGTGGTGTCCAGTTTTAGGTTTTCCAAATAGTCTCAGGAGCCAGAAATTCCTTTTTCTATTTTTCTTTGCAGTGTTGTTGTAGCTGTGTTGGTCACAGGATATGAGAGACAAGGTGGGTGAGGTGATATCTTTTAAAGGACCAACTTCTGTTGGTGAAAGAGAGAAGCTTCTGAGCTCCAGAGAGCTCTTCTTCAGGTCAGGTCTTTACTGTCTTTGGTAGGTTTGCAGGCTGTCCCTCTTCCTAGCACAATACACTGTACCTCGGTAAGGAAGTTAAGGCCTCAAGGAAGGGTCAATCTTCAGTGAGCAGTGGCATGGCTTCTTGGTAAGACAGAACAACCATCAAATGTGCAAAATTGCACCTGCAAAAATTGAGGCCAGTGTTTAAAAATCTGACTATAATCATCGTCCCCTGTTACAATAGAAATGCTCTCTTTTTATAATGTTTTCATTTTCCAGATAAACTACTTGGCATAACTGAAGGTGTTCTGTGGAGTTTCCCATTCAAATACTGATCCAGTCAGGCATTGTTTATCTTATGACATTTGGTGGGATCACAAAATAAGGTTATCATGGACTACATGGTCACAATAGTCCCTTCTGGCCTTATAATCAATGAATAAGCATATATATTATACATGAGGGGTAAAGAGAAACCTATCGTGGCAATTAACAAATATATTAAAAGTGTAGTTTATATATGAATATTCCAAGGAGAACAGGAGTAACCAAAAATCCATAGAATTTATTTGGAGTGACCTTGAGCAACATTGAATACTCAAGATTAGGTACTGTCCATGAGCAAACCTATTCATTTCTGTTAATGAGACAGAAAAGAAAGATAAAGATTTAAAAAATGCTGGGCATCATGTTTTATTAGTCACCCAATATAATTATTGACAGGGATCAAGGATATTAAGGTCCAAAAAAGGACTACTTATTATCTTAACACTCTTGAGAGGTATTAAACACATTTGAATTTAATTAGAAAGGAACATCCATGATTTAAGAATAAATCTTGCCTCTATTAATTGTAATAATTAAGATGATTTATTTCTTTAAATATTTCTAGCATTTTGGATAAAAGTCCTTCATAAAAAGTGCACTACTTATTGTCAAAGGCAAAATTACACAATGTGATTATGTAAACCCAGCTGAAAAAAAGTTTTAGGTTATTGCTAGATGGATTTGTGAAATGCCTTCCCTGAGATATTTAACAGTGTTATTGCCTCAGTCACAATGATTCAGATACTAAATTTAAAGGGAGAAAAATAAATTAGTTAATAATAACTAAAAGGGTTTTCTACTGTTTGGCAGTGCAATATGTATATTTTTATGTTCTCAAATTTTTCTTTTTACTGTCAGATTAACTCCTCAAAGATGTGAAACTGATGAGAAAAATCTTGGAGCAGTTCAGGATGATCACATATGATTCAACAAATTATCTCCCTCTATTTCTTCACTGGACAATAAGGTTAGTAATGCTAGGGAAGTCAGGCTTTGGTAATATGGGCTGGATGTTTGCACTCTCATCATTCATGGTCCAGCTAATGCAGTGAACAAGCATACAGCTCCCGAATCAGCAGTGGAGTGGCAGAGTTGAACACTTTTTGCAAGAAGAGGGGTCTTCTAATACTTGCGTGGAAGATGCTGGATGGCTTACAAGTTAGGGGAAAAGAATATCCAGTTAAGACAAAAACAGTCAAGATCACTGTTTCAGAGAAAGCACAAACATGATGACAGGTGAGGCTATGTATCTTTTACAGCACATTACACCTAAATTATGTAGCGGGGACCCTGGGTATTTTACAAATGTACAGTTTTAGATGCTTTAATGAGGGGACTGGGGGCCAGGTATATGGGAGCTAGGAGAGAGGCATGTCCACCAGGGATGACTGCAGCACAGAGACACATTCCAATATGAGAGACGGCTGTACAAATGGACAATGTGCACAAGAGTAGGAGGGCTAATCTCTTTCGTTGGAGACTCACTGGAGCAGCCAGGAGGGCATTAAACAACGTAAAGGGAGCATGCTAAGAAAGCAAATGTGGTTCAAACTCAACATATTGAAAACAAATTGAACCAATGTGACAGATTGTGAAGAAAATTTTTGATGCTAGGAGTCTGGATAAGAAGCAAGAAGAACTGGAAAATCTTATTACGAATAAATTTGAATAAATTACTGAAACCTGGTGGGATGATTCACATGATTGGAATGTTAAAATCACTGCCTGTAACCTGTTCTGGAAGTATATGGTGAATAAAAGAGATGGGGGTGGCACTCTACATTATATACCTCATTACCTGTTTTAAAGTTACTAATAGCTCAGAAGTGCAGGATCTTGAATGTATATGGATCGGTGTACTAACTAGCAAAGCCAAGGAGGGGGTACTTACAGACCACTGAATCAAACCAGAGGACAGGATGGTTTACCTGTCAGTAATGTGTGGAAAGGAAAACCATGGAGGCCTTCAATATGGGAGACATGCTGGTGGTCTCATGCATCTAGTACTACAACATCACTGAAGTTTATAAAAATTACAAATGTTAATTTTCTAACAAAATATATTGTACCCAAGAAAAGGCAACTCTCTTTTGGACCTCATTAGGATGAATAAAGATAAATTGATTGCTGGACTAGAAGTTAGTGGTTGCTTAACAACCAGTGATCATGACCTCATTATATTCAATATAAGCAAAAATGGCACTCCCAACCAATAGTATGTATTGACTGTTTTTGGGAATTTTTGGGACAAAAATAGTATGTATTGACTGTTTTTGTGCTTCAAAAGGGCTAATTTCCCACACTTCAAAACAGATGTCGAAAAAATTGGAGAGGGTGCAGAAAAGAGCTACAAAATGATATGGGGGTTGGAGAAAATGTCTTACCATGAGAGACTTAAAGAGCCCAATCTGTTTAGCTTAGTCAAAAAAGAGAGGGAGAAAGAAAGAGGTGACTTGATTATAACGTGTAAGTGCCATTATGGGGAGAAATTCTGGGCACCAAAGGGCTCTTGAACATAGTGGAGAAAGGCATAACATGGAAGAACCAATGGCTGTACATTGAAGCCAGATAAATTAAAATTAGACACACATTTTTAATAGTGAGGGTGATTAACCACTGGAACAAACTACCGAGGAAAGTGACATATTCTCCACTTTAAATCAAAACCGGATGTCCTTCTGGAAGATATGCTTTAGCCAAACAAGTTATGTTTTAGACAAGTGCAAGTTATTGGGCTCAATATAGGGGTAACTGGGTGAAATGTAATGGCCGTTGGTATACAGGAAGTCAGACTAGAAGATCCAATTGTCCTTTCTGGCCTTAAACTCTGTGAAGTCTGTATTGGCAGAACTAAATGAGCTCTGCAGGTAAAGCATCTACTTTACCTTAATGGCACATAAGCCATTGATAGAGATCAACAAGCAGGAATTTGTGTACATTACAACATTTTATTGTGTTCAAATGAGACTGAGGAGTCAAGTTAGCTGACATGATGCTGACCACAACTGACTAGTTAGTGAGTGTAGACTGGGGCAAATAGTGTCAGCTAATCATGATTAAGCCTTCAAAGTATAGTAGGCACTGGGCCTGCAGATTCCTAAGGAATTAAACCTTTATTAGCTGACATGATGCTGAACATGATTTGCCCTGTTCTATTTTGACAAAAAGGCTTAAAATTTTACTAATACAAAACTTTAAACACTAGGTAAATGTACACCTTGTTCCTGTAGTGCATTCTCCTCTGGCTCCTGGCCTCTACTTGCTAGCTTTCACGCCCCCAGTTAAGAGTTGCCTGGTCACCCACCCCCTCAAGACCTGTGGCTGATGCATATGTAAGATAGATGAACTCTGAACTGTATAGGGTAGTTTTCTGCTCTTTAAACACTATGGGTATATTCTGTGTTCTGCCTCTTGAGAGGTTGCAGCACAGAAGGCACAGCCTGGTGTGCAGGGTGGTGCAAGGGTGTCTTTACGTCATGTTTGTGCCCTCTGGTTTTGGACTGTAGCTGCTCTAACTTACAGCTGCCTCACCTGGGCTGCTTATGGGCTGTTCAGCGGCCCAGATTTCCTGTAGCGCTCAGCACTATGGGTATATACATCAGGGCTATTGAGGGTAGGGTACAGTGCTTGTCAGCTCTATGCTGATTCTGTGCAAGGGGAATTCTTCTCTGGCCTCTTGCAGCTTCTGTATGACCTCTGTGCACTGCCACAATAGTGTATAGGGGCCAGAGCGGTGAGCAGAACTGGCCTCTTGCAATTTTGCAGATATAAACTTATACCTTCTTGTGCAAGCCTCCCTCATTGCTGCAGACCTCAGTAGCTTCTCCCTGGCTCCCACTCTTCCAATTCAGGACTGCCTGGTTCCCCACTTACCTAAGATCTATGGATGATGTGAAGCTAAGGTAGGTGCTGGTCCTGTGATGCTCACTAAACTCCATCAGGGCTGGCACCTTCTCCTGGATGCCTCTCTAGACTCCAGTGGCTCCTAGCTACATGGAATCCATTCCCATTCTGAAAAAGAAGATAAAAAACAGAAGGGAGCATATTGGTTATATCATTGATTTGTGTGGCAACTTTAAAAAGAGAATTATGTGGCAAGTTGCATGCCCACATAATGGTATAGCACAGGTGAGAGAATATGTACACTGCTTCTTTAAAATCATAGCAGAAAGCCAAGGAGGAATGAGATGGGGAAGGTTCAAGGCAAAAACTCTCCAGTGAAGAGGAGAGACAGTAAATTTAGGGATCAAAGTTTTCTTTTTCAAATAAAGCTGTTTGTTTGGTTTTAGAGGAAAATGACTCTTTCTGTGAATCTTCACCATTGTTACATGATAAATGAATGTGATGATACGCTACCAGGCCTTTGAGACATTAATTCAAGGGTGTTTATGAGAACAGGATGACTGTAGATGCATAGCAGTCAGTTGTCCTGTGGTGGCTGGCAACCCTGCCGGATAGCTTCAAGTGTCTGTTGCTGCATTATGATCTCCCTTGGTCTGTGGGGTTGCCTCTGAGGGAAAAAGTGAAGCCATGTATTTAGAGTCTTCACACTCTAATGAAGAACAAAGGAAACATATGCTGCCTTACCTTTTCCAGAAAGGTATACAGTTTATGGTTTAATGTAGCATTTTGCTGCACAGTTGTAGCTAGCAGATTACCACAACAGAGCGACCCAGGCTGAAAACATTTGGGATTACATGATTCACACATGTCAAAAAACTGAAAGGATGATGGGCACTGATATGAATGAAATGCCATTTACAAATATTCTTGTTGAATCTAGACCGGAGATTGATTGATCTGTCTTTCTCAAGTTAAAATGCAATTACTGTAATGGCTTCAGCCCACTAAATGAGACTTTGAAATGATCACCCTATAAATAATGTTAATATGTGTAATAGTGTTGAATAACTGGATTATGATTTGATATAAATTTAAATGTTGCCATTTGTTTTTCATCTCCCACAATTAGGGTTTGATTCTGTAAGATGCTGGGAATCACCTGTGAGCTGCTGAATAGCCTAATTCCCATTAACATCAGTGGGAGCATTTAGCAGCTCACAGGACTGGGCTCTTAGGCCCCACTCTTGTGAACATTTAAGCATGTGCTGGATTTAAGCAGGTCAAAAGTCACATTAACCATGTGAGTAGTCCCACATTTGTTGTTCAGCACCCACAGTTTGGTGTAGTAAAGGATAGAAAGGAAGACATGATCCACAAACAGACACTAGTCACATCTAGAATTTTAAGAATGTTTCCTTCTCTGAGAGGTTTGCAGTTAAGAGGCGGATCTGACCGAAATCAGTGGGAGCACTTTCCAACTTGAGTAGTGTCAGCTTTTTTTAGTAGTATCAACTGTAAGCATGTGCAGCCCCAATTACACCAGTTAAGGATTTGTCTCAGAGTTTTCTTGGGCTCTAATCCTTGCATGTATGTAATTCAATCTTACATGGGAGTTTAGGATGCTGGACATGGTTGAAGGGGCATCTTGGTGCTGAAAAGTTGTTTTAACACTTATTCTTTCCCAAATAAAATGGAAATGAACAAATTTTAAAATTCTGTTCCATTTTAACAACTGTGCAAGCAGCACAGACTTCTGCCCATCAGCAGGTTGCTGCCCATAAAAATAGTATGGCAGCCACCACCACCCATACATGTGCATGACCACCTGTGACACAGAGGCTCCTTGGTAATTCACTAGTGTATGTCAGCTACTCATGTCAAGTCTGCACCTAACACACTGTTGTAATAATCTGCATCTCAAAGATGTCATGTAAGGTATCATATACAAATTGGTAACGTGATGGTCCCAAAAATCGTTGTGTGGTTTATGTATGGGGTGTGTACAAAGAGTTATAAATATGTGCTCGAATTATGTTCTTAAAATGTGTTTGACAAGCAGCGCATAAGCCCAGTCTGCCCCAGTTAAAGGAATGTGTGTTTGCTTGTCTGACCAGTCTGCTCGTCAGGCAGAGACAATGAAAGTACATTTTCATAAAAGGTAAGCAAAGTCATCAATCTAGAGCAGTGGTGGGCAACCTGTGGCCTGGGGGCTGCACGTAGCCCGTCAGGGTAATCCGCTGGCAGGCCGCCAGATAGTTTGTCTACATTGACTGTCCACAGGCACAGCTGCCTGCAGCTCCCAGTGGCTGCAGTTTGCCATTCCCGGCTAATGGGAGCTGCGGGAATTGGCACGGGCCACAGTGATGTTCTGGCTGCCGCTTCCCACAGCTCCCATTGGCTGGGAAGGTGAACCGTGGCCACTGGGAGCTGTGGGCAACCATGCCTGCGGACAGTCAATGTAAACAAACTCTCTCGCAGCCCACCAGTGGATTACCCTGATGGGCTGCGTGCAGGCTGTAGGTTGCCCACCACTGATCTGGGGGGGGGGTATGATGGGGTGTTCACTCCAACAGTGGCACTGATGGGGTTAAGGTGGCAAGAGTGGCTGTTTAGCCATAGGCTGCACCTCCTGGGGAGCTACGGGACAATGAGAATGAAGCTCAGCTGGGGAGAAACAGCTGGAGCTTCTATGAAACCTGGGAATTGAGGATAAAAAGGGGCTGCAGTGAGGTGAGCCTGTAGTCACACTCCCTGATACCAGGGGGAGAGTAGGAGCCTGACAAGGCAGTGTAGGAAACAGCCAAGGAAAGGAGCAATAAAGTCTGACAGAGTATAGACCTGAACTGCTGATTTGAGGGTCTCTGGATTGGATCCTGGAGAAGAGGGCAGGCCTGGGCTCCCCTACCAGCCACTGTGGGAGTGGCACAGTCAGTGCAGTGCATATGGAGAGTGCCTGAGACTGTGTGGAAAGCGACTCTGATGATACCCTGACAGGGGAGGACAATTGTGAGATGGCTGGAGGGCTAAGCTACAAAGGAGAGGTGCTACAGCTCCTGACTAGCAAGAGAGGGGCTGTAGAATGAGTGACTGAGGCAATGGGCTGAGCAACCTCAGGACAGGGTTCAGACGAGGAGAGCTAATTCCCCAGAGAAGCATGAGGAGGCACCATGGAGTGATGAGTAGCACACCTTGTTCCAGGGAGACAGCCTCTCAGCTATCACAATGTGGAGAGGAGATTGCAAAAATTAATACGACATCAGCTCCCTGGTGGACACAGCAAGCTGAGCCTCCAGGAAGGCTTCCTGCCTCTTGAAGCAAGGTCCATGAATCTTGAGAAGATATAAGGAGAGAGAAAAAGCCATTTTGGCATCATTCACCTAAAGAGACAAAGGGACTGAGCACTCTGAGCTCTGTGAAGCATCCTGGACAGAGACTGGTCATCCATGCTGGAAAAGAGACTTAGTGAGAAACACTTCTTTGAGCAAGAGAATCTAATTTGTTAAATGAGGTTTTAATCTTAGAAGTGTATTTTTAATTTTGTTTACATGTAACCATATCTGTCTTTATTCCTTATATTTGGTATCTTGTAATCCTATGTCCTTTTGTGAAATAGACTTGTTTTACTTTTGCTATAAATTGCAATTCAGTGCTGTGACTGAAATACCAGTGTTTGTCAAACCCCAGTGAAATTAACGAGTTGCTGTTTACTGACTCTTTAAAGGAACCATAAACTCTGAGTGTTCCAGGAGAAGACTGGACACTTCAGGGCTGACAATTTTGGGGAAGTTCAGGACTGGAAGGATGTTGGGGTCACTCTGCGAAATAACTGGGCAGTGGAAGCTAAAGTGTGACCTGGATGCTTGTAGACTGGCTGTTGGTATCCAGGTTGTGACCCACAGAAGCATAGCATTTAAGGTACCCAGAATTGCAGGGCAGGCAGTGATGCAACCCCTTAATGGTTTGGGTTGAACCCCAAAGTGTCACACCAGCAGAAACCCATGTACCTCCATATAAAAAGATGCATGACTCCTACCTAATACTAGTTGCACTAGATATTGGAGTGCCTGCTATGCGGGCTTGAAAACTAACTGGGAATTTAATTTTAATTGTTGATTTTTTAAAACAAAAATGGACCCAGGAGAGGGCAAGGGGAGAGTTTCTGTCTCTTGAGGCCTGCAGAGATTTAGACTTGGGAGATGGTCTCCTGTATTCTTGGAGTTTGAAGAGAGTTTAGTGTTTGGAGGCCTGGCACAGGCACAAATGAAAGGAGATGGAAACACAGGCTGGCCTCACTAGGAGCACCCTGAAGCCTCATGGGTGGCTATCAGGTATCAATCCATGCAGCAAGAATTGAAGGTACAGAAAGAGAAAATTTGGTCTTACCCATGTGTAGCAGGGTGGTTACCCACTCCTGCCCTGTGCAGCTTAAAAGCTAGCCTTGGGAGAGAGCCAGGGCTGAGGCCAAGAAAAGTTAGGCTGATTGGGGAAATGGGCTGGGCCATGCCGCAATCAGGCTGTGGTTGGGCCTATAAAGGGGCTGCTAGGCTGAAGCTTAGCCAGTCTCTCTCTGCATTCAGAGAGGGAAGGACCTGGCTGCAGGGACTTGAGGGAATACCTAGATTGGAGCAGAGCTGAGGGGGGAAAGGCCAGGGGAGCTCCAGGGGAGACCCTCAGGGAGTGTTGGGGTTTACTGCCAGAGGGTAGCACCCCAGTGGGAGGAGGCACTGGGTCCGGGGAGGGACTGGGGCCGGCGGTAAGGCAGATCACCAGTCGGCAGAGGGTGCTCCAGAGGCTGACGAGCTAATTCCCAAGGACAACCAGCAGGAGGCACCGCTGGATGAGTCCGGCTCTATTACACCATGACATTTCTTTCTATGACCTTCCAGCTCAGACAGTTTCATGGTGGGTCATTCCCTGTCCTCATGACAACTGGAGGCAAACCAGATCTTTGCTGTGAGTATGCATTTAGGACCACCCTGAAAGAAGTTCTCTCCACGATGATAGCTTCCAAGCTGAATAACACTAACTAAATACAAGATTAAAAGTTTTATTCAACTCAAACCATTTACAGCAGAGCCTTGACATCAAATTCAAGGTCAAGCTGCCTGACATGGAGAGTCCTAGAATGAAAAGTCACAGGTAAGACAGAATTTTCCTTCAGTCCCTTTCATGTCAAAGAATTTCCACAGTGGGATATACAAAGCAGTAAACCATTTCTAGGGAGGCAGGACAATTCAATTTACCTATGTAGAACTGAAAAGGCACTTACGGGTTGTGGAGCACCCTATTCTATAACAATCTTTTGCCATGCACTGTCTCAGCAGGTGTGAGGCTGTCGACACTTTTGTGTTAAAAGTGTGGATGGAAGAGCCTGTAGTAGTTTTACAGATGGGTGTGATGGCTCCACCCACAAAATCGCTGCTCTCTCCATAGAGTGCATAGTAAGGAGAGGCGTTGTACTGGAGGCTTTAAATGTCTCTGCTATATGCACCTGTATGTATTTTTGTATAGGCTGTGTTCATATCTGTCTTATGCATTTCAACTTTCTTAGGATGTTTGGATTCAACCAGAAGGGCAATAATACCACTTCCTATTCTATTAGGAAGATTGTGATGACTTTGGACATGCCTTATATGCAGCTGACCCACCAATCAGCTTTGAGCTCTTTAGAATGTGGACTGATAGAAAACCTGTGCCTTTAGAGTTGGATCTGTTTGAAAATCTGTGTTCTACCTGACTGACCCCTCCCTTCAGATATTGGAGTGACCTTTCTTTCACTGCAGTCTGCCTGCCTGCCTGCCTGCCATTGGTTGAACATTCTAAGGCCACCATTTTCGTTTTCACAGCTCTGATTCCTTGCGGCCGCCATTTTCTTTTCCTTCACTGTGACCGCTTAAAACTATCCTTATTAATTATTTAAATTCTTATAATTACCAAAAAAATTACATATTTATATACACCGTATCATTGTGTTTCAGTGTTACTACTCCAATTTTGCTAATTTACATAAGCCCAAATCTTTATTTTTTCCCTGCTTCAGCTAACGGTGACAGATCAGCACCACTGATGCTGGACAGTGCCTAGTGTTAAACAGCATTTTCAGCACACAGAGAGCAGCTGAAAAATCCTCTGTATCACCCTTGGACAAGGAGGTGGTGAGAAGAAGATAAGACACTTTCAGTGAGAAAAGAAAGGGACCTACCTATTGTGAAACTGAAAGGTGGTTTTGTTGGATCATATTAAAGAAGTTCTGTATTAAAATCACAAATGAGTTTGTTTCCCCATAGTTTAAATTCCAGGGTATTACTAATTAAGAGGTCTCTTGGTTTTTGGTACTGTTTCTCTCCCTCTGTGTGAAACTTGCAAGCTGCTAATTGTGTTAGTACATTCTAAGACAGAGTCTGTTCTCAAAGCAATTCTTTGTAACAACAACTACTCACACAGAGAGAGACTCAAAGCAACACTCTGTAACAACAGAAACAGCACCCAGAGACTCCCCGCCCTTTTGTTGTATTCATCTCACTTTAACAATTGTGATTAAAATAGAGACAGAGGATGTATGTGGATGGATGCTTGGTGTGGATAATGACTGAATGATCAGGGAGGTGCCAGCCTAAGAATCCAGTGTCCATCGGCTGAAGAAGGCGTCAAGTGGAAATAACCAGAGGGCCCCCGGAGGGCAGACTGGAATCCACCCAACAGTCTCAAGGATGGGAGAACCAAAGAACAAGATAACATCTGGCAGCACGGAGCCATCAGGAATGTGCCATCTGCTGATTGATTCAGCAACAGCATGATGAAGCAATTCCCATAGACTGGCATAGGAAGAAATTCCTATAAAAATGGACTCTAGAAAGTGAGAACTTTGGGGTCTGATTCTGAAAACAAACTTCCACGAGCGTCAGATGAGCATCTGACAAGGCCCTGCTCCCTCCTTATGTCCAGGACACCTGGCCAGTGGCTTGGCATGAGCAACTCTAAGGCTGGTAACTATGATAACAACCTTGCAGAACCTGTGTGTGTGTGTGTGTGTGTGTGTGTATGAATGTGTGAATAAATATGAGATTGAATGGAATGTTATAGCTATAACTAACTGCTTACTATGATTCTTTCTGTATTCACAATAAATGTGGTATTTTGCCTTTTCCCCCTTAATAAGATCCTGCTGGTTTTTATTTTATTGGTATAACAGTTTTATTAGGACATGTAGCCCACAGATCAAGATCCTGACAAGAATCTGCATATTCGCACAGGATTGAGTAGAGTGGTGGTCTTCAGGAATGTGTTGTATGACAGCAATGAGAGATTCTCATGGGTTTTCCTATAGTACAATATGCATGCAGTCACTGACTTGTTTTTCTGAAAAAAGTGTTGGCCTTGAGCCCCATGGTTAAGCCATCTTGTAAAAACACTAGCATGTCCTTTGCTTCAGCTGACTTTGCCCTGATATGTGTCCCTTGTAACATCAACATAAACATAATTTGAGAATTTCCTCTGAGATGTTGGAAAGTGTTTATCACCTTCTTAGAATGAGAGACTGTAGTTCCTTTTTCTGAGCTTCCCACTTGATGGATTAGGCAGGACTGGATATTGGTTCAGGATAAATTCATATTGCACTATAGTGTGTGTGTGTGTGTGTGTGTGCTGGGAGTTTCAGAGGAGGTCCAAGTAACATCTAAGTCAAGTCTAAGATGCAAGACCTGAGGCTTAATAAGAAGGTGATTATAATCATTGTGGCCTATTCCTTCACAATCTTCTTTGCCATCTTTACTCTCAGTGGCTGAGGAAGAGAAGGCCTCTTTTATGGCCCCTTCTGAGAGAAGGGAACCACAGCCTCTAATTTTGAGTGTCTCTTTCTCATAGTACCACTTTTTTGATTCTTCAGTGGGACTTGGATACAAACAGATTCTTCAACAGGCTTCCACCCTGACTTGTGATGCACTGAAAGACTAATTGATAAAGACTGCATTCCCTTGGTTCTAACTGTGTCTTCTGATGCTTTGAAGGGTCTTCTTGACAGTATGGTTTATTTTAATTTACTTTGGGAGAAAGGATAAAGTTGTCCCAGGAACAATGAGTGAATTTTATTTAACAACCTTCTCTGATTATCTCAAACACTTATTTTCTGAAGTGGTTCACTCTCAGATGAGGGCCCACTTTGAAGCACCCCTTGCAAGGCTGGGGTGGGGATTTGCCCAGACTTGAGGAAACTCAAAATACAAGAGAAGTCTTTTGACTCTCAGGAGACACAGCAGTGGCCTTCTCCTAATATGTAATCTGTGTGCTGGAACCCAGGGGAGCATCATCCACAAAGGGAACACCTGCTGAGATAAGGTAGTTGGAAGATTCCTTTCACTGGAAGGAGGGAGGGTCTTACTCTTTTGACTAAAGTCTCAGTGACTGCTTTGTCTCTATACTCCCCAAATTGCTTTCCAACAAAATACTTGAAAGGATACCATGTTAGCCTGCAATTCCAGGTTCTTCAAGTGGATTCACAGTTGCCCCTGGGACATATACTTGGAGGCTTAAAATATACAGCAGATTAGTCAAATGAAGCACTAGTTCTGAAAAAAAAAAACTGCTAGGGAAATTCCATTTAAAATAGACTTTTTTTTGTATTTTTTTTGGTATGTTTTTGAAAACCTGCTCACAATGGCCACCCAACTGAGCACAGACCTCCACAACAGGAGACTGCAGCCAATATTCTCCAGACTAGCTGATTTTCTAGTCATAGGTCCGGCACTTAAGGTCCTCCAGCTGAATGTTGAAGGGTTGTCTGTCACCAAGTGGGAACTTATTGGTGTTCTGGCAAAGGAAGTTCTAACTGATGTTATTTGTCATCAAGAAACTCACATCACGCTGAGTGAAGCACATCAGTTTAAGATAATTGGTTTTGATCTGTTAAGTCACAATCTTCATGCAAAACATGACCGAGCCACATACAACTGTAAAGATATAACGGATGCTGTCCATGTTGAATCTTCACCCTGTTGCCACACGATTGAAGTTGGTGGATTTCAAATTGCAAATATATATAAGCCACCGGGTGAAACATGGGGTCCACAAGTTCTCCCAAGACTTAAGTATCTGGCAGTATATGTTGGTGACTTTAATAGTCATCATAGCGAGAAGGATTATGCAACTGCAGACCTAAACAGTGAACAACTATTGGAGTGGGCAACAAATAATTATCTCACACTGGCAAATGATGTGACCTAGTGGTCCCTATTCCAACGTGCTGAATGGAAGGTACTACGCTGCTTAGGGTCATGGACCAAACACACACAGCCAGTGGTGTGTACTGTAATCAATGATTTTCCACATAGCCAACATCGTCCTTGGTTGATTCAGATGGGACTGCCAATTATAAGAAGTGTACCAAAGCCTAGATGGAACTTCTGGAAGGCAAATTGGGGCTCCCCTTACAGAGTACTTAGAATGGAGCATTGAAACCACCCCATCATCTTCGTGAAAGATGCAAACTGTTTCTGTTGTGCCATTATTAAAGCTGCAAGTGCAACAATTCCACACGGCTTCTGACCAGCATGCATTCCATGTTTGAATGAGGATTGTGCAGACTTGCTGAGGCAGTATGAGCAATCAAGTGATCCAGAGATTGTGGACCATCTTATAGATTCATTGGATGCCACCGGGCTAGATGGGAGGAAGCGATAGTGAGGCGTGACTTTATGTGGTTAAGCTGGAAGAGCTGGAGCTTAGTTCATCGACTAGGTATGGCTCAACAACCATGTGCACAAAGCAGGCTGGCAGTTACTCCAAATCAGATTGCCAGTCATCTGTTGAAGGTTGCCAAAGCTCCTGTTGACAGAGTTGTCAAAAAACAGGTACATGATGAATGGCAGAGTTTCCTAAACAGTAAACCAGCCGATAGTAAAGATGGAGCTATTCACTAGTGTGGAGTTGGATAAAGTGCTGAATGATTTAAAAATGTGTACAGCTCCTGGATATGATAGAATTGCACCTGAATTTATTAAACATCTGGGCCTGCCTGCTCAGGAATGGCTTGTTCAGTTTTTCAAGAGTTCTGCTGGAATCCAAACTGCCTAGAATCTGGCATCAAGCAAAGGTCATTACCTTGCTGAAACCTGAGAAATATCCACATTTTCCTTTGGGCTACAGGCCAATTTCACTTCTAAGTGTCTTCTTTAAGGTGCTTGAGAATCTGATTTTGCAAAGAATTTCACCATCTGTGGAAGACATGCTGGCACCAGAGCAAGTTGGTTTTTGTCATCGTTGTAGTACATGTGATCAAGTACAGGCACTTACAACTTTCTTCGAAAATGGATTCCAACATAAGCTGAAGACTGGTTCAGTTTTTCTTGACCTGACCGTGGTATACGATATGGTTTGGGACATGGACGTTTTGGTGAAATTGTCTAGAACTGTGCCAGGTTGGTTTGTTTGTGCAATGGCTCTGTTCTTGAGAAATCGCCATTTCCATGTGCAAATTGGTGATAGAACAAGTGCTTGGAGGCACCAGAAGAAAGTACTGATCCTGCAGGAGGCCAATCTCCAATGTTATTCAACTTATATTCGAATGACCTACCATATACCAGGTCTCGGAAATTTGTTTATGCAGATGGCATATGCCTCGGCACTCAGTCACACTCCTTTGATGTACTTGAGAGTGTTTTGAATGCAGATATGGCTGCTGTGGCCAATTATTGTCATCTGTGGTGCCTGATACCAAGTGGCAATAAGACTGAGTGTCTTCTACTTACATCATGCACAAGCGGACAGAGAGCTGAATATAGTTCTCAATGGTCAGTGAATAAAGCATGGTTCATACCCGGTCTACCTATGCGTCACGTTGGATAGAATGCTCACATATCATGACCATCTTACAAAGACCGCAACTAAGGTCAAAACACGCAACAGCCTGTTCGGAAAACTGGATGAAACAACAAGGGTGCCAATGCCCAAACATTACGCACTTCAGCCTTGGCACTCTGTTATTCAGCAGCGGAGTACTGCGCTTCAGTATGGGCTCACTCATGTCAGAGAAGGATGATTGACATACAACTTAATTCCAGCAAGCATATTATTTCAGCACACTTAAATCTACTCCTCTACCATGGTTACTGGTTCTCTGCAATATTGCTCCACCCAGTGTTCGCAGAGAGGAAAGCGTAGCAAAGCTCATGACGAAACTGCGTGATATGCCACATCTACCATTAATTAGAGGCTTGTTTAACCCACCACATGGTCATCTGCCTTCACGACACCCATTGTGGATACATTTTCCTGGTGAGGGATTTACACTAGAGAACACATGGCGAGCTTCATGGTCTGCAAAGAAAGTAACAAATAATTATCTTGTCTCAGACCCCACTCAGCATCAACCCAGGTTTGATTTACTGTTAAGGCAATGGAGACTTCTCAACTGGTTTCGTACCAGACATGGAATTTGTGCCGCAGCAGAATTTCAGTGGCATTTTGGAGAGGTCCACTATGTCAATGTGGGCAGCCACAATCCATGACTCACATTGTTGAGGATGGCAAAATAACTCAACTTCTTGGAGGCCTTTGTGCCTTGAACATCACTGATAAGAACCCTGTGGCTTGGCTTGACCAGATTGCATATGCCAAATAAATAAATACTCTCAGGACCGAGGCTGCTGTGTCCAAGTGTAGTCTGAGTGATGATCTTATTCTCCTGTCTATGGGTCTGAAAGGAATTACTCCCTCAGCTGGTATGACTATGCCCTTTACTGAGGAAGTTGCAGCAGGCTCAGCCTTAGCCAGAATAATGAAGACCTTTTTAGTTCTTAGGTACAAGTAGGTCTCGATGGGAAATTCCCACTCCACCTTAATCACATTGTTAAAACAGGTGAAGAAGAATCACAGAGCACTTCTACTTTGCAAGGTTTCTTGGTGTATTTCATTTTCTAAAAACACAAGCACCTATTAATTTAGGATCCCTCTACCACATATTCATGCTTAATTCTGGGAAGCTTAATTGAAAGTCTGTGGTATCTTGGTCAAAGCTCCAGCTTTAAAGATTTATCCTTCTCTTTAGAGGACTTAGAGAGGAGATTCTCATAAGAGGTTTTAAGACTTTGTACTGCCCCTTTTAGAATTGATTTGTGAGCAAGATTCTTCACCAGACCCTGGGCCAAATCCCTGAGAGAAAGGGGAAAGGGCTCTGGGGGAGGGGAGAGGGAGGAAGGCGGAGATTGAAAAGACAGTTTACATGTCTCCCTAAGGAAAAGAGTGATCTCTTGTGGGACCCCTGGAGGCAGGAAGAGGAGAGGAGGTAGGCCCAATTCCCAGGGAAGGGGATATCAATCACTTCACAGCAAGGTCCCTTCTGCTGTGTTCAGACTGATTTCTGGTGCAGCATGAGCCAGAGCCACTGGAGACACCAATGAGTCGTCTATCAGAAAGGTCACATGAGCTGGCACTTTTCATTGGCAGCTGAGGTTTTCCAGGTAAAACAGTTTGTGAGAAGTGGGGATGCTTTGTGGCCTTCTTGCCTACAGGCTGTCTAGGAGCAAGATAGTCTTCCTCTTGGTTTCTCTGAGGGGACTTTGCCTGTGGGAGAGGCAGGGGGCCTTTAAAAATGTATCCATGGTTACATATGACTCATTCTGGCCTGGTCTCAGTGAGGGAACTTCGATGCAGCCTGTTCAACTGTCTCAGCACGTATACTGCTTACACACCAGCAGGAGCCAGGTTTTGATGCAGCCTGCTCAACTGTCTCGGCATAGCCCTTGTCCATGTGCTGGTTGTGGCCAGTTGTCTGTGTCTGCCATGTCTAAGGGAGGGAGAAGAAAGGAGAGGTGTTGTCCTCCAAATCTGCCTCAGAAAGCCAACAGATTTTTTTAATAGTTTCAATCTGAAGAGAAAAACCTCTAAGCCAGTGAAGAGACTGAGAGACATTTACTTAAAAATCTTTTAAAATACTGTGAAAGTTCTGCTCCAAAGGGAGATTTGGAGTTTACCGTGTGTGCTGCTTGGAGGCAGAGAATTCTGGAGAGGTCTTCTAGAGGGCTGATCCTAAACCCAGGCTCACATGGAAAATTTCATCTGCCTCTAGTTGTCATGGAGACAAGAAATGCCCCACAGTGAATCATAGAATAAGACTGACATGGAGGGGACTGAGAACTTAAACTTATTTCTATTTGCATGTAAACAAAAGTTAAAGAAAATTTAGAGACAGGTTAAAGAACGGGACTGATGAAACTTGGAATAAAGCCTGTATGCAGATTAAATCTTCCATGAATACCAAACTGCTATAATTAGCATATTTGACATTAAAGAAATTAGAGTAATACAAAATGAAGACTTCCCACAACTAACTCTGTAATATTCATACTACCCCACTCAAACCATATCTAGAAATGTTCTAAACTTGTAAATTATTGGACACATGTTTTTAAACATATCTCCAGTATAATTCACATTAACATCACTTCCTAAAACCACTCTCTAAGGCAAATTAGAGAGGATGTCATATTTAATTTATATAAAAATAGATTTCTGCAGATAGCATTATTGATGGTAAAGAGAAGAATCATAGTATGCACTGGATCTGAGGAACATTCCTGAAAAACATTACACTGTTTCAAAAAGCATGCTATAAATTTCAACGTCTTCAGATTAAATCATTTTATACAATATATTCAGTGATGGCAAATAGAAAGGAGACATCTTAACCTCCTGGAAGAGGAGATGGGGATTGAGATTCTGTTACATCTAAATTACATTTCATTTTCACAACAGATATAATGGCATTCATACTGCTTCTTTTTCTTTTGTCTTCTCAGCTTTTTTTAAAAGAAGTTGTTCAGTGAGTCTAAGGATTACGTTTGAAGTTTTAGAATCCTTTACAGCTTCAAATTCATATTTTAGGTAGGTCAACTCAGACCTTCCCTGTTTCAAGGTAGATTAAACTGAGTTCCATGCAGTTTATTGCATTTTGAATAAGGTCCTGAAAGTTGAGATTCTATCTGTTTTCTAAGAACAGGGTCTTTGCCCTCAAGATCGTGGATATAATTTCCACTGCCAGTTCTTTTGTGCAGTATGCTGGCTACTGCAATACACACTAGATGGGAGTACATTCAGGCTGAGGCTGACCTTCAGGGCTCTAAGGAAATCTCCTAGGATGCCTCACGACTCAGGGGCCTTCCAAGACCTACCCAAACAGCATCAGACTGAGCACAGATCACATTGATCTGCTCCTGGCTGGCAGGTGATCCAGAGCCCAAGAAAATTATCTGAAATGGTTCCTTAAGATATCAGGCCTTTCTGTGCCTCCTGCTGGAGGGATCAGTGACCTGACACACCCCTTCTCAGGTCAAGCTACCAAAGAGACTTAGTCCTCCACAGCCTAAAAGGGCCAGGAGGAGAAGCTGACCAATCAGGAGCCAGCAGGTCAGTTAAGAAGGCTTGCCTGCTCCTCACTGCCACAGAGCTGGTGAGACTGGGTTAGAGGAGGAGCAGCCTTTCATGGCTAGTTTAGAACCCCAGTGACTTGCTTTCAAGTGGTGTAGCTAAGTGCTTGCCTTTGAGGTTTTGTTCATTTCCTGGAACAGGTTTTGAGTTCTTTATTTAACTGTTTAGAGACTGACAGGAAGCACATGTTCACTCAACACACAGTCAACCTGTGAAACTTGTTGTCATGGGATGTTGTGAAGGTCAAAGAATAACTGGGTTAAAAAAAGAATTAGATAAATTCATGGAGGATAGGTCCACCAATGGCTATTAGCGAAGATGCTCTAGGTCCCTGAACTTCTGACTGCTAGAAGATTAGGGGATGGATCACTTGATAGATTGCCCTGTTCTGTTCACTCCCTCTGAAGCATCTGGCATTGGCCACTGTTGATAATAGCTTATCTAAAGTGATCAACAGGTGGGCCATTTCCAGCACAATGGTCCACCTGTTGATCACTTTAGATAAGCTATTACCAGCAGGACAGTGGGGTGGGAGGAGGTATTGTTTCATATTCTCTGTGTGTATATAAAGTCTGCTGCAGTTTCCACGGTAAACATCTGATGAAGTGAGCTGTAGCTCACGAAAGCTCATGCTCAAATAAATTGGTTAGTCTCTAAGGTGCCACAAGTACTCCTTTTCTTTTTGCGAATACAGACTAACACGGCTGTTCCTCTGAAACCTGTCAAAAATTTAATCGTGATTAATCTCAGTTTGCACTGTTAAACAATAGAATACCAATTGAAATTTATTAAATATTTTTGGATGTTTTTCTACATTTTCAAATATATTGATTTCAATTACAACACAGAATACAAAGTGTACACTGCTCACTTTATATTATTTTTATTACAAATATTTCACTGTAAAAATGCTAAACAGAAGAAACAGTATTTTTCACTTCACCTCATACAAGTACTGTAATGCAATCTCTTTATTGTGAAAGTGCAATTTACAAATGTAGATTTTTTTTGTTACATAATTGCACTCAAACAAAACAATGGAAAACTTCAGAGCTTACAAGTCCACTCAATCCTACTTCTCATTTAGCCATTCGCTAAAACAAACAAGTTTGTTTACATTTATGGGAAATAATGCTGCCCATTTCTTATTTACAGTGTCACCAGGAAGTGAGAACAGGCGTTCGCATGGGAATTTTGTAGCCGGCATTGCAAGGTATTTATCTGCCAGATATGCTAAACATTCGTATGCCCCTTTATACCCACCATTCCAGAGGACATGCTTCCATGCTGATGATGCTTGTTAAAAAATAGTGCATTAATTAAATTTGTGACTGAACTTCTTGGGGGAGAATTGTATTTCTCCAGCTCTATTTTACCCGTATTCTGCCATATATTTCATGTTATAATAGTCTCGGATGATGACTAATCCCATGTTCATTTTAAGAACACTTTTGCTGTGGATTTGACAAAATGCAAAGAAGGTACCAATGTGAGATTTCTAAAGATAGCTACAGCGCTCGACCCAAGGTTTAAGAATCTGAAGTGCCTTCCAAAATCTGAGAGGGATAAGTTGTGGAGCATGCTTTCAGAAGTCTTAAAAGAGCAACACTCCAATGCGGAAACCGAACGACCAAAAAAGAAAATCAACCTTCTACTGGTGGCATTTGACTCAGATGATGAAAATGAACATGCATCGGTCTGCACTGCTTTGAATTGTTATAGAGCAGAACCCATCATCAGCATGGACGCATATCCTCTGTAGTGGTGGTTAAAACATCAAGAGACATATGAATCTTTAGTGCATCCGGCATTTAAATATCTTGCGACACTGGCTACAACAGTGCCATGAGAACATCTCTCCTCACTGTGATACAGCATGGCCAAAGGACAGCAGGAGAGTGGTTTGTGTGTGTTTTTTTTTTTTTGAAGCAAAAAAGAATTTTATTTGTGTAACACTTACAAGGAATAACCAAAAAGGATAAAGCAAAACTACGCAACAAAACAAAAGCAAACACAAGGTATAACACAGCAGCCTTCAGGAGGGAGAAGTGTTCAGGCTAGCCTGGGCCCAGAGCGGGGGGGCTTCCTCGACACTCATGGTCTTCCACCCCCTCGAGTTACCTAGTGCCACGCCCAGTGTCACCGATTACTCCTCTCCTGAGAGTGCCCGATAAGATGGGCACGGCTGCGGGGTGGGCGGTTTGGGGGTGGGCGGGACGTACACCATGTGTGATAGGACCCCTCCTAGGTGACAGTGATGATGGTATCCACAGTGGCAAAGGCTGGGGCTGGGGTCTCTCGCTCCTCTCCTCAATCAAAGGGTCAGACGGAGGGAACCGGACGGGGTCACCGAGCAGAGAACCTTGGACAGTGCCCACCGCTCCTCGAAGGCGTCAAGGGAGTCGGTGGACGCCGCCCAGAGGAACTCCACCCGGATACGTGAATGTACTGAGGATCGGAAAATGGCCCTACAATCGCAGGACGCTTCATTAACCAACCTCCCCTCTCTGGTTTTATAAATGGCTGTTTTAGCTAGGGCTAGGAGGAGGTTAACCAGGAGATCTCGCGATTTTGTGGGGCCACGGATGGGGAGTGTGTAGATAAAAAGGTGAGGGGAAAAGTGTAGTCAAAAGCGTAATAAAATATTCGTGAGGAGCCGGAAAAGGGGCTGCAGCCTGGCACACTCTAAATATACGTGCGCCAGGGTTTCCCTCACATTGCAAAAAGGGCAAGTATCCGGGATGGGGGTGAACCGTGTCAAAAACACGCCCGTGCTCACAGCTCCATGAAGGAGCCGCCAACTAACGTTCCCAACGGGCCTCGGGACCAAGGTGGAATATAGGCTGGCCCACTGGGGTTGCTCACCCTCCAAAGGTGGCAGGAGGTCCCGCCACTTTGTATCGGGGCGGGACACCAGGGTGTGGGCGTGAAGGGTGTGAAGCGTGAGTGTGTATAGATATTTCCGTGGCGCAATTTGAAAGCTGACCGGCTGCAGTTCATGCAGCCAGCTCGCAGTGAAAGGTGAGGGGTTTGTTGGGATCTACGGGGTAGGGGCCCAATTGAAAGGTCCAGCAGGCCTGGGGTAGAGGGTGGGCGGGGTGTGCCCCTGCGCAGAGCTCGGTTGAGATAAGCCCTAGCAGCGGGCGTCAAGGCGGCCTTCACCTCCTGAAGTACGCGCTGGGGGATATGAGGTCTGGAGAGCCCCATGCGCTGAGTGAGTGTCAAGGGATCCAGCCAGTCTCCCTGGTTGTAGTCCAGGAGGTCTCCGACGCTCGTGACTTCCGCCAGGACCAAACTCTGGCGCACCGAGCGGGACTCCGCCGCCTGCACACAGAGCTGGGGGTTGTGTTGCAGGGGCTCCGCGAGGAGATCTGCTCCCACGCTGGCAGCCACGGACCTGGTCATTGAAAACAGTTTGCAGGTCCGGAGGAGGTCCTGGTAGAAGACCGGCAGCCTGGAGAGGTCTCGCGGAAAACCTCACGGACAAAGATAAAAGAGCTGCCGGTCGTATCAGAACCCTTGGAAGCGGCGCAGGAAGGCCATTTTTGGAGCCGCTCTATCACCCCGCGGTAGAACTCCACGGTCAGCCTGTCCATGCCCGGAGATTTATTGGTGGGCATGTGACGGAGGGCTTCTGAGAACTCAGCCCGGGTGAGAGGCAGCTCTAGTCGGTCTCGGTCGCCCACGCTGACCGTGGGAAATTCCTCCCAGAGCACCCTGCAAGCTCCAGGATCGGTCGGCTCTGGGGAGAAAAGGCTTGTGTAGAAGTCACGGGCCCTCCCACACATCTCCACCGGATCCGTGAGGGGGGGGGGGCGTCTTCTGCTAGAAGGCAGGTGACGTGTTTCTTGGCCCCCCTCGTTTTCTCCAGGGCGTAGAAGAAACAGGAGCCGCGATCCATCTCCCGAAGGAGGCGGATGCGGGATCGAACAAAGGCACCTCAGGCCCGATGGTCCTCGAGGGCCCGGAGCGCCTCCCGCTTCTCCCGGCACGCTCTGCAGAGGAACGGGTCCTTGGGGCTGGCAGCCAGACCCCTCTCCATCTCTCTAAGACCTCCCGTTCCAACTGCCCAGATCGAGGCCAGCCGGCAGTAGGTCATTCTCTCCCTGGGTGACCGGGCTCAAACCTAGGGCCTCGATCTCCTCATACATGGAGGAAAGGTCGTCTTCTGCCACCCCGGGGGACTCCCTTCTTGCTGCATTCCTCCGTCGGCTGGTGCCCTGGGTGTAGTCACGGCAGAAGTGCTTGGCGTGTACCTTCCCTAGATCCCACCATCGCTGCACCAAGGGAAAGGCACGCCGCTGCTCTCGCCAGGCCAGCCAAAACTCCTGGAAGGATGTCACGAAGCTCTCATCCTCCAACAGGCTGTTGTTAAAGTGCCAATAAGCCAGCCCCGGCCTCTCTACACAGAGGGAGGCTGTTATGGTGGCTAGATGATGGTCGGAGAATGGGGCCGGCCGAATGTTGGAGGAGTGGGCCTGTGAAAGATGGAAATGGGATAAAAAAAATACGGTCCAAACGAGAGTGGTATGACTGATGGGCCTCCACCCGGACAAAGGTGAATGTGGAAGTGTCATCTGGGTGGTGGTTACGCCAGACATCTACTAGGGAGTGACGTTCGACTATTTCTCGGAGAATGTTCATAGCAGCCAGGCTCAGCAGAGGCGAGGCTTTGGGCTTCGGGAGGCAAGCAGCTAAGAGGTGGTGCCTCCTGAACAGATTCGAGGGTTAAGGGGGTGGGGAAGGGGCTCCCAGTGATGCTAGGCGCAGGCTCTGTGGTGGATTTGGCAGCCATGGCTTCAGGTGGTGGACCACCTTCTGCAGGGTGCTCGCCCGGGAAGGCGGTTAGGGGAAGGGAGCATGGGGAAAGGGGGACTGGGGTAAGGTTGCCCAGATCGAGGCCAGCCGGCAGTAGGTCATTCTCTCCCTGGGTGACCGGGGTCAAACCTAGGGCCTCGATCTCCTCATACATGGAGGAAAGGTCGTCTTCTGCCACCCCGGGGGACTCCCTTCTGGCGCCCGCTACGACGGTCGCTTCGGGGTTCGCGGGGGGTTCGGGTGATATTCGGGCAGAAGGGGCTTCCTCAGGGGTCTTGGAGGGGAGGGTCTCCCGTGGTCTTCCAGTGCTATTTTGTCTTCCCCTCCTGACCCTGGCGG
Organism: Caretta caretta; assembly: GCF_965140235.1. Lineage (NCBI taxonomy): Eukaryota > Metazoa > Chordata > Testudines > Cheloniidae > Caretta > Caretta caretta. The sequence goes on from NC_134207.1 coordinate 251,166,314, forward strand.
ATGGATCTCACTTGTGGGCATAGCGGAAGGCTCAGTGTCAGTGCCTCCCTTCCTGGTCTTCCGGGGGGCCTCCGCATCGGATGGGTGCAGCGGAGCTCGAGCCTTCCACTTGCCTCACTTTCCCTGGACTAGGGTCCAGCCCTCCATAGCATCGTCTGGGGGCTGGTTAGCAGGGGTCGTGTCGGGGGGCAGAGGCGATGGTTCACGGGCTTGGGGGGGGTAACGGTGAGGCAACATGGGGGGGCGGTTCTCCTTGGGGCAGGCCCTCTCCTATGCCCGGTAATATCTTTGCTGCACCCTCCTCCATAGACTCTGCTGGATTGTTAACAGCAAGGGCGGGGCTCCCTCGCTCGTCTGGGCGTTGTAGGGGAGATGTCTCTTGGGTCTGGGCAGGAGCAGCGGTGGATCGAGCAGGAGGAGAGGTGGTTTCAGATCTCGAGCGGCCAGGGACGTCGGCAACGATGGAGCCGATGTCCTGCCGGGTCTCGGGGGTCTCGGGTGCCCCTCCCCGCCGGGCCAAGGGGCAGTCTCTTCGGACATGCCCCGCTGATTGGCAGAGATAGCACGGGGCCTCTCCTGTGGAATAGTAGACCTGATAGCGGGCTCCCTGGTAGGGGACTAGGAAGGACCCCTCGAGCGCCTCTCCATCACGCGCCGCCGGCAGAACGAAAGGTGCACTTGCCGGCAGAACGAAAGGATGTGACAGAGGGTGGGGTCCTTGCAGCCCAACAGGAGAGGGCTGATGATGGAAACGGGTTTCTCCAGGGTGGGGAGAGCGGGTAACAGGGTGGCATTGGGTAGAAAAGGAGGGACGGAGGTAAGACTAGGCAGACGCCCAGGTCTTCTAGTGGCTCCAGGGGGACAAATACCCCCCCGCCCCACCGCCAGGCCCTTCTCCACCACCTCCTGGGCAGCAGCCTCCGATGCTAAGAAAAAGACGACCTTCCCGTACATTTTAGAGGCCGCCACAATGGCCGTGGGTCCTACCACCCTCACCAACGCCTGCATGTATGTCTCCACGTGGGGCAAGGCAGGCACCAGGAGGCAACGGACGCCATGCTTCCTGGTCATGGTGGGAAAGGGGCCTCGGCCGCTATTCATGGTAGCGGAGGTGGGGGGTGGGCGAGATGACGAGGCGGCAGGCGGGGGGGGGGCTGCCACCGCCTGGGCATACGCCCTGGGGGTCGGGGGAGGGACGCTCGCAGAGCTGGTGGCGGGAACAGCAGGGAGGGACGCCATGGTCGATGATGAGGCCACAGCGGTGGGGGCAGCCTCTGCCATGGAGGACTTGGTGGTTGTGGCGGGGCCCTTCCCCTTCTTTGCACCCTGGCCTTTCCGGCTAACTGGGGGGGGCTTTCCTAGAATCTGGGGTGGTGGTGGGCGTAGCAGCAGTAATAGTCACCCCGTAATAGGTAATAGCGGTGGCGGTGGCAGGTGTTTTGGCAGCAGTGGTGGGGAGGGAGACTTGGGGGTTGGGCAGGGGGGTAGGTGGGGGAGGGGCAACTGAGGTTGTTAGAGGGGCCTCACCCCTCTCATTCCCCGCCATCGTGAGCAGGGAGAGACGGGGAGACACCAGAAGGAGGAGGGGGGAGGAGGAAGCAGAATAACCACTTCTCCCTGTTGGGCTGCAGGCGGGGGGGGGGCAAATGGGTCGGACTGGACAGGGGAAGGAAACAGGAGTTGGGGTCAGGTAGTAGGGGCAAACTGTGGGGTGGGCAGTCCGGGGGGGGGGGAAACGCGGACCCACACGCGTTTATCCAAAGAGTCTCATTTGGTCAGCTGTTGTGTCTGGTCCGGATGATGGAATTCAAAGCAAGCAGTTGAGGCTAGAGGCAGACGGCAGGTTGCCAGCAGGGACGGACGGCGGGGGGCCCGTGACGGTTGTAGTAGTGTTGGGGGGGGCACCGATGGATCGGGGGGCAGCTCTGTGCCACACCCCTTGTGCCCCTACAAACGCAATTAAGACACAGTCAAACTCCCCCTACACGAGAGTACAGTTCAAAAGTTACTCAGTCTTATGGCCCCCTCCACGATGATTTGTAGTTTCCCTGGGTGATGTCTCTGTCAGCTGTCTTCTCTCCCGGTCTTTGTGGAGCATTCCAAAAATGCCAAGCAAAGATAAGAAGACGATTAATTGCGGGTCCACAAACAAACAGCAAAATGGTTGGGTCTGGAGGCATCCACTCCCCTCCTCCGGGGAGCGGGTCGGCCGTCCTCCCCCCTCCTCCGGGGGTTGCAGCTGAAGCAATAGCAGCGTCCGAGGGCAGGTGTGGTGGGGCTGGCAGGCAACCTGGCAGCCGACCAGCACTTGAACGGCAGCAAAAAAACAAAAACAAAACAAAACGAAGAAAAAGCATCTGGCCCAGTCGGGGGGTGGGGGAACTGAAGCAGGGGCAAAAAGCAAGGAAAGCCCAGGCCAGAGGGCAGCAGGAGAGTGTAAGAAGGGAGCCTTCTTCCCTGGAAAGGGAAGAAAGTTTGCTATAAATTAATTAAAACACCTAAAGCCAATTAAAGCACCTGAAGCCAGTCACATGATAAAACCCCCCTGCTTCAATCAGACAAGAGGAGGAGGAGTTGAAGCAGAGTGGATTGGTGTTGGAGCAGAGAGAAGTTTGGAGGGAAGCAGAGGAGAGTTTGGAGAAGTGCTGCGGTGGGCTAAGAAGACCAAGACTCTAGGTAAAGGGACACCTGGTTTGTGCAGAGGGAGGGCAGGAAGCCCCACAAGTTGAAGGGTAGGAGAGGGAAGTATACCAGGGGAAGGAACCGCTAGTTCTAATGGTTTATCGTTATCCCTAGGGCCCCTGGGCTGGGACCCGGAGTAGAGGGTGGGCCCAGGTCCCTCCCTCTCCACTCCCCTCTCCTAGGACACTAGTGGGGCAGTTAATACCCCAGTTCAGGGGCAAGAAATGGTGCCTTGAACCCTCCCCCCACAAGAAGAGAAAGCGCGAGACCCATCATAGTTGTGCTGGCAATTTGCCACATGTGGTTTTAGAATTGGGATCTATGTGCTGGGGACTTAACCCAGGATTAGCCAAAACCCTCCCATCCCTAAGATGGACGACGTGGTCAAGGCCCTAATACAAGCCACCACAGCCCAGCAGGAGGCTACCCGGGTCCAAGCAACCGCCCAACAGGAGGCGACTCGGATACAGCAGGAGACTAATCGTCTATTTATAAGTCAGGCTGCCGCAAGAGCTGGTGAACCAGATGAAGGCCCTTAAGAGCTGAACCACAACTGCGATGGGACCTGGACCATACGGGCCAGCCACTGCCTACAGAAAATGACACGGGAGGATGATGTGGAGGCATACCTCCTGGCTTTTGAAAGAGCAATGACCTCACATGGGTATACAAGATCAATACAAATGAATGGTATTGAGACCATAGCATTAATAGATTCCAGGAGTGCTGTCACTCTGGTCTTGGGGAAGTTGGTGGGGCAAGACCAACTAACCCAGGCCAAAACCACAGGGGTAACGTGAGTTCATGGCACAGTAAATTTCTACCCCACAATCCCCGTACGGATTGAGATCCAGGGGAATACTACCAGGGTGACTGCAGGGGTGGTTCCCAGGCTCCCCTACCATGTCTTAATTGGTAGAGACTTCCCCGGGTTTGAGAGCTTACTCCCCCCAGTAGAGCCAGGGGAGGGTAGCAACCCCCAGGTTGAGACGGAGGCATCTACAGATAGCCTCACCCCAATGTTGGCTGAATTTGCCCTAGAGTTATTCTCATCCCCCAGAAAACCATGAACGTCTAGGTGGGAAAGGAGGGCGGATAAAAGATTGGGGACCAGGATTCTAGCAGAGAACCAGAAAACCTCCCTTGTTGGTAGGTGAACCCATTCAGGAGGTGTCATAAATATAAAGGGAAGGGTAAACCCCTTTGAAATCCCTCCTGGCCAGGGGAAAGCTCCTCTCACCTGTAAAGGGTTAAGAAGCTAAAGGTAACCTCGCTGGCACCTGACCAAAATGACCAATGAGGAGACAAGATACTTTCAAAAGATGGGAGGAGGGAGAGAAACAAAGGGTCTGTGTCTGTCTGTATGCTGCTCTTGCCAGGGACAGAACAGGAATGGAGTCTTAGAACTTTTAGTAAGTAATCTAGCTAGGTATGTGTTAGATTATGATTTCTTTAAATGGCTGAGAAAAGAATTGTGCTGAATAGAATAACTATTTCTGTCTGTGTATCTTTTTTGTAACTTAAGGTTTTGCCTAGAGGGGTTCTCTATGTTTTTGAATCTAATTACCCTGTAAGATATCTACCATCCTGATTTTACAGGGGGGATTTCTTTATTTCTATTTACTTCTATTTTTTATTAAAAGTCTTCTTGTAAAAAACTGAATGCTTTTTCATTGTTCTCAGATCCAAGGGTTTGGGTCTGTGGTCACCTATGCAAATTGGTGAGGCTTTTTATCCAACATTTCCCAGGAAAGGGGGGGTGCAAGTGTTGGGAGGATTGTTCTTAAGATCCAAGGGTCTGGGTCTGTAGTCACCTAGGCAAATTGGTGAGGCTTTTTACCAAACCTTGTCCAGGAAGTGGGGTGCAAGGTTTTGGGAAGTATTTTGGGGGGAAAGACGCGTCCAAACAGCTCTTCCCCAGTAACCAGTATTAGTTTGGTGGTGGTAGCGGCCAGTCCAAGGACAACGGGGGGAATATTTTGTACCTTGGGGAAGTTTTGACCTAAGCTGGTAAAGATAAGCTTAGGAGGTTTTTCATGCAGGTCCCCACATCTGTACCCTAGAGTTCAGAGTGGGGGAGGAACCTTGACAGGAGGCCAGGAAATAATTCAGGCCAGTTTGGACTCTGAGGCGGTTCCTAGCCCAAGTAGGGGCAACCCAGGGGGCGGAGTAGGAATTAGGTCAGATTGCTACCGCATGTGAGAATTTCGGGCAGGACCAAATCAATGACCCACTATATGCAAATGTAAGGGAGGAGGTAGTGGAAGTAAATGGCGTACCCATGCAAGGAAAGACCAAAGGCTCAAGGCCATATTATGTGTTCAAACATGATCTGTTGTACAGGATAGTGCAAATACGAGGGGAAGAAGTAGAGCAACTCTTAGTCCCACAGAAACACACAAGGGCAGTACTAGAGTTAGCTCACAGTCATCTATTTGGGGGACATCTAGGAGTAGACAAGATACTGGATAGAGTCCTAAGAAGGTTTTATTGGCCAGGAGTATGTGCAGAGTTCCAGCGCTATTGTGCCTCCTGTCCTGAATGCCAGTTGCATAGCCCCCGACCTCACTTGCGGGCCCCATTAGTACCTTTGCCTATTATTGAAGTCCCTTTCGAGAGGATAGCCATGGACATAGTGGGCCCACTGCAAAGATCGGCATGGGGCCACCGAAACGTACTAGTCATCCTTGACTACGCCACGCGGTATCCAGAAGCCATTCCTTTAAGAAACCCCATGTCCAAGGCAATAACAAAAAAAACTACTCCAGGTTTTTGCCAGAGTGGGTATCCCTAAGGAGATCTTGACAGACCAAGGAACCGCTTTCATGTCAAAATTAATAAAAGACTTAAGTACCCTACTCCGCATCCAGGCCATACGGACCTCAGTCTACCATCCACAAACAGATGGACTGGTTGAGCGGTTTAACCATAGCCTTAAAAGTATGATCCAGAAGGTGGTAGCTCAGGACGGAAAAAACTGGGATACCCTTCTACCGTATCTCATGTTTGCTATACGGGAAGTCCCCCAGGCGTCCACTGGTTTCTCTCCCTTTGAACTACTATATGGATGCCACCCACGTGGAATATTAGATATTGCCAAGGAAGATTGGAAAGAACAACCCAACCCAGGAAAGAATGTAATTGAGCACGTGACACAGATGAGAGAGCGAATAACTCGAGTAATGCTTATAGTACAAGAACATTTGGAAAAAGCACAAGAGGCCCAGCGGACATATTACAACCGTCAGGTGAAAGTACAGAGATTTCAGCCAGGGGAACGGGTGATGGAGCTAGTGCCGACAGCAGAAAGCAAACTCCTAGCCAGGTGGCATGGACCATATGAGATAGTGGAAGCCATTGTGGAGGTGGACTATAAGGTCAGACAACCAGACCGCTGAAGGCCAGACTAAATCTACAACATCAACTTACTGAAGCCCTGCCATGACTGAGAGACGTGCCTGGTCATTTGGGGAGCTCCACCCCAGACAGACGACCCACAGGGGCAGGTGAAGATATCTCCTGAGTTAACTCCAGAACAACGAACAGAGGTCATTGATATGATCCAGGACGTGTTCTGTACACAGCCGGGCCGTACAACACTGGTCCAACATCATATTGTCACCAGGCCTGGAGTAAGGGTGACGATAAGACCATACCGGATACTGGAAGCTAAAAGGGAAGAAATTAGGACAGAAGTGAAGAAGATGCTAGAACTCGGGGTTATTGAAGAATCCCACAGGCAGTGGTCCAGCCCTATTGTCCTAGTCCCCAAGTCTGATGGCACCCTGAGGTTTTGCAATGACTTCCAGAAGTTGAATGAAGTATCTCAATTCGATGCCTATCCAATACCATGCATTGATGAGCTACTTGATCAGTTAGGCAAGGCCAGATACCTAAGCACCCTGGACCTGACCAAAGGATATTGGCAAATTCCCCTGGCTGAGAATGCCAAGGAAGAGACTGCCTTCTCTACACCCAATGGCCTGTTCCAATACATTGGCCTCCCTTTCGGACTCCATGGGGCCCCTGCAACATTCCAACGACTTATGGACAAATTGCTGCGACCCCATGCCAAGTATGCCGCTGCCTATCTAGATGACATAGTCATCCATAGTCCCGACTGGGAAATGCACCTAGAAAAAGTAGAAGTGGTGCTAGATGCCCTGCAGAAGGCCAGCCTCACTGCCAACCCTCTCAAGCGCATGATAGGACTAGCTGAGGCCAGAGACCTCGGGTATGTAGTAGGGAGAGGTTAGGTGAAACCCCAATGGAATAAAGTGGAGGCAATACAAGGTTGGCCTTGACCAGTCCGCAAAAAGCAGGTCAGAGCATTTCTAGGGATAGTAGGATACTATCGGCGATTCAGCCCTCATTTTGCCACAAGAGCAGGGCCATTGACGGATTTGATAAAGGCTCGGGGCCCCAAGATAGTAAAGTGGACTAATGCGGCAGAAGGAGCATTTGCAGATTTAAGGACAGCCCTTTGCTGCCATCCAGTACTCATAGCCCCAGACTTCGAGAAGGAATTCATCTTACAAACAGATGCCTCGGAGGCAGGGCTAGGAGCCGTCCTTTCACAGATGGTAGGGGAAGAGGAACACCCGATCTTGTACCTCAGCCAGAAACTCCTCCCCAGGGAACAAAAGTATGCCGTCGTTGAAAAGGAATGTCTGGCAGTAAAATGGGCTATGGAGACTCTCTGCTACTACCTACTGGGGCGGCGGTTTACCCTTGTAACAGACGATGCCCCACTCCAGTGGATGCACAGAAACAAGGAGAAGTACGCAAGGGTGATTAGGTGGTTCCTATCCCTGCAGCCCTTCCATTTCCGGGTACAGCATAGGGCCGGAAGCCAACACAGCAACGCTGATGGCCTATCATGACAGCACTGCCTCTCATCCCAAGTAGCCCAACCTCATGGTGTTGAGCAAGGGGGTGGGTGATACAGTATGGCCAGAGGGCAGCAGGAGAGTGTTAGAAGGGAGCCTTATTCCCTGTAGAGGGAAGAAAGTTTGCTATAAATTAATTAAAGCACCTGAAGCCAATTAAAGCACCTGAAGCCAGTTACATGATAAAAACATCCTGATTCAATCAGACAAGAGGAGGAGTTGAAGCAGAGTGGATTGGTGTTGGAGCAGAGAGAAGTTTGGAGGAGCTGAAGCAGAGTTGGTGTTGGAGCAGAGATTGGTGTTGGAGCTGAGAGCAGTTTGGAGGGAAGCAGAGGAGGGTTTGGAGAATTGCTGCGGTGGGCTAAGAAGACCAAGACCCTAGGTAAAGGGACACCTGGTTTGTGCAGAGGGAGGGCAGGAAGCCCCACAAGTTGAAGGGCAGGAGAGGGAAGTAGCCCAGGGGAAGGAACCACTAGTTCTAGTGGTTTACTGCTATCCCTAGGGCCCCTGGGCTGGGACCCGGAGTGGAGGGAGGGCCCAGGTCCCTCCCTCTCCACTTTCCTCTCCTAGGACACTAGTGGGGCAGTTAATACCCGAGTTCAGGGGCAAGAAACGGTGCCCTGAACCCCCCCCTCAGAAGAAAAAGCGTGAGACCCATCATAGTAGTGCCAGCAATTTGCCACATCACTTTCAGGTGACATTGTGAACAAGAAGCGGGCAGCATTATCTCCTACAAATGTAAACACACTTGATTGGCTGAGTGAGAAATAGGACTGAATGGACTTGTAGGCTCTAAAGTTTTACATTGTTTTATTTTTGAATGAAGTTATTTTTGTACATAATGCTACATTTGTAAGTTCGACTTTCATGATAAAGAGATTGCACTATGGTACTTCTATTAGGTGAATTGAAAAATACTATTTTTTTTGGGTTATTTACAGTGCAAATACTTGTAATAAAAATAAATATAAAGTGAGCACTGTACACTTTGTATTCTGTGTTATAATTGAAATCAATATATTTGAAAATGTAGAAAACATCAAAAATATTTAAATAAATGGTATTCTATTATTGTTTAACAACGTGATTAATCGTGATTAATTTTTTTAATCGCTTTACAGCCCTATTATTAACACATGTTCCAATCCCCACAGCGCTGCCCAGGCTGAACTCAGCAAACAGCTCTATCCTAAACAAAGAAATGTGTGCTTGCCTTAATTTCCATTTAAACGGTCATCAAGCAAGAAGGGGGAAAAAAAAGGAAGATCAAACAGGTGAAAAAACCCAGTAGGGAACATCCTTCCATATGGACTCTTTGTCTCTGGTTCTCTGCTGGAAATGTTTTTCAAGAGGAAGACTGAAACTATAAAAAAGGAGGGGCAAAAACCCAAGGCACCCCTCTCTCTCCCTTGTTGACCATCACATTCTCTGCACCTGTCGAGACAAAGGAAACAGCTGTTGGACTCTGGGGGAAAGGTCCAGACCTGAAGAGTTTGGTGAGTAATCTTGCTGGAAGCATGTAGTGAGAAACTTTGTTTGAATCCAATATAGTTTGTTAAGTTAGGCATTAGAATGCACATATCTTTATTTTTCTTGTAACCATTTCCGATTTTTATGCCTCATTACTTGCACTCACTTAAAATCTATCTCTTTGTAATTAATAAACTTATTTTATTATTTTATCTAATCCAGTGTGTTTAAGTGTCTGGGTAACTGCATTTAAGGTAATAAGCTAGATATTATTCCCTTAGAGGAGTAGTGGACTTAATATATTTGGACTGTCCAGGAGAAGGCTGGGTAGTACAAGACATACATTTCTGACCGAAAGTCCAGGACTGGGGGTGTGTTGGGGTCACCTGGCAGCATAACCAAGGCTGGTGAGAGCCAGAATGTGAGTCAGGCTACAGTTACACAACCATATGTGGAAGTGACCTGCATGCTGGTGACTATTTGTGAGCAGTCCAGGTTGGAGGCTACAACAGCAAAGCATTGCAAGACACCCCAGATCACAGGACAGGGGCAACACTACCCTAACACTGGTCTGGATTGTACCCCAGGTATGTCACACTGGTTAAGAAGGATTGTCTGCTTCTTCTCAGCTAGATTTAAGGCCTTTGATAAGTAATAAATAGTAATAATTTAAATTTTTCTAATATAAAATTTTTGTGACCGCCATTTTGGAAAATCTGGGAGCCAGGGGAGCAGAGAAGAGAGGAGCGGGCTGGGGCCAGGTCACTCCACTTCCTGCCGCCCGGTGAGTGCAGTTTTTTTTGTTTTGTTTTGTTTTTAGAAGCATGGGGGAATCTTTCTCTCTTGAGGGATCTAAGGCTTTTGAGGGTGGAAGTGGGATAAAAATATAAGAAACCATGTGGGAATGGGTGGGAGTGGAAATGGAAGTGGATATTGCGGGGCTGGATGGGAGAAGGATTAAAAAAAGTAGTCCAGCACAGGGCTCTAATTAGAAGTCATCTCCCCAACACATCACTGGTAACTCTCTGAAATCAAGCCTGCGCATGTGTTCCCTCCTTTGGCAGCTGCAGATGCTCTCACTACCCTACATTCCCTAGAAGGAAGAGGAGAGGAGGGGAACTAGTGAGAGCAGGTACCACTGTTAAGGAAGGAGTGGCTGGGAGGGCAAAATTTCAAAGAGCAATAAACACTGGGGTTAGGATGCAGCTTCTGAAAGTGAGGCAAGAGACGCTTTAGGAGAAAGTAATAGGCCCACCCCCCCGGACAGCTCTTTAGAAGCAGCCACTCAGGAGCCTGTAGCTCCAATGGGCTCCTTCAGCTCTACCTCATTTTCTGGTCCCTCCCCACCTTCCTCAGCAATCAGACTTCAGGAAGAAGAGAGGGTAGGACTACTTCTGGCCCAATAATCAAAGTGCCGAGCTTGCAGTTCTACCTGTCAGTTCCTAGATTTGTTTTGATGACTCTTGATAGACACCGTATGAAATCAGTGAGAGTTTTGCATTAACTTCAGGGGGCCAGGATTCCACTGCAGAATACTGGAAATGCATTAGATGATCTAATAGATCTTTTGCACCTCTCACTCTCTATGAACAACCTAGCACTGGCCTCTAACAAGCAAATGCTATCGGGGCTGGGACATGAATATATCTAAATTATTTATTCAAAAACAGTTTTTTAAAAAAACCTTCCATGGATATAAATGTCTAATCTATCAATATCTACAAGAGTTGATGGGGTGTAAAATGATACCAACATTTTAAAAGTCTCTTAAAAGTAATGATGTTACAAATCTGGCTGTGAATCAGTGTTGCTGGGTGAAATGACCAGAGAGCAATTTTGTCATCTATAATTTATAATGCCTTTTGGATTAATACTTTGTCTTGTAAATTGTAGATCTATGTTACTATCTTCTAAATGGAGAAACACAGAAAACTGAACTCATTAGGTTACATGGATGTTTGTGAGACTCTGATTATTGTATGGGGAATACAAAACTATGCAGGGAACAACTGGAAAGGATGATGCACAATCCCTCTTTGCCTAGGTAAAAAATAGATAGTGCAAGTGTGATGGGTTGGATCACATAAACCTCCTTGGGGCTGCCAACTGATGTGCCAAGACTACTTCTGCCCCTGCTTTCCCTGCCCACTTGGGACTCCAGAACCCTGCCTGGATGTGCCAGACACACTTGCCGGCCACAAACACAGACCCAGGTCTGAACCACGTCCCCTAACAGCTGTAGGCTTAATTGAAAGCATCTTAAGAAGTGTTCCTGTTTTTAACACTCAGATGCCCAACTCCCAATGGGGTCTAAACCACAAATAAATCCATTTTACCCTGTATAAAGCTTATACAGGGTAAATTCATTAATTGTTCGCCCTCTATAACACTGATAGAGAGATATGCATAGCTGTTTGCCCCCCACCCCCGAGGTATTAATACATACTCTGGGTTAATTAATACGTAAAATGTGATTTTATTAAATGCAGAAAGTAGGATTTAAGTGGTTCCAAATAATAGCAGACCGAACAAAGTGACAGGTTTCAGAGTAGCAGCCATGTTAGTCTGTATCCGCAAAAAGAAAAGGAGTACTTGTGGCACCTTAGAGACTAACAAATTTATTTGAGCATAAGCTTTTGTGAGCTATAGCTCACTGCATCCAAACAAAACAAAACAAAACATGCAAGTCTATGCCTAATACAGTAAGAAAACTGAATACAGATAAAATCTCACCCTCAGAGGTGTTCCAGTAAGTTTCCTTTTACAGACTAGTCTCCTTCTAGTCTGGGTCCAGCAATCACTCACACCCCCTGTAGTTACTGCCCTTTGTTCCAGTTTCTTTCAGGTATCCTTTGGGGTGGAAAGGCTATCTCTTGAGCCAGCTGAAGACAAAATGGAGGGGTCTCCCACAGGCTTAAATAGACTTTCCATTGTGGGTGGAGACCCCCTCCTCTCTTCTATGCAAAGTCCAGCTCCAAGATGGAGTTTTGGAGTGACCTGAGCAAGTCACATGCCCATGCATGACTCAGTTTTTACAGGCAGCAGCCATTGCCCACATGCTATCTTGAATGTCTCCAGGAAAACTTCTTATGTGGATTGGAGCCTTCAAGATCCATTGTTCGTTAAGTGTTTCTTGATTGAGCACTTAATTTGCACATTCCTTTCTCAAGAAGCTGACCAAATGCTTTACTAAGGCTATTTAAAAACCAAGCAAGTACACAGCCAATATTCATAACTTCAAATACAAAAATGACACATGCATACAAATAGGATGAATAGATTCAGTAGATCGTAACCTTTACAGAGATATGTTACATGGCATATGTAGCATAAAACATATTCCAGTTATGTCATATATACATTCATAAGCATATTTCCATAAAGCCTTAGGGGGTGCACCGTCACAGCAAGGTCTGAATTTTAAGATGAAAACAACACTCTGCTTTGTGCACAGTCCTATTTCCAGGGTTAAAATTAAAATGAGAAAAGCTTTCAAAGAGAAAATTGTCACATTATTAGACTATATCTTAATGATGGGGGAAATAACGTGCATGTGGTCAGCATGGTCATTACAAGGTAAGAATCTGATCCTGCATCCTAATTTATGCTTGAATACAAAAGGAGTGCAAGCATAAGCAAAATATATTTTTTTCAATTATAGCAAATGTTTGTAGAAATTTGTGATACCTGCCCGGGTTTAGTTAAAATTCATTAATTTTATTAAGTTTTCTTATACTCACTGATGATACTGCTGCCCTTTCACGTGCCTGAACTGTTATCCTATGCATCATGACTGATTGATATTAGTCTCTCTGGTACGTACACATTTTTGTATGTGTTGTGTAATGTGCCATGGACCATTACAATGCTATGTAATTTCCCCAAACAAAAACTTCCTAAATTTAGATTTAAGGTTACTCAAGTGCAAATCTACCAACACAATAATTAAAAACTGAGACAAATTACTAGTTAAAACAACCTTCATTCACTTTCCTTAACACCTCAACATCATTCTACCCAAATGAACTCTCAGTCTCCTCATCTCCACAAGAAAGTCCTTGCCTGACATATACCCAATGCACTCACCCAGGTACTCAAAATTCTGTTCAAACACAGAATGTTAACTCTGACCACAGCAAAGATTAAGGTATTTTTCTGAATAGTTAGCGCAAAACTAAATTTAAAAAAGAGGCGAGAGTTAGTGGTGCAGATTCACTGGACTGGCAAGTCTGTGTTTGGCACAAACCCAAGATGGTAGGGACAAAGGACCCATCTTTGTGGCCCCCAAAATCTGGGGCTTGGGGGAACCAGTGTGGTCCCTGCTACAAGAGAGAACAGCTCGAAGGGTCCTCTAACTTTCACCAGCTATCCATATCCTCAAGAGGCCCTAGAGATGCCCCTTTTTCACTAGCTACATCCCCTTGTGCCACAGGGTGGTTTGGTGGAGTATGAGCTGCTACCATGGTCCTGAACTACATGAGGATTCTCCTAGGGAGATGGGAATCTTCCAGGGGTCATTTAAGCAGGCGTTATGGCTGCTTTGCAGCACTGGAGTAGTGCAAAGCAGCCAGAGGGCACTGGAAGATTGAGCCCAAGGTGTGGCATTTGTGTGTAATTTAGAGGGCAAACGCTCAGCTCCTGCTCACTATTAGTACTGGACAGTGATACGTGTATATATTTTTCTTGCAGCAGCAACATTGCCAAGGACACAATAGAAGTTGTGTAGGCCTGCAGTTTGTCCACTCGCCTGTGACAGACTTTGGGTGACAGAAAATCTTGAGTAGCAAATCTCATTTCAGAATGAATCAATTTATTAAACACCATTTCCTCAACACGTCTGTGAATTTGTGAGAGTTACCAATTGTCAAAGAGCAGTCAAGAGAAAATGGGGACCTTGTAATGCTGTGGTACAGGGCTCAGCCCAATGTGGGGGAGAGACGTTAAATAGACATAGTAAAGTTACTGTGAGAAACACTTGGGATCAAACTAGTATGCCACTATTAGTTCACTCTCCCTTTACTTTTTCCTTCTCGATTTTTATTTGTTACAGACTGATCACTATTCTCCCTTAGCACCCTTCCCTTATCACTAAGCTTTAATGCTACCTACTGTCTCCTAAGCATCATATCTGGAAACTCTCACTTGTTTGGAAGGAGAATCTCAGGCTTCATCTTACATGGGATACCCTAAATAAAATCCTTTAGACAGGCAAATCTAGATGACCAAAATCCTGGTCTGGACAAGAAAAATTTAGTTTCTTTCTCCCTGCTGGGCATGCTGCCAGCATGTACAGAAAAATCCTGGGTGTATTTGTAACTAGGAACTGCTGATTTGGAGTTCCCTATTCTGTTGTATCTGTAACTCCAAGTTTCCCTACCACATTACGTAAGTTTCGTGATGGTCTTTAGTAAACAGAGATACAAAATGTGCTCACAACAACCTACTCCATTAATCAGGCAGAAGCAGCATTTGCAGCAACTGAAGCTTCTGAGTTGTCTTCCAGGGTAGGCCCAAATAGAATGTGTTGCATTATCAAACCTGGTTGGGACAAAGATGTAATGGAATGTTAAACTATGTTATACTGTTCAGCCAGAGGTGGCACTGTTTGTAAAATACCTTATTTAAGCTAACCTGAGCCATACCTGGCAGAGCATTAAAGGATCTTATGATAAACAGATGTGGTGTGTATAAACCTGCATTGTAGCCAGTCCATATCTGGTAAAGAAGTATATAACATGATGTCAGAAGTAAACTAATAACAGAAACAGCAGGAAAACAGCAATAAAGAGTGCAAACAGAAGGAAAACAGCAACAGCTGTTTCAGGATCTCAACATGCCACTCTTCAACCTCCCAGAGAACTTCAGCTTTGACTTACTTTCACAATGCACAGACTAGAAACGGTATTTTGCAAGATTTTGAATTGCAAACAAACTCCATAAAGAAATGGTGATATACAGGTATCTTCTTTAATTTATGCCATAGGAAAGCAAACCGAGCATATATTTAAATACTTTGATTTTACTGAAGAGAATCACAAAGATGACTATGAAAGGGTTCTGGCTATGTCTGATACATATTTTATATCTCAGGCCTGGTCTACACTACGAGTTTGTGTCAGATTTAGCAGTGTTAAATCGAATTAACCCTGCACCCGTCCACACAACGAAGCCATTTTTTTCGACATAAAGGGCTCTTAAAACCAATTTCTGTACTCCTCCCCCACGAGGGGATTAGCGCTGAAATCAACATCGCCGTTTTGAATTAGGGTTAGTGTGGACGCAATTCGAAGGTATTGGCCTCTGGGAGCTATCCCACAGACACCTTGAAAGAGTACAGCCATTGTTCTATAAAATGTATCTTTTTAAATACTTAACTCCCTTTTTTTTCCTCCAGCAGCTGCAAATGTTTCAAGCCTCCCTCCTCCATCCCAAAGGCTATCTCAGGTAAGGCGGCGAAAAAAACGCACGCGCAATGAAATGTTCTCTGAGCTCATGCAGTCATCTGGCACTGACAGAGCTCAGCAGAATGTGTGGAGGAACACAATAGCAGAGTACAGGAAAGTGGCCAATGAACGTGAGGAGAGGTGGCGGCAGGAAGATCAGAGGAGGCATGATGCAACGCTGGGGCTACTGCGGGATCAAACGGACGTGCTATCCCACAGTGCACCATTGTGACCGCTCTGGACAGCACTCTGAACTCAGATGCACTGTCCAGGCAGTGACCATGAGTTGGTTGAGTTCAGGATCCTGACACAGGGAAGAAAGGTAAGCAGCACGATACGGACCCTGGACTTCAGGAAAGCAGACTTCGACTCCCTCAGGGAACGGATGGCCAGGATCCCCTGGGGGACTAACTTGAAGGGGAAAGGAGTCCAGGAGAGCTGGCTGTATTTCAAGGAATCCCTGTTGAGGTTACAGGGACAAACCATCCCGATGAGTCGAAAGAATAGTAAATATGGCAGGCGACCAGCTTGGCTTAATGGTGAAATCTTAGCGGATCTTAAACATAAAAAAGAAGCTTACAAGAAGTGGAAGGTTGGACATATGACCAGGGAAGAGTATAAAAATATTGCTAGGGCATGTAGGAAAGTTATCAGGAGGGCCAAATCGCACCTGGAGCTGCAGCTAGCCAGAGATGTCAAGAGTAACAAGAAGGGTTTCTTCAGGTATGTTGGCAACAAGAAGAAAGCCAAGGAATGTGTGGGCCCCTTACTGAATGAGGGAGGCAAACTAGTGACAGAGGATGTGGAAAAAGCTAATGTACTCAATGCTTTTTTTGCCTCTGTTTTCACTAACAAGGTCAGCTCCCAGACTGCTACGCTGGGCATCACAAAATGGGGAAGAGATGGCCAGCCCTCTGTGGAGATAGAGGTGGTTAGGGACTTTTTAGAAAAGCTGGACGTGCACAAGTCCATGGGGCCGGACGAGTTGCATCCGAGAGTGCTGAAGGAACTGGCGGCTGTGATTGCAGAGCCATTGGCCATTATCTTTGAAAACTCGTGGCGAACCGGGGAAGTCCCGGATGACTGGAAAAAGGCTAATGTAGTGCCAATCTTTAAAAAAGGGAAGAAGGAGGATCCTGGGAACTACAGGCCAGTCAGCCTCACTTCAGTCCCTGGAAAAATCATGGAGCAGGTCCTCAAAGAATCAATCCTGAAGCACTTGCATGAGAGGAAAGTGATCAGGAACAGCCAGCATGGATTCACCAAGGGAAGGTCATGCCTGACTAATCTAATCGCCTTCTATGATGAGATTACTGGTTCTGTGGATGAAGGGAAAGCAGTGGATGTATTGTTTCTTGACTTTAGCAAAGCTTTTGACACGGTCTCCCACAGTATTCTTGTCAGCAAGTTAAGGAAGTATGGGCTGGATGAATGCACTACAAGGTGGGTAGAAAGCTGGCTAGATTGTCGGGCTCAACGGGTAGTGATCAATGGCTCCATGTCTAGTTGGCAGCCGGTATCAAGTGGAGTGCCCCAAGGGTCGGTCCTGGGGCCGGTTTTGTTCAATATCTTCATAAATGATCTGGAGGATGGTGTGGATTGCACTCTCAGCAAATTTGCGGATGATACTAAACTGGGAGGAGTGGTAGATACACTGGAGGGGAGGGATAGGATACAGAAGGACCTAGACAAATTGGAGGATTGGGCCAAAAGAAATCTGATGAGGTTCAATAAGGATAAGTGCAGGGTCCTGCACTTAGGACGGAAGAACCCAATGCACAGCTACAGACTAGGGACCGAATGGCTAGGCAGCAGTTCTGCGGAAAAGGACCTAGGGGTGACAGTGGACAAGAAGCTGGATATGAGTCAGCAGTGTGCCCTTGTTGCCAAGAAGGCCAATGGCATTTTGGGATGTATAAGTAGGGGCATAGCGAGCAGATCGAGGGACGTGATCGTTCCCCTCTATTCGACATTGGTGAGGCCTCATCTGGAGTACTGTGTCCAGTTTTGGGCCCCACACTTCAAGAAGGATGTGGATAAATTGGAGAGAGTCCAGCGAAGGGCAACAAAAATGATTAGGGGTCTGGAACATATGAGTTATGAGGAGAGGCTGAGGGAGCTGGGATTGTTTAGCCTGCAGAAGAGAAGAATGAGGGGGGATTTGATAGCTGTTTTCAACTACCTGAAAGGGGGTTCCAAAGAGGATGGCTCTAGACTGTTCTCAATGGTATCAGATGACAGAACGAGGAGTAATGGTCTCAAGCTGCAGTGGGGGAGGTTTAGATTGGATATTAGGAAAAACTTTTTCACTATGAGGGTGGTGAAACACTGGAATGCGTTACCTAGGGAGGTGGTAGAATCTCCTTCCTTAGAGGTTTTTAAGGTCAGGCTTGACAAAGCCCTGGCTGGGATGATTTAACTGGGAATTGGTCCTGCTTTGAGCAGGGGGTTGGACTAGATGACCTTCTGGGGTCCCTTCCAACCCTTATATTCTATGATTCTATGATTCTATGGTGTACAGGAAAAGCCCCAGGAACTTTTGAATCTCATTTCCTGTTTGGCCAGGCGAGCTCATCAGCACAGGTGACCATGTAGTCCCAGAATCATAAAAGAGCTCCAGCATGGACTGAATGGGAGGTCCTGGATCTGATCGCTGTGTGGGGAGAGGAATCCATGCTATCAGAACTCTGTTCCAAAAGACGAAATGCCAAAACAGTTCAAAAATCTCTGAGGCCATGAGGGACAGAGGCTACAAGAGGGACGCAACACAGTGCCGCGTGAAACTTAAGGAGCTCAGACAAGCGTACCAGAGAACTAAAGAATCAAACGAATGCTCCGGGACAGGGCCCCAGACATGCTGCTTCTATGCTGAGCTGCATGCAATTCTAGGGGGAGCCGCCATCACTACCCCACCCCTGTCCGTGGACTCCGATGATGGGGTACTCTCCGCCATGCCTGAGGATTTTGGGGAAGGGGAAGATGAGGAGGAGGAGGACAAGTTTGAGGAAAGCACACAGCACACCATTCTCCCCGACAGCCAGGATCTTTTTATCACCGACTGAAATACCCTCCCAACCCAACCAAGTCGGAGAAGGGACCTCTGGTGAGTATACCTTTTAAAATATAATACATGTTATAAAAGCAAGCGTTTTTTAATGATTAAGTAGCCCTGAGGACTTGGGATGCATTTGTGGCCAGTACAGCTACTGGAAAAGTCTGTTAACGTGTCTGGGGATGGAGCGGAAATCCTCCAGGAACATCTCCATGAAGCTCTCCTGGAGGTACTCTAAAAGCCTTTGCAGAACGTTTCTGGGGAGAGCAGCCTTATTCCGTCATCTATGGTAGGACACTTTACCACGCCATGCTAGTAGCAAGTAATCTGATATCTCTGCACGACAAAGCCTGGTAGCGTATGGTCCCAGTGTTTGCTGGCATTCAAGCAACATGCGTTCTTTATCTCTCTGTGTTATCCTCAGGAGAGTGATATCGTTCATGGTAACCTGGTTGAAATAGGGGAATTTAATTAAGGGGACATTCAGAGGTGGCTGTTCCTACTGGGCTGTTTGCCTGTGGCTGAAAAGAAATCCTCCCTGCAGTTAGCCGCGCGGTGGGGGTGTGTGTGGCCACTGGCGCTGAGCTGTTTGTGTTTGGCTAGCAGGGATCTTCCCTGATACCAGCCACGCGGTGGGCTGAGGGGTAAAGCAATCATCCCAGAGAATTGGACGGGGGAGGGCGGGGCTAGTTTGGTTTCTGCTGCTGCACGTTAATAGGAAAACTGCAGCACTAAATGGCCAACTCAAAGTGCTTTGCTTGGTATGGTAGAGGAGGGTGCTGCTGTTATGAAGGTTGCAGAAGCCGAAAGACTATGGCTTTCCATGGCTGCCTGCAAGCCGAATTCTGTTGCCCAGCACTGCATGTGTCATCTGTAACATCAAAGCTGCCAGCACTCAATATAAGATGCAAAATGCGACCTCATACCAAAACCACATGTGCTATGTAATGTGAATAGTGTTGTTCACCTTGAAAGAGTACAGCCATTGTTCTATAAAATGTATCTTTTTAAATACTTAACTCCCTTTTTTTTCCTCCAGCAGCTGCAAATGTTTCAAGCCTCCCTCCTCCATCCCAAAGGCTATCTCAGGTAAGGCGGTGAAAAAAACGCACGCGCAATGAAATGTTCTCTGAGCTCATGCAGTCATCTGGCACTGACAGAGCTCAGCAGAATGTGTGGAGGAACACAATAGTAGAGTACAGGAAAGTGGCCAATGAACGTGAGGAGAGGTGGCGGCAGGAAGATCAGAGGAGGCATGATGCAACGCTGGGGCTACTGCGGGATCAAACGGACGTGCTCTGGCATCTGGTGGAGGTTCATGAACGACAGCAGGATCACAGACTGCCGCTGCAGCCCCTGTTTAACCGCCCTCCCTCCTCCCCAAGTTCCATAGCCTCCTTACCCAGATGCCCAAGAACGCCAGGGGCGGGGGAGGCTCTGGGCACCCAACCACTCCACCCCAGTAGACAGCCCAAGCAGCAGAAGGCTGTCATTCAGCAAGTTTTGAAGTGACCTTTTCCTCCCCTCCTCCCACACCCCACCCAGACTACCTTGTGAGTTATCTCCCTATTTTTATAACCAATTAATAAAGAATACATGTTTTTTAAACGTTAGTGACTTTATTTCCTTTGCAAGCAAGCTGTGATCAAAGGGGGGAGGGCGGGTGGCTTACAGGAAATTTAGAGGCAACCAAGGGGGTGGGTTTTCATCAAGGAGAAACAAACAGAAGTGTCACACAGTATCCTGGCCAGTGATGAAAATCGTTTTCAAAGCTTCTCTGATGCGCAGCTCTTCCTGCTGTGCTCCTCTAACTGCCCTGGTGTCTGGATGCGCGTATTCAGTGGCCATGTGATTTGTCTCAACCTCCCACCCTGCCATAAACATCTCCCACTTATTCTCACAGAGATTGTGAAGCACACAGCAAGCAGCAATAACAATGGGAATATTGGTTTTGCTGAGGTCTGAGCGAGTCAGTAAACTGCGCCAGCGACCCTTTAAACATTCAAAAGCACACTCTATCACCATTCTGCACTTGCTCAGCCTATAGTTGAACAGCTCCTTACTACTGTACAGGGTGCCTGTGTACAGCTTCATGAGTCAGGGCATTAAGGGGTAGGCTGGGTCCCCAAGGATAACTCTAGGTATTTCAACATCCCTAACAGTTATTTTCTGGTCTGGGAAGTAAATCCCTTCCTGCAGGCATTTAAACAGACCAGAGTTCCTGAAGATGTGAGTGTCATGAACCTTTCCTGGCCACCCCACGTTGATGTTGGTGAAACTTCCTTTGTGATCCACCAGTGCTTGCGGCACCACTGAAAAGTACCCCTTGAGGTTTAAGTACTGGCTGCCCTGGTGGTTCGGTCCCAAGATAGGGATATGTGTTCTGTCTATAGCCCTACCACAGTTAGGAAATCCCATTGTAGCAAAGCCATCTAGTATGACCTGCACGTTTCCCAGAGTCACTACCTTTGATAGCAGCAGCTCAATGATTGCATTGGCTACTTGCATCACAGCAACCCCCACAGTAGATTTGCCCACTCCAAATTGATTACCGACTGACCGGTAGCTGTCTGGCATTGCAAGCTTCCACAGGGCTCTTGCCACTCACTTCTCAACTGTGAGGGCTGCTCTCATCTTGGTATTCTTGCGCTTCAGGGCAGGGGAAAGCAAGTCACAAAGTTCCATGAAAGCGCCCTTATGCATGCGAAAGTTTTGGAGCCACTGGGAATCATCCCAAAACCTGCAACACTGTGCAGTCCCACCACTCTGTGCTTGTTTCCCGGGCCCAGAATCGGTGTTCCACGGCATGAGCCTTCCCCAGTAACACCATGATCTCCAAATTGCCAGGGACCGCGGTTTTAGAGAAATCTGTGTTCATGTCCTCATCACTGTGCTGCCGTTGCTTCCTCGCCTGGTTTTTCAGGTGCTGGTTCTGCATAAACTGCATGATAATGCGCGAGGTGTTTACAATGGTCATAACAGCTGCGATGAGCTGAACAGGCTCCATGCTTGCAGTGCTATGGCATCTGCGTGGGCAATCCAGGGAAAAGGGCGCGAAATGATTTTCTGCTGTTGCTTTCCCAGAGGGAGGGAGGGTTGACTGATGACATTTACCCATAACCACCCGTGACAAATTTTTGGCCCTATCAGGCATTGGGAGCTCAGCCCAGAATTCCAATGGGCAGCAGGGACTGCGGGAACTGTGGGATAGCTACCCACAGTGCACTGCTCAGAATGTCTACGCTTGCCACGGTACTGTGGATGCACACTGCCGAATTAATGTGCTTAGTGCGGACGCATGCACTCGACTTTATACAATCTGTTCCCAAAAATCAACTTCTGTAAAATCGGAGTACTTTCGTAGTGTAGACATGGCCTCAGAGAAATGTGGTTTATGAAAGAGCATGTTTTTACCAGAGAATTCAAGAACCTGGGGAAAATGTTGAATGTTTTATAAAAGCTCTGAATACATTGGCTGAAAACTGATTTGGGGAATGCAGATATCAGAGACAGGCTGTTTATTGGGTTAACAGGTAAAAACAGCAGCTTCAATTAAAAAGAGATTTAACCCTACCCACAGCTATTGAAATAGCAAAGTAGTCTGAGCTGGTGAAACTGCAAAATGAAGACCAACTTGCCAAACCTGATAAACAAGACACTAGCTTAAAAGCTGTTAACAGATGAAGCATGAGTACTAAAAGTCATCATACAAGAGTTCCTGAGGCAAGTCCATGCATGGCAAGTCATCTGACGCAGCTCTGACTAATTTTGGGGGTAATCTGAACAGCATGGGCCAGTTCACCACAGAAACAATTTACAAAGACAAAAGCTATGTATGTGCATGTGATCAAAGATCAACAACCTTCTCAGGTGCAGTGTGGCAGCCATGATGGTCCTAGTGAGGAAGGTGAAAGAACCGACCATACCAAGTGGCTGCAACTAATAGACAGCTGGATGACCAAGTTGTTATGCATTTGGATTGTGTAATTAGAACGTCTGCATGATTCAGAAACACTTTACAGACTAGTACATTCTGAACTGCAAAGACAGTGTGATAGTGTAAGTCAGTGGCTCTCAGCCTTTCCAGACTACTGTACCCATTTCAGGAGTTTGATTTGTCTTGCATACTCCCCAGTTTCATTTCATTTAAAAACTACTTGCTTACAAAATCAGACATAAAAATACAAAAGTGTCACAGCACACTATTACTGAAATATTGCTTACTTTCTCATTTTTACCATATAATTATAAAATAAATCAACTGGAATGTAAATGACAGGTTTCAGAGTAGCAGCCGTGTAAGATTGTATCTGCAAAAAGAAAAGGAGTACTTGTGGCACCTTAGAGACTAACCAATTTATTTGAGCATAAGCTTTTGTGAGCGACAGCTCACTTCATCGGATGCATCCAATGAGGTGAGCTATCACGCACGAAAGCTTATGTTCAAATAAATTGGTTAGTCTCTAAGGTGCCACAAGTACTCCTTTTCTTTTTGTGGAATGTAAATATTTCGCTTACATTTCACTCTACAGTATATAGAGCAGTATAAACAAGTCATTGTATGAAATTTTAGTTTGTACTGATTTCGCTAGTGATTTTTATGTAGTCTGTTGTAAAACTAGGCAATTATTTAGAAGAGTTGATGTACCCCCTGGAAGACCTCTTCATACCCTCAGGGGTATGGGTACCCCTCGTTGAGAACCACTAGTGCAAATATTGTAAATGGTAGGAACATAGAACAACTGGGGAGATGTAATAGAAAGTTGAACTGTATTATACGGTTCAGCCACTAGGTGGCACTGTGTGTAAAATACGTTAAACTAATCTGAGCCATATCTGGCAGAGCATTAAAGGATTTTAGGAGGAACACATGTAGTGTGTATATGCAAGCTCTGTAACTAGCTCATATCTGGTACTGAAGTACATGAAGAAATGGATGGCTGTGGCAAGGATTAAATGATTAATAGACCCAAGAGCTCTGATGACTTTCATCATCTGTGGAGCCATCCTGCAGGCTATAGCCTGCTGCATACTCAGGTCCTCAGTATACAGAATGAGGTGAAACTCCAACCAGTGAAGAATATATTTTCCAGTACTACTCTCCTGAAAGCAACCGGATCTGTAGGGATCTGGCAGTGAGTTTTTATTATAACATTTGCACCAGTGAACAGTAGTTAGGGATGAATCTTTACATGTAAATAGCAGTGAGGGAATAGCTCAGGGCTCACCTATCTTTCACAGCCTCCTCTTTTTAACACAAACAACAAGAAGTCCTTGTGGTACCTTAGAGACTAACATAAGTATTTGGGCATAAGCTTTCATGGGCTAAAACCCACTTCATCAGATGCATGGAGTAGAATATACAGGAGGAGGTATAAATTCATAAAAAGATGGGAGTTGCCTTACCAACTGTGAGGTCAGCCAAACAAACAATTCAATTAACAGCAGGATTGTAGCGGTAATGAGAGTGGCCCATTTCAAATAGTTGATAAGAAGGTGTGAGTAACACTAGGGGGAAATTAGGTTTACATTTTGTATTGACCCAACCACTCCCAGTCTTTATTCAGGCCTAATGTGATGGTGTCCAGTTTGCAAATTAATTCCAGTTCTGCAGTTTCACGTTGGAGTCTGTTTTTGACTTTTTTTGTTGAAGAATTGCCACTTTTAGGTCTGTTATTGAGTGACCAGGGAGACTGAAGTGTTCTCCTACTGGTTTTTGAATGTTATAATGCCTACAACTATTACTCACACCTTCTTGTCAAGTGTTTGAAATGGGCCAATCTCATTACCACTACAAAAGTTATTTTTCATCCCTTGGTATCCTGCTGTTAATTGAACTGTTTCATTAAACTGACCTCACGCTTGGTAAGGCAACTCCCATCTTTTCATGTATTTATACCTGCTCCTGTATTTTCCACTCCATGCATTTGAAGTGGGTTTTAGCCCATGAAAGCTTATGCCCAAATAAATGTATTAGTCTCTAAGGGGCCACAAGGACTCCTCCTTGTTTTTGCTGATACAGACTAACACGACTGCCACTCTAAAACCTGTCTTTTTAATATGTTTGCTATTCTCACCTTATCTTTCAGCTCTTTTCCTTTGAATTTGCTGCCAATCCATGAAAGGGGGCTAGGCAAGTGTATTTGCTTTTTGGCAAACAGAAAGCTGGCAACCCTACATGCGAAGGGGCCAGGTGGCCAGCATCGCATCCAACTGCTTTTGGCTGCCCTAACCTGATGGAGCAGACACCTTTCCGCAGCAGGGTAAATTGGAGGTGGCATATCAGTGAGACTCAGAGTCACAACCTTCAGGACCGCAATCAAGCGTCGTAACCACTGAGCCACGGCCTTAACAACCAGAGACCATACGCCCCGCCCCGATTCCGCCTCCCCTGCCTCCCCCTAGAACTGTCGCCGCTCGCGCCTGCGCCTCGCTTTCATAGTTTAGCTCCGCCCCTCCCCTCCCTTCCTTTCCGAATTGGCGCGGCCTACTCACCTAGCCCCGCCTCCCGAGGGCCGTTTTGGCCCCGCCCCATCTTTTGACCGCTCCACTTCTGGGTCAGTGCTGACCGCGCCCGCTGTCCTGCCCCTCATCTCAGGGCAGTGCTAGCTACGCCTTCCTTTGAGCCCCGCCCCCTGGGCCCGCACTACCTCCGCCTTCCTCCTTGGCATCGGCGCTTGGGGACCATTCAGGTCCCGCCTCCCGTTGTCTCGCGCCCTCGGGGCTGTGCTGACCACGCCCCCTGGGCCCCGGCTGGCCCCGCCCTTCTCCCCCCCCCCGATCGGGGGCTGGGCTAGTGGTGGCGCAGCGGTCGCTGGTGCCGCGCCGTGACGCAGCCAGAGAGGCTGGGCCTTCCCCTCCGCCGCCGCTGGACGCTGACAGACCCGGGGAGATAGCGAGCGCCGCTGGGGTTGTCGGTGGCTCCTGTCGCCTCGCTCGCCGCCAGGGACCCGGGGAACAGTTGGCGCTGCTGCCGGCCATGGTTCCCCGCCCGCCGCAGGAGGGGCAGGGGCAGAGGCAGAAGCGGCAGCCGCAGCCGCCATTGCGAGCCGGGGCTGCGGGAGTATGAAGGATGGAAGCGGACGAGGTGACAATTCGTGAGCAGAACTTCCACAGCCAAGTGCGGGAGTACACGGTGCGTACGGGGGCGGCCCGCCCCGGAATACCCCCCTCCTGCGGCCCGCCCTGTAACCCCCATTCATCCCGCCCCTCATGCCGCCCGCCCTGTAACATCCCCCCCCCTTCCGGCTCCTCGTTCCGACCCCCATCCTGCCCCCCGGAATTCCACCTCATCCTGCCCCCCCATGCCCTTCATGCCGCCTGCCCCGAACCCCTCCCATCCCACCTGCCCTGGAACCCCCTTATAGTGCCTCCTGCCATCTTGTCCTTGCTGGAACCCTCATTCACACCACTCCCTCATCCTACCCCCGGAATCCCTCTTCCTGCCACCCCCACATCTTCTCCCCAACCTCATCCTGCCTATCCTGGAACCCTCCGCCGATCTTGCTTTCAAACCTCCTGCCTGCCCTGGAATCACCCCCATATCTACCCCTATCCCATCCCATCCCAAAACCTCCCTCTCATACTGACCCCCCCATCCTGCCCACTTCAAAACCCCCTTTTATATTGCTCCTTTGCATCTCACCCCTGCCCCATGGAAAACCCCTGTGCTCCCCTTCCTGTCTGCCCTGGAGCACCCCTCATACTGTTCCTTTCCATCCTGCCTACTCTGGAATCCCTGTCCCTATCTTGCCCATTCAGCCCACTCTGTGACTCTTCCTCAACCTCCCGCCCCATCCTGCCAGCATGTGAGCCTCTTAACACCACCCCAGACCATTCTGCCTGCCTTGTATCTACCACCATTCTACCTCCCCTGTAATCTCCTCATAGCGCCCCTCACTGTTCCACTCTATAACCCCCTCAAAGTGCCCTTACTATCCTATATATCCCATCTTCACACTGCTGTCTCTGTATCCTCCCATCTTACCACACTACATCTTCTCATACTATTCTTCCCTCCCCTCATACTGCCCCATATCACACTCTGCCACCTCATACTGCTCTCCATTTCTAATACTACCTACTTATTTACCCATAGTGCCAATCCAACTTACTCTATGCACCACCCCATATTTCCTGTGATATTGCTTCATGACTCTTATCCATTATAGCCAGGTGCGGGAGTACATGGTGTGCCTGGGGAGGCTTACCTGTGCCCCCATAACACCCTCTCTGCTTTACAAGTCTTAACCTTCCACAGATAAGTGATAGTGTACAGAGGACACATTGCGTCCCTATGCTTCTGTACTCCACCCGCCCATAGTTCCTTCATGCTGCTGCATTATGCCTCCTATCAGTCAAGTATAGGAGTATAGAGTATGCACATGTGTCCTGCCACCCCTCTACCATGCTGTCCTACAACTGTCCTCATTTCTCTCCTCAGCCAAGTGTAGGAGTACACAGTGTGTACAGAGGGCATACATTCCTTTCATACCTCCCTAAACTCCCCCTTCATACCATCCCCAGTACTGTCCGATGCTCCTCTCTCTCGCCCATAGTCAAACACAGAAACACACTTAGCATATGGGTAGTGTCTACCACCCATACTGCCCCAAGCACCTCTGCGAAACAACCAAATGCCACAGTACACACAGATAGAGGGATCTGACAGGGATCTCACCCTGTACTGTCTCATTCTCCCCCAGCCCTGTGTGGGAGTATATGATGCATACATAGGTGCTGTGGAATGGGGGCTGACTATTACAGTCAAAGGTACATGCTATGTACAGGGAACATACCATTTCATACTGACTCACACCACCCTTATAAAGTTTGCAAAAATATATGCAAAGGTATACATTACTAGATTATATTTGAAAATTGATCCCTTAAATAAGAGTATGATTTCATAATCTAGTAACTTGTGGTGACATATTTTTAAATTTTATTAGACAGCAATATTAAATTTGGGTGGGCTATGTAAATCAGGTGGCATGATGGTGAATGGATTATTTGGCAGTGGGGACCTAACTGGATCCCTTAAGTACTCATTTTCATAGTTTCTAAAAAGGTGTAGAATTTTTTGTTAAAGTGTAATATGTTGTGGGTGGTGTTTGGACTCTACTGAAGCTGGTTCAAGTTACACATTTCCCCCAGTTTTTCTTAAGTGAGCACCAAAAGTTTAACCAAGTTTGGTGCATAAGGTCTTTTGGAGGGGGTCCCTACTGCAACAGATCCTGAGGCCCACCAAACATGACTCATCTATTCGACATATTAACGAATCTGTAGGAGATGTGTGTGATAAGGAGACTTCTATCAATGTGGGTATAGCAAATAGTGGCAGGGAGATGGTACAGGGGAGGAGGATTTTTTCAGTATAGAGAAAGGCTTGAAGTTTCCTGGGCACCCACCTTCCTTGCCCTCTCCCCCTTGCTCCATTCATGACCCCTCTATATTTCCTTTAATCTGCACTCCTAGGTATGTCTACACTTGCCTTCTTCTTTTGGCGGCATATAGTGTACCTCTACCCATGTAGCCCCCCCAGCATGGGTATAAATAGCAGCGTAGACAAGGCCAGTAAAGACATGCTCGAAGAGTGTGGGTGAGTATGTGAGTACATATCCTGTGGCAACTCTGCTTGTCCAAACTGTGCTGCCAGTTACACTGTTATTTTTAGCACTGTACTATCCTGCTGCCAGTGCCTTTTCCCCACTAGAGGGAAAGACTCCAGAAGTGGGGAAAGGCTCTGTTTGGGGGAAGCAGCGGGGAAAAAGCTTGGGGAACTCTCTGCTGCTGGAGCCTTTCCCTGCCACAGGGAGGGAGGTTTCCCAGCTTCTTCTCCCCTGCCAGAGCCTTTCCTCCTCTCAGGGAAAGGCTCTGTAAGCAAAAGCCTTTCCCGCTGCCTCCCTGCTGCAGGAGTCTTTCATTGACATGTGTCGCCACACGCTGCACTGTGGAAGCAGCTTGCTTTTCACTGCAGCATATAGCTACCTGTACACTACATGCCGCTGACACTGGTGTGTAGTGTAGACGTAGACCTTGGGTCTCTTGTGTACCTTCTTATCCATCAGTGCCCTGCCTGTGTTTTGCTCCCACATGTGATGCTTCCTCTTGTGCCTCGTGAAGGTGCCCACATTCTGAGACTGGAAGCATGGCTCCATGTCACCTGTCCCTGTACAGCCAAGTATGACAGTACACAATGCCTGTAGATGCCCAAAACCTGCCAAAAGCTAAGCAAAGATTAACTCACCTATACGTGTAAATGTCCCTGAGGCAGTAGCTTAGATCTTGTACTAGGACCTACTTTGGTGTAATTTCTGTCTCTCAGGGGCAGGGGCGCACGGAAATAAAAATCTGGCTGCTTTTGGAAGGGCACTTCATGTGCCCCCCCACGGCCTGAGGAGCTTGCTCTCCCTGGGTGGCTGGAGGAGCTCTCTCTCTCCCCGCTGCGGCCCTGGGACTGGAGAAGCTGGCTCTCTTCCTGTCCCCCTGCGTCCTGGTGGAGCTCGCTTTCCCACTGGCCCGGAGGAGCTGGATCTCCTGTCTTGGCCTGGCGCGGGCCTCACTCTCCCCGCCCTGGAGGTGTTCTGTGCCCCGCTGACTGGGGGGCCCCATACCCTGCTTGTCCCCCCTTGCGCACATCCCTGCTTAGGGGTGTGGCTTATTTGTACTCCTGAGTGATATAAATTTTGCTGACAGAAGCCATAGTGTAGACATAGCCTAAGATTACTTGATGATCTTGCTAGCAGTGCCTATATTTAAATAACTGAGGCAAAGTATTCTCAGTGAAGGACTTTCCATTCTTGAGCCATTCTTGTGGTTAATTGCCCGCTTCATTTTATGTGGTTCCTTGCAGTGTTTAACCCCATATGCTTAACAATCTGTCCCACCTTGTATTTAGCCGGTTACCTTTTCCATACCTCAAGGAGAGCTGTGTAAAGCTCAGAAGCTTTTCTCTTCCACCAACTGAAGTCGGTCAAATAAAAAAGTATTACCTCATCCACCTTGTCTTTCATATTCTTGAGCCAGTTTATTGACCTTTAGTATTGTGCAAGACCGTCTGTTTTCTCGGGGTTTTGCTAGAAGGGATTGTGTTGAGGTAGTTCCATGTGTATTTTGTTAGATTCCATGTACAGTGTGACCAGAGAGTTTCATGAATGCATTTTAGAAGTGTAGAAGTAGTCCCTATCTATAGCTAACTGAGAGTGTATCCTTCCCTGCAGCCTCCTATACCTCTTAACAATTACAAAGTATATGGTGAGTATAATTTCAGCACAATTTTTGTATCTCCTTAAAGCTTGCTGAAGCAAAGTGGAGTACACAGTAATGCTCTTGTGCACTCTCCTGTTACCCTGAGTCTTGTTGCCTGCTAATCAAGATAATACACACAACATCCACATCAGGAACTGTACTGTAACCTAAATGCCACCACTTCACAGTATTTTAACTATGCACAAGACTCACTGTTATCTCCACAACTGAGATAATATGCTCCAGCCTCTGATGTGTACATGTAACATCAATTTAAACCAGGGTAGGAGACAGTGATATAACTAAGGGCAGGTCTTCGTTACCCGCCGGATCAGCAGGTAGTGATCGATCTCTGAACACGCTCCCCATCGACTCTGGAACTCCAGCTCGCGAGAGGTGGAAGCGGAGTTGACAGGGGAGCGACAGCAGTCGACTCGCCGCCGTCCTCATGGCTCGGGAAGTCGACCTAAGATATGCCGACTTCAGCTACGCTATTTGCATATCTTAGGTCGACCTCCCCCCCCCCCCCCCCCCAGTGTAGACCAGGGCTAAGGGAAGAGTTTGACCTTAGTTCCGTAGTGTTATAATAGAGTGAATTTCTGATGGATTATGTGACAGTATACAAGTGAGTGAACTTTACCAAATCTACTAATATTTTAGCAGTTTTAAAGATTGTGTGATACTATTTTTATTTGTCTGTGTTTTGTGTTAAGAAAGCGTAGTTCTTGTTTCTCCCAATAGCATACCTTAGGAAGGGAAACAACAACATTCCTGTAGATGAAAGAAAAGAAATAATTTCTGATGCTCTTTTTTTAAAAACAGCTGTATGAAATTCCTAGATTACAGCTCTGTGGTTTGATAAAATTCCTAAATAAATCCTTAATCTAATCATTTCTGTGTTATAATTGGCCTATTCTAAATGTTTCATTTTTGAAAACAGGTAAAATAAAACTGACATAATCAATATTTTCTTTAGTAAAGGAGTTCTCTCTTCCCCTGGATTGGTGTACTCACTGCATGGAAGAAGGCAAGGACATGTGGTATGGGCTTTAACCATGCCACAAATTTATTAGTCAAATTACATCCAAGGTACCCCTCTGGGGACAGTCCACTGCAGTCAACTTGCATCCCATTGATCATTTGCCAAATCTTGTGGGCTCCCACCGTCGGGGGAGCCAGTCATCACACTACGAGAGTCTAAGGGCACTTCCATTTGTCTGCTAGCATCCCTCCTCCTTCCAGGGCTTGAGGCGACAGCAGACTTCGACCCCCAGAGAGCACTGCCATCAAGCACATTGGTGGGGCAGTCCCCCTAGGGTAGTGCCCATGTCCCAGTTTGTTTGCTACAGGGCTTAGATATAATACTCCCATCTCATAAGGAGATGCCACTATGTTACTGTACTTTTTTGGATCTGAAGCCTAAATCAGCGAGCACTGGGCACCTGCCATGAGGGGGCACCAGCATCAGTTGGGCTGCTTCCATCCCATTCTGTACGAACTACCTAGAAGTTTGGCCAATGCAATACTGAGATCATCCAGGAACATATTGGCACTTATATCAGAGAGATGCACTCCTTCCTCTAGATAAAGCTTGGCCATACTCCGAGCTGTGTGACCATGTCTGATAATGAACCACTTCAGGACTCCAGCCATGTTTCTACTTTCTGTGGTCCTTCCTCTGGGCCATATCCACCTTTTTGTGGGTGTACTGCAGTCCGCCAAACCTTGCGGGCCAACATTTCCAACAGTACTCTTCCCACACGGGAAAATGCGTTCACCATCAGTCCAATATCCTGCTTAGCCTTCAAAATCAGTGTGAGGTTGGAGCATGTTCCCAGGTTGTTCTTCCCTAGGTGGATAATGACGATGTCAGGCGTGTCCTCCCAGGGTGCCAGTCAATGCAAGAAGGGCATGAGCTGGTCCCAGGATATGCCCTGTCTGCTGTGCCAATACAGAATCGCATCCCTTCCAGTGTCCACCTGTGAGCCTCTTGCCAAATTACATTTTCTCTTGTAAGCCTAGTGCACAATGCTGTGCTCTCAAATCCACATCCTCAACTGTGTGTGTGCTGCAATACATTCTTTGATTGACATGAGGGAGGAAGCAGACACGGTTAAAACCTGTGGTGCTTATAGCCCACCCCCTGCATTACCTTCCACTCGGGCAGCTGCCGTAGGACTGACAGATGCTGGATTGCCAGTGTCCTATAGCCTGGACCTCTGACTCACCTGTGCACAACTGGGTAGTCACTGTTGAAGTCTCTGTTCAGAAAGAGTTGGGAGGCATGCTCTCCTGGTGGCAAGAATAAGAGCTGTTTCTGAAAGACTCCCACAAACTGGAATTTGGTTAGGAAGGAATGGTCACTGTGTAGAAACAGGGGACCCCCCTCGCTGTGTTGGCATTGAGCCACATATGTGTGCAGTGCCTGTACAGGATGCAGGTTCATCTCACCAGAACGGTGCAGAAAAACAGCCTCCGTGAATCCCGTTTGATCTGTTTTTGACCTGTGGACCTTGAGCTGTAGAGAGTCACCTTCCCACTGCATGTCATGTAGTTTGCGAACCTGCCCTGAAGAGTCTCCTTTGGCTGAAGGCACCAGCTCACTGACCTGAAAGGGCTCAAAGAAAGCCAACAGAAAGGCTTCCTTGAAGAGTACAGCTTCACACCTGCCTACCCAAGAATGGCAGATGTGAGGAAGAACCTCAACTAATTGTTTTAGTACCTGCAAGGTCACTGTTTTCCTGACATTGCTCTCTGTCCTAGCCCAATCTTCCAGGATCCTATGGGCCATGAATCCCCTACAGGGGTCCAGATGACCTACAGACCTGCAGTCAAAGGACACAGCGAACTGGTTAGCTATTGTCAGTGGTGCCAGCCCTTGCCTATGTAGTGAGATCATGAACTGCCAGGTTTTGGGGATCTGGGCCCTGGGGAGACTCTCAGGCCGCGAATGCCAGGAATGCCTCAAAGGCCGCCATGTAGGCCAAAGAGTTGCATGGTGCAATGATCCCTTGGCTGTGGATACTGTCTTTAGCAACCAAGATTCCATAGGGCTGCCCGCATCTGGTCTGGCACCTCTGTGACCTCTGGTGCTAGTGCTCTGAATCTGTCAACTGGCCATTGAGAGAGAGAGTATAAGTTATGCCTTTGTTAAGCCCAGGTACGTGCTTGTCAGTGAAATGAATGTTGCATTGGAGAAAATGGAGAACGAACCTCATTATCCTTACAAACCTCATTATCCTGGCAGATTTAGTGGCCTGAAAGTTCACCAAGTGAATAATTGCTTGATTATTGCACCAAAACCTGATCCTCTTGTCCTTGAACTCCCCATCCTGAATAGTGACCAGAATGGGGAAGAAATCCAGGAAGGTGATGTCCTTCAAAATGCCAGACTCCCTTCATTTCTGGGGCCACTCCTGGGTACAACCGTGCTCCCTAAAATGCAAGCCAAAATCTATCCTGCTTGCTGCGTCTGAGTGGACTTGCAGGTCAGCCTTGATCAAGTAAACATCCCTCCATACAGACATCCCATTATAGTGAGTGAGGAATCAGTGTCAGGTTGCCAGGTCTTCCTTCATCTCTGTAGTGACGTTCATAAAGTGGTTTGGCCCCATATCTCAATGGTAGCAGTAGCAAACTGCTCACAAAAGGCATGCTTGGAGGCTATGACTTTCCATATAATGTTCAAGTTGTCCAACAGGGATTGGAGATCCCCTAGACAAATGTTTTGGTCCTGCTGACTCTAACAACAATATGTCTTTTTAGCACCACAAACTTGTCCCAAATTAGGTGGGACTGCCGCTGGACTGTGTTGTGCTCAATGCCTAGGTACATCAGTGTGTTCTCAGGTTCCTCAGTTTTTTCATCAGCTCTGGGAATACCCAATTTGCCCATCAGGTCCTGAAAAACCCAAAGGAGCCCCTTACACTCATTCTGCCTGAAAACAGAAAATTGTCCTGGTAGTGTGTCACCTGTTGGCATCCTGCATGCCTCCTGACTGCTCAGTCCAGCCTTGTGCTGAATTTTTTCAAAGGTTGCCCATGAAATAGCACAGCCCATGGACATTGCACTGTCCACATAAAACTGATCATGGAAGAGGTCACAAGTCAGCTGGGTGGCTTGGGAAAAGGAAGAAGGCTGACTTAATGTCATTCTTTGTAAACTAGGCAAAAGGGCAATATGAGGGTACCATGTGCCTAGTGTCGAATGATGTGTAGCACATCGTGCACAGCCTGGGGTTGATTGCATTGTTCACCGATTTCTCCCTTTTGGGTACAAGAGATGGTGAATGAGGTGATACTCACCAGGAACTTTTAGGGACAAGGCCCACAGGGGAGATATGGAGATCAGGCAACAGCATTTGCTGGACAGGACCTGTAACCCTGTCAAAAAAACCTACTTTTGAATCTTGGCCCTGGACATGCCCTTTAACAGATGTGAGGTTATTTGCCATTTTGTGCACCCTCTCCCCTTTTGTGGGATCATGAACAAAACCCTCCCACAAATGTATGGAATCCTCTTTCTTGGAATAATCCCTTAAAAGGTGTCTAAACCACCCAAGTTAATTGGAGATATCGCCTTTTTCAGCCATTCTGGTTCTGCCCCTGCTCTGTGCTGTGTTGCATTGTTCCCCCCATCCTCTGGGAAAGGTTTCAGAGTAGCAGCCGTGTTAGTCTGTAACCACAAAAAGAAAAGGAGTACTTGTGGCACCTTAGAGCCTAACAAATTTATTTATTGGGTGAAGTGAGCTGTAGCTCATGAGAGCTTATGCTCAAATAAATTGGTTAGTCTCTAAGGTGTGCTCCTTTTCTTTTTCATCTGGGGAAGATGTGCTTTAAACATGGGCAGCCTGAATATTCGTGCCCGCCTCCATAATGCCTGCATTTATGCCTAAACCTACAGGATGCATGAAAACACTTCCCTGTCTCAGTGTAAGCCCAGCATGAAAGCCTCGGCTGGCCAGGTGTTAGTGCCTCAAGCCTCACCCTGTCTCCTCCCTCCCCCCCTTCACACCCTGACTTTATCACTGTTGATGTAAGGGCCTGTAACAGACACCCCCAAGCCAGGCACTACAGCCATAGTTCCTGATCGGTTTCATTCCAGCACAAGAAGGGGTTCAGGGTTCCCTCATTCTAAATTGCTTATCCTACCAGAGCCCTGAGGTGCCTCAAAAAGTATTATACAGCCTACATAAAATGTCTAGATACTTCAGCATGGGCCCATGTAGGTGATGTAGGCTATAAGCTTGTCCCAGTTCATCTTTATTTTGGGGGATCTTGTACTGTCTTTTTCTCTCCTCTTCACTTTATCCCTCTCTTCCAGTATAGGCTCTCCCTGAACTGCAGGGAAAATATGTCCATGTAATGGGCTCACCATATCTTCTCATGTGTTAACTGAAAGATGGGCCCCCAATTGATCAGAAGCAGCTGCATACGAGACCGCATTCAAACCCACATTAGTAGACCTCCTGGGGTGCTGCATTAAAGGCTATGGGCCAGCAGCTGTGATGCTGGAATCTCTAAGGCTACCATGTGAGGAACCAGTGGCTGGAGGGTTGTCTTCTGGGGGCTCTGGGCATTGTGGTCCTCCTGTACCTGCAGTTATGGGGCATGTTTTGTGAACTCCTCTCTGTTCATGTCCCACTTGTGTGCCCCTGCAGGCCTGACTCTGAAGCCACCCGGGGCCCACCCTGTTGCTCCCACCAGAACTGCGTGTCTGAGACAGCAGGAGTCGTGAGGTGTGCTGAACCCCAAACACACGCATTGCGGAGGGAGGGGCCCTGAACACCGGGGGCTGCTGCCTGCTCTCCCAGGTGGTCTTGCCTGTTTATGAACTCACTCAACTGCTGTCCCTGACTGCTGTTTTCCTGAGCTTCAATCTGATTCAATATGGACTGCATCACCTCCATAAATTGCCCTATTCCTGGATGATTAGTATGTGGTTCCCTTTCTGACATCATGCTTTTTTCTTTCTCCTTCCTGAGTTTTCTGTTTATCTCCTGTTCCAGGATAGGCAACACACGTCTTCCTGCATCTGGCGGCTGCAGTGGGTCTGTTCTGCCATCGTGCTGCCCTACTGTGTCTTGGTCCCAGCTCTGCAGCTGGCCAACCATGTACCCTTCACAGTCAACCAGGGTTTGATCGTTGCCAGACTGCTGCCTATGATCCATGTGCGCTGCATGCTCCTGTTTGGCTGCTGGAAACCAGCAAACGGGAAGTGGCCCTGTGCCCAGCGCTCTTATAATGGCTCCAAATCTTGAGCCAAATCCCACAAGATCTCAAGTCTACCCTGGAATTCCTGTGGGGGCTGGAAATCTCATGGGATCTGGCCTAGCCTGTCTTTTTGACCTCTCCCTCATGGAACTACCAAACCACAACCCTTGCTAGGCTTGTGGCCCTCAAATCACTTCAAATGCCAGATCAAAGGCTCTCAACCTTTTGTAATTAAGGGTGTGCATCCCCCCCACCCCCCGGTGAGTCCCAGACATATGTCATGCCAGCTCCTGGTCATCTCGTGTTTGTGAAAGTTGTTGAATTGACCACATGGCGATAATAAAAAAAAAATATTATTTAGTGAATAGGGAATAATAACACAAGCCTTTCTGTGCTATTAACATACTATTCTGTCTTAAAGGGATCTCTTCTTTGGGATTGAGTAGTTGAGTCTACCCCCATTCCATTTCTTGATCGATCTCTCTCTGGCTGTCATCAGGGATGCCAGCTGTTGTGTGGCACTTGTTTAGTATACAGTAGTTTCAACCAGTTTGACTCGTATTGAAGTTAGGCTTACTGGCCTATAATTGCCAGGGTTGCCTCTGGAGCGCTGCAAGCTCTGTTACTTTTGCCTGCTGGAAACCAGTAAACAGGAAGTGGCTTTCTGTACAAAGCTGACTCGTTTCACCATGACTCTTCCATGACTGTAATACAGATTAATTTGCTGTTCTGGCATGGTGACCTGTTGTCCAAAAAAGCTGTTGGAGCAGTCTAAACTATTCCCTAGCTTAGCGTTTCTCAAATGCAGCCACCAGGGGCTTTTCATGCAGCCACGACAGCCTCCAGGCAGTGATGGGGGTAGTGGGGGAGATGACAAAGTATCCGCCCTTCCCCCTCCCTCCCTGTTGCTCCTGGATGTGCCGTCCTGCATCACCTCTGGAGATAGGTGGGGCACAACGCTGCAGAAGCAAGGTAAGTTCTTGACCCCCTTTGAGGGAGGGGGTACTCCAGTCTTCAGCCTTAGGGTAGTTGGGCTTCAGGATCCCGGACTCATGGCCCTTGGCTCCGGCTGTGGGGCAGCAGGTGCTGATCCCCGGTTCCAGCCAGTGGCCTCCAGCTGCGGGCCTTTGGGCTCTGGTCCCAGGCTCCGCCTGTGGCGGCGGGTGCTGAGCCCCTGTTCTGATTGCGCAGCAGCAGGTGCTGGCTCCAGAGGCCGACCCCCAGCCCTGGCTATGCTGCAGTGGGCTCCAGCCACAGGGCTTTGGGTACTGAGCGCTGGCTCTGGCTGTGTGGCGGTGGGTGCTGAGCCCCGGCTCTGGCCCTGCTGCTCCAGTCATGGGGTTTGGGACTCTGACCTGTTGCTTTGGCCACACAGCCCTGGCCCCTGACACTAATCCCTGGCCCCTGGCGCTGATCCCCAGCTGCATGGCAGCTGGCGCCGACCCCTGGCTCTGGTCCCAGGCTCCAGCCGTGTGGTGGTGGGAGCCAACCCTGGATGCCGACGTCTGGCCCTGACCATGTAGCAGTGAGTGCCAGGCGCTGGCTCCGGCCACGTGGCTCCAGCCACATGGCCCTTGGCCATGTCGTACTGGGCACTGGCCCCAGGCACTGACCCACAGCTCTGGCCATGCAGCAGCAAGCTCCGATCCCCAGCTCTGGCCATGTGGCTCCAACCGCTAGCTCTGGCTGCTTAGCTCCTGCTCTGGGCTCTGGCCACAGACGCTGACCCCTAGTGCTGACTTCTAGCTCTGGCCACGCTGCGGCAGGGCTCATCACCCCGGCTCTCGCTGCCTTCCTGGCCCCACATTCATCCCCAACATCAGTCCAGGCCCCCCACTGCCTTCCCTGGCCCCATATCCATCTCACCATTGCCCCTGGCGTCTGCTGCCTCCCCCTCCAACCTCCCCATCCAGGGCTTAATTTGTCCGAAGGCTTGCTGAGAAAAGTGATATTGACAAACATGCAAGTATCACTTTTTCACAGAAGACTCACTAGCTAGTTGGGAGACTGTGAAAAGTGATATGTGTATATTTAATATCACTTACCACTTTTCACAGCCTCCCATGTAATTACTAAGTGTACTGTGAAAAGTGATATTAACAAGTAAACAAATACCACTTTTCAAAGCATTAATTTTATTAGTGTCTGCAAAAAAAAATCCAAAAAACCCCCTACATAAATTACATATTTATTTGTTTTTCCTAAAGTTAATTACGTATTTTAGGAAAAAGTCTCAGTGCGGACACTAGCAAGAGTTGGTGGCCGCATTTTGAGGCCACCAGAAATTTTGTTGTGAGAACCCCTGCCCTAGCTAATGTGGTCGTACAACACAGGTACAGCACTTAAGGGAAATGCTGGGACATGCCCAACCTGATTCTGTAGATGGGAGGTTTAGAAGCCAAGAGTGAAATCTGTTAAAGTCAATATGTATTTTGTTGACTTCAGTGGGGCCTGAATTTTACCCTTTAAATAAAGATTGGATGTCTTTCTGAAAAATATGCTCTAACTCATCTGCGAGATATGGGTGGGTATGTAGTTTCTTCTTCACGTAGCTGTTGTTTGAATTATTGTAGTGGATTGTGCAGGTTAGGTAGTGCTCTACTCTAGTTTGATACTAATGGTTAGTTTAGTATGCTTGTTGCTGAAGTCTGTGCTATTTCCTGTCCTTACTTAAGGGAATAGTACATGGTGTGATTATACACAGCTTAGTAAAATTTGATCAAGTTCCTGCTGAGTTTCTGGCTTGTCTGAACATTTACGGTTTTTTTGCCCATCCTAGTAAATTTGTTTATACAACAAAATGTATTGTTCCAGTTTCCTCTGGTGCTGTTTGCTCACTGTTCATTCTAAGTCAAAACTGTTAGCTTGGTGCTGTGAGCTATTGTAGCCTGTTTGACTTCCTTAGCATTTACTTTCTAAACAAATACTCTTTGATCCCCAAGGTTTTTTTGTAAGAGTCCTTTTTTTCTGTGATGCTTGGACATAATGGTTGGCTCCCTGAGTGTTGTGGTTAGAATTGTAACACAGTATTCCAAGGACATGCAAGGTGACATTCCTGATTAGCTATGAAGTTCCATTTCTATACAGTGTTTATTTTAATCAGAAGTCCTTTGTAATTCCATGTGGAATTCTTCAATTTAGAAAAGCAAAATAGATTTTGAATTTTGAATAGCTTAAACTCATTCTTGTACCTGAAGTTTTCTTGGCAACATAAAAGCAATGGTTCGTGTGTATTTTGCAGGGAAAAGCCTGTGGAGGAAGATGATTTTGTAACCATAGACGTAATGGTCAGAAACTGAATAGCAACACTACTGCTAATTTAACATTTTGTGGAAACTAGTAAGTTCCATAAAATGTGTTGTTTGTGAACAATCAGTTGTCAGAGTAAGTTTAAACAAAAGCTATAATTCTTATAGCTTTATGCAAGTTGAGGCAAACGCTGAAACAGTATTGGGATATAGTTTGGTATTTAGTGTTCATATGAAAGACAAGGGGTCTTTGGAGAGAGGCACTTGAAGCACTTGAAAAAGTTAGTTCAAAAGTGCCTCATGGCAATGACTATACAGCAGGGACTAGATAATTGGCATGAAGAACATTCATTTTGCTCCTTTTTGCCTCCCTCTGTCTTAATGGAATATTTTTTTGTTAAAGATGGTAGAAAGAGACTTAAAGAAAACCCCTCTCCAAACGTAGGGATTCCCAGCAATATGCAGCATTTGTTTTTGGTTACAACAGAAGTATGGTTAAATTTTGATAACAAGTGCCATTATGGTCAGAAAATTCAGTATTTCTGCTCTTCCTGACTCCCTTCGGCATCTCCTTTTTTTCCTCCTCACTAGATTACTGTGTTTCAGGATGGTCAGATGCTCGGGATACTTCTGCTGAATGAATTGTGCTGTGCGATGTCTTCTCCTGGCATTGGCACTCTACAGGCAGCAGAAGTTGGTGGTTGTAGAGTGAGAGATTGCATTGAAGCACCATAGGCCTGCTGATAGGGCACTGCTGTTCCTACCTACTCCAGCTCTCCAAAGATCAGGCCCAGGACAACTGTCCCACTTCTCTCGCTGGTGGTATTCTTGTTTAAAACCATAACGGAATTTTTGTGGCAGGCAGAGAAGAAAGGAAGCAAGATGGTAATCAGAATAACTTTTTCAAATATGGTCATCACAAAACTTTTTACAAAGTACTTCAGTGTGTGTTTGTTACTGAACATTAAAATTTCTAAAAACTCTTGAATTCCATTAAACTTAACTACCTCAGTTGTTGTCCCCCTCTCTGCAGATCTGAAGGGGTGTCTGAGTCCTATGTTGCTTTTGACAACATAAGCCATTCTTGTTTCCACATTCATGAGGAGCTGCTACCTGGGAGGGGGTTGGGGGACACGTGGCTCTGCGCGCTGCTCCTGCCTGCAAGCACCGCCCTCGCAGTTCCTATTGGCTGCAGCTCCCCACTCCGGGCCAATGGGAGCTGTGGGGGCGGAGCTTGCAGGCAGGAGCTGCGCGTGGAGACTGCTGTCCTGCCGCGGGGGCATATTGTCTGCTTCCAGGAGCGGAGGTGGGACCGTGGCAGGCAGGGAACCTTCCTTAGTGGCAGCCCCATTACACCACCGGAGATTGCAATCGACTGGGAGAGCCCCCAGGATCAACCAGTCGATCACGATCAATGGGTTGGTGACCGCTGGTCTAGGTTATGACAAGATGCAACAATTAGATGAAACAATGGAAGGAGGTATCAGTAACAATCAAACTATCCTATGAAAACATAGTTTTTACTTTTTTTTCCTCATGGAGTCAGTGTGACTTTGCCTCTCTGAGGGTTGTGAACTCATTGCAGTGTGATTTGCTAACTGCAACTTGTGGGATTATTCGTGGCTATCTGAGGCTATGCTATCATTGAAATAAGATCTTATGAAGGAACTAGGAAAGTATGTTGGACACAGAGCCAGGGAAGCTATTCACAGGCATGTCTGGATGCTTGCCAAAATGAGCAGGGTTAAGTGAGATGATTTAAGTGGGAGGTACAAATGTTAGGGTGTGATTGAATATGCAGGTCTGCCACTATCTGAGGAGGAAGGTCTGAGGGTAATTGGGTGGTGATTATGGGGCAAATTAGACTACAAGGCTGGAGAAGAGATGTTTGCTGATGTATCACAAAAGAAAGTTGTAGTAGGAGAGCTAAATGGAGCACAGAGAGAAGGTGAAGATGTGGCAACAGATTGCAGATGAGGGGCTAAGAAAATGAGATCAGGCAAGGAGGACAAACAACCAACCCCCGATGACTTAAAATTTGATTTTTTTATTTAAATACAGACTTTACAATACTATTTGAACTTATATTTGAAATGGATAATCTATGTTAAGGCCTTAATTTATAATAGTTATTAAAATAACAAAATACAAAAAAAAGTAAGCAGTATGTGTTATGCTGCAAAATTTTAAAGAAAGTCAAGCTACCAGTGATTGATGGAAGTCACTGTTTAAGTGCTTGGACCTAGAGTGTGTTGAAGTGCTTTTGGTGGCAGTAGTATTTCTGCACCTGCAGAAGAGCCTATCTTCTTCTTTTCAGTTTATTTGATTCGTTCAGCTCAATAATTAGGTCATTCCAAGTTAAGAAACCAACTGGGAGATGATAAAAGAGCAACACTTGTTTTCCTTCCTCCAATCTATGAATAAAGCTAGGTGTGAAAGGATGAGATCTACTGTTCTAAGATTTTTGAAGGATATAGTGACCAGAAACAATCAGTTCAATTCACTGTTAGAGATACTTTCTTTGTTTAATAAATTATTTAGTTTTAAATACATAACATGTTTGGCTAAGAAAAAGTTCATCAGAATGTTTTATTTAATCCATAAAAACATTTTAAAAATACTAGTTTTGTGCATTTTAAGGAAATTAACTTATGGTTTGAAATGCTGTCAAATAGGCATGTGGTTTTAGAATGTACTAATATTTTGTACAGAATATATCAGCAGCTTGGGAGAGCTATGTACAAAGGGAACGGCCTGGTAAGTGGGGTACTACCATGCTCATAAAAAGGGTTTTTGGGAAAAGAGTATCAATTTTTAAAGAATGAAGGAGAAATACAGGGTTGGGGAGAGAATGGATAAATTGAGGGAAGAAATGAAACAAAAATGGGGTTTTTATATGAACTTATTTACGTTTTGTATGACTACTAAATAACTTATTTTTGAAAATGAGATGCCTCAGATTCAGGTGGTCTTGAGCTCTGTCCATAGATTGAAGTAAGGCACTGCTACAAGCAAGATTAAATCTTAAGCAGTTGTCTAGCTTTGCAGTGGATGACTCCTGAAACCCGTCTTCTGACGGGTTCTTGAGGCCAGGTAGGAACTGTCAAGGGCACTAGTCCAGGGATTGAGCAGTGTTTCCAGCAGCTGGGAGGTAGAGCAAGTATGGACTTCTGCCTGGAATCCTGGCTTTCCCTATGTCTCTGGTGCTGGAAACCTTTCCTGGTGAACAATTCTATGCATCTAGCTTCTCAAGTACCTGTTCAGAACCTAGGAACTGACAAGAGAAAATGGATCAGTCCAATGTATGTCCTCAGGAACCAAAGAGGGAACCTGAAGGGAGACTGATGGAACAGGTGGAGGTGTTTTCTTGCGGTTACAGGAAGGTCATGGAGCTGGGAGAACTAGGAATCAGCCACTTAGAGAGGGTTGGTCAGCTGTTGGGGTGGATGTGGTATGATGAAAAGCTGCATTAATAATCCTCAGTAATCTAAGGATACTGTGATGGGACCACTGACCTCTTATGAACACGGCTTGTCAGTTGGGTGCAAACCTGCACATGCTCTCTCTACTTCCCTTGTTGGCTGTTAACCTTGTCACGTCAGTCTTCAGTGGCCCAGCCCTCTGGCCAAGTCACACATAGTCAATATGCGCAAACAAACTTCTTCCGGGGTAAAAAGTCCAAAAGAGCCTTGTTAATGTCTTTAGTCCTGTCTCTGAGCTGGGTTCTTAGACTCTTCTGGGCTAGCTTTAAGTCCAAGCCTGCTCTGGTATAGAGTAGTGTCTCCAGGGCTTTCTCCCTGGAGACTCTTTGCCTTATTGGTTCTAATTGCTCCAGCTCTCCAGCTAGATCACTCTTTCAAGTCCAGTTCCCTTGTTAGGGTAACGAAGTCCACCAAATGGTGGGCACTCTGCAGGATCTTCAACTCCGTCCCTGAGCCCTTTACATTCCAGCCCAAAACTTGTCCCTTTTTCTGGGCTTTGGGCACTCTGCCATTGCAGGGCACTCTGGTCTGCCCACTACTCTGGGTCCCAACCCAGGGATCCTACAAACAGCAGCCACACGTTGGTCCATTTAATAGTTGCTGCTGCTAACCCTGGTCTGTTTCTCATGTAGCCCCTTCCACTTCAGCCTAACCTCAGGACTGAAGTTCTCAATTCCTCTTCTTCCTCATCGAATGCCAGTGCCACCAGAACCCATCTTCTGGTTCTCTCTTGAGTTCCAGCAAGGAACACCCTTACTCCTGTGGTTCAAGCTCAGAACTGATCTGCTCGCCCCTGCAGCTACTTTTAACTGAGCCTGCTGTGCTCTGATTGGCTGCTTCCCTGCAGCCTTTCTGTGCAGACCTGGAGGACTGATATTCACATCTCCTTCTCTGGAGCAGGATGTGGTAGGACCTGTACTATCGATGCTAACCTCTTTTGTATGCAATACATTCAGAGAATATAACTAACTCTCTGACACATTATACACGACACAGTGCTGTCATGTAGACTAACTTTTGCCATCACTTTTCTCATTGCTGTTTTTCTTACTTAAAGGAAAAGAAGCTTTTGTCTTCTATATAATAGCTGCAATTTTCTATTCCAAATGGCTAAAGTAGACGTGTTCTTCAGTCTGTGTGTGCAGTCTTTCCT
This sequence comes from Caretta caretta, assembly GCF_965140235.1. Lineage (NCBI taxonomy): Eukaryota > Metazoa > Chordata > Testudines > Cheloniidae > Caretta > Caretta caretta. The sequence goes on from NC_134207.1 coordinate 251,210,195, forward strand.
TTTCTTACTGTCCCGCTAACAGGAATTCTTGTAGTAACATCTGGATATAAGAGTATATGTGTAAACCACAAAAAGGAAACTTGTATGCTAGGAAGATTATTAAGAAGTCAGTATTTTTGGAAAAGTGTTTCCTTACTTTTTAGTTCTTCAGGCTCTTCTTGAGCTTTAATTTCCTGCATTGCAGTGTAACTGTTGGATCATATTAAAGAAGTTCTGTATTACAATCGCAAATGAGTTTGATTCCCCATAGTTTAAATTCCAGGGTATGACTAATTAAGAGGTCTCTTGGTTTTTGGTACTGTTTCTCTCCCTCTATGTGTGAAACTTTCAAGCTGCTAATTGTGTTAGTACATTCTAAGACAGAGTCTGTTCTCAAAGCAATTCACAGAGAGAGAGACTCAAAGCAATACTCTAACAACAGAAACAGCACCCAGAGACTCCCCGCCCTTTTGTTGTATTAACAATTGTGATTAAAATAGAGATAGAGGATGTATGTGGATGGATGCTTGGTGTGGATAATAAGTGAATGATCAGGGAGGTGCCAGCCTAAGAATCCAGTGTCCATCGGCTGAAGAAGGTGTCAAGTGGAAATAACCAGAGGACCCCCCCCCCCCCCGGAGGGCAGACTGGAATCCACCCAACTGCCTCAAGAATGGGAGAACCAAAGAACAAGATAACATCTTGGAGCCGTCAGGAATGTGCTATCTGCGATTGATTCAGCAACAGCATGAAGCAGCAATTCCCATAGACTGGCATAGGAAGATATTCCTATAAAAATAGACTCTAAAAAGTGAGAACTTTGGGGTCTGATTGTGCAAACCAACTTCCAGGAGCATCAGATGAGCATCTGACAAGGCCCTGCTCCCTCCTCATGTCCAGGCCACCTGGCCAGTGGCTTGGCATGAGCAACTCTAAGGCTGGTAACTATGATAACAACCTTGCAGAACCTGTGTGTGTGTGTATGTTTGTATGAATGAATGTGAGAATAAATTTGAGATTGAATGGAATGTTATAACTATAACTAACTGCTTACTATGATTCTTTCTGTATTCACAGTAAATGTGGTATTTTGCCTTTCTCCCTTTAATAAGATCCTGCTGGTTTTTATTTTATTGGTATAACATAACATGCTGCTGCTTTCTTTGGGGGAGAGTATGGCTTTGTTCTAGGCTGCTTTACTCATCCGCGTTTGCCCTATATTCTAATCTCTCCCTTGTTACCTGGTTTTTCTTGACATCCATTTACCTTCATGATCTGTGTAGTTTGACAGTGTTCAGTGTTCAACTGAGCAGTTGTAGTGATGTCAGTGACTTCCCTTGGCAAATTATTTAAAATGACCCTCACTGTTTGAAAACTAGTCATTTTGCTCAGCACAGCAATTTAAATATTCAAAATGTAAATAGCATATCTATAGGAATAAACTATGGGGAGAGGGAATACAGTACTTCTAATCTATATTGCATCTTTCATTTGAAGATTGCTGTTTTACACACATGATTAAGCCCTATAATATATATTTGAAAATAAAGGTTTTATAACTAGACCAGTCAGTTTTGAGTTTCCAGTTAGTGGTGGTCATCTTGCAGACAAGTGATATTTATTTGATACTGGCCATTAATATTCTCCATCTTTTTCCTACTTTTAGCTATGGGTTGGGGTGTGTGTGGCAGGGGTGGGGAGGGAAGGGAAGAGAAGGGACACTTGCTTATAGGAGTAGGAAAAGTCTACAGTAAAGAAACCTTGTGAGCATGTTGTGCCCTGCCCTGGCTCCTGAAAGTCTTGGCATGGCACATGGGGAGTGAAGAGGTATGTTGATAACTAAAGCCCTGATCCTGCAAAGAACTCCTTGCAGTGGACCCTTATGTTCATGTTGAGTCATACTTATTCCCATGGGACTCTGCCTGGGTATAAGGGCCTGCCTGTACAAATCTGTGCAACTTTGAGGCCCATCTGTTGATACCTTATTGTTTTAAGAGACTGAAGTGTCCTCCTTCCTCTTTTTATACCAGTTTTAACATTCCATATACCTGAATTATATAGAAATCAAATATTTTAATTTAAAAATAAATATTCTAATTGTTGAATTACTATTTGAGTAATTTTTGATTTTGTTAGTTATATTGGGCTTTTATGAACACTGTCATAATACAAGGGCAATATTACTTTTTTTGGTTTCTATGGGAGCCTTGTTTAAATTTTTCTTGAGGGTGAAAATTGTTTTTATTTTAAATCTTCAAACTTTTGAACTGAGCGAAGTGGTTTAAATTTTTTTTTTTTTGGTAACTGTAAATTATTGCAGATAAAGGACTAGGGAAAACATTGAGAGAAACAACCTGGGTGAGGTAATACCTTTTATTGGACCAAATTCTGTTGATGAAAAAGACAAGCTTTTGAGCTCCACAGAGCTCTTCTTCAGGTCTTCAGCACAAAAGCTTTCCCTTTTCTGGGAAAAGGTAGGGCAAATGGGAGCCCAGACTCTCACTTTCCCACAACTGACCTTCTCATGGTAATTACATTTGCAGACCCCCTTCATTAGAGGACTGTTCAAGAAGGTGCTACATATGTAACTCCACTGAACACCTGATGGACAGTTGCCCTAAGCAAAGGGAAAGTAAGCCTACGCCCTGTGCAATCCAGGTTAACGTGGCTGTCATAACCACAGAACTCCCCCCCCCTCATCCTCTCCTGAGATGTCTGGAGAGATCCTGATGAATTTTGATCCATTGAAGGTTGATACGGAATTTATTAAAAACTGCCAAGGTGAATGACAAGGAATGCTAAGGTTGGAGAGATGCTGTAGTATTTCTCTGGTATGAGAAGGCATGGTAAGGAAATCTGACATGCTCGCTAGGGAAAATGTTAAACTACTGGCACTTGGAATATTTAAAATAAAGTTCCCTTGTAGTCAGAAGATCTAAAAGGCATCTTAAAAGTTGGTGTGTTGGATTTCATTCCAGCAGGACTGCTTGTGCGTAATGATATATTGACTATGTCCAAAGCAGTTAATATATTAACTTGCAGCAAAAAGGACTATTACTTTGTGGTCCCAGAAGGGAATTGTGAAGAAAGAGGAACAGCTGAAAGGGGAAGGGTCACGCCCAGCCTGGTTTAGTGGAGGAAGGTAGTGGGCCTCCAGGAATTAAGAAGGGAGGAGCCAATCCCAGTAGTTGGAGCAGCCATCAGAGCTAGCAGCAGGCAAGCATTTGCAATGGAATAAAGAGCAGACACAACCCTAAAAAGCATAAGGGGATGCGTTCTCAGGGAAATCCTGGTTAGGGGAAATATGGAAAATTTTGGGTGGTTTTTTTATTTGTTTTTTTGTTTTCTTTTTAGGAGGAAAGATTGTACAGGGAAGTTCCTATATGAGAAAAATACAAGTTCTGGGAAACCTTACAAGCAGTTGATTGTGCCTGCTAAATACTGTGGGGAGTTAATACTTTTAGCCCATGACTGTCCTTGTGATGGTCGCTTGGGGTCACAGAGGACATACAAGCAATTAAAAAGGAATTTTTATTGACCAAATATACAGAATGAGGTGAAGGAGTAGTGCAGATCTTGTGACTTATGCCAGAAGAAGAAAAAGCCTGTAGGACCGTGAAAAGCTCCTCTGTATCCCTGCCTGTAATAAAAGACATTTTTTAGCGTAGCAGTGGACAGTCTTGGCCCAATGCCCTGTTCTACCCAAAGGGGGAAGAAATATGTTTTGGTGATAGTGGACTATGCCACTAGATACTCAGAGGTCGTGGCTCTATCTAATATAGCGGCTGACACAGGGGCCAAAGCTCTCTTCACTATTTTCTGCCAAATGGGTTTTCCTAAGGAGATTTTAATCAGATCATGGATCACATTTTATGTCCCAGCTGTCCAGTAATTATGGAGGATGTATGGTGTGAAACCTCTGAGGGCTACTCCCTATCAGCCATAGGAAAATGCTTTGGTGGAAAGGTTCAATGAGACACTAAAATCTATGCTCACAATGTATGCAAACAGAGCAAATGACTAGGGTGAAATGTCACCCTATCTGTTTCCTTATGGGGAGGTTCCCCAAGAATTCACAGGATTTTCCCCATTTAATATATATGGGAGAAAGGTGAGGAAATCCCTAGATCTCATCAGGGACTTCTGGGAGGGGAGTAATGAACCGGAAGGGAAACCGTGATTGAATATGTAAAAAAGTTCAGAAAAGAGTTAAGGAACATGATGGAAGTGGTTCAAACGAACTTCACTAATAGCCAGCCCACACAGAAGACATGGTATGATCAAAGTGATTGTAAATGCTCCTTTGAGGTGGGGGAGTTGGTGCTGGTACCGCTCCCTGTAGAAAGGTATAAAATGCAAAAATCATGAGAGGAACTTTGAGGTTGTGGAAGGAGAATATGAGGTTACATACCAGCAAGATTGCCCCACAGGGTGGATTTGATTTAAGTCAAATTGATTTAAATCACTAGTCAGGAAGACTCGATTTAATCATGGGTTTCTACATAAAAGTGCATTCTTGTTGGTTGTTATAACCTTAATACATATTCTTCACAACTCAGAGATAGATGTAGGTTTCATTTTTAGAAGGTACACACTATACATTTTTAAAGCAATTTATTTTCAAAACTTTTCAGATTAGTTTTACAGCTATATCAGAAAATGAATGATTGTTTGGTTATTTCATTTACCAAAGGTAATTGAAGCAGATAGTTCACTTCCCAATGACTTCATAAATATCTCTAATTCAAGAGGTTAATCATTAATATTTGGAGGATTTTCTTGCCATGCTGTATTAGGAGGAGAACAGCAGACAGACACTTAAATTGTTTTATTTAACTAAAACAACAAGGTTATGTATTCTGGATATTTTTCTTCAACAGCAAACATAATATTTTAACAAAACAAGTATATGAATTTTTGAATTTAGTTACATGTTCAAATTTTTTAAAATCAGGTTTGTTTTTGTTAAAATTGTTTTTAACTAAAATAGTTAAATGAAATATTAAAAAAAAAACGCACCTAAAATTAAATTGACTGTGTCAGCCAGGTCAACATGAGAAACTTAAAATATTGGCTTCTGCAGCTAACTCAGTTGTCTTCACCTTCATTTTCCTGTTTGTTCATAATCTGGAAAAGAAAAACAAGCTTTCCTGCTTTCTTACAGAAATATAGACTATGCTGTATATGGGGATAAATAAAGTCTGAGAGTTCCTGGGCTTCACCTATTGTATTGTACCTTTAAAAAAAAAAAAGACTGAGGCCTTGTCTACACTACCGGGGTAAGTCGACCTAAGTCACGCAATTCCAGCTACATGTTTACACCGCACTGCGTCGGCTAGAGACGCTCTCCTGTCGACTTATCTTACTCTTGTTCCGGTGGAGTGCTGGAGTCAATGGGAGAGCGATCTGCTGTCAATTTAGTGGATCTTCACTAGACCTGCTAAATTGACCCCTTGTGCATCGATTGCTGCATTATCAATCCCCAGTAAGTGTAGACATGCCCTGAGATTTTATGTTGACTATAGAAAATTTAATGCTGACACAGTTCCTGATGCCTATCCTATGCCCAGAATCAATGATATGTTAGATACTTCTGGCAAAAGAAAATATCTAAGTGATTGACTTAGTTAAAAGTTTTCAGAGTAACAGCCGTGTTAGTCTGTATTCGCAAAAAGAAAAGGAGTACTTGTGGCACCTTAGAGACTAACCAGTTTATTTGAGCATAAGCTTTCATGAGCTACAGCTCACTTCATTGGATGCATACTGTGGAAAGTATAGAAGATCTTTTTATATACACAAAGCATGAAAAAATGGGTGTTTACCACTACAAAAGGTGCACGGGCTGAAATTGTGGAAAAGCAGCATCACTTGTCCCACAACCTCAGCCGTGCAGAACACAATGCCATCCACAGCCTCAGAAACAACTCTGACATCATAATCAAAAAAGCTGACAAAGGAGGTGCTGTTGTCATCATGAATAGGTCGGAATATGAACAAGAGGCTGCTCGGCAGCTCTCCAAAACCACTTTCTACAAGCCATTACCCTCTGATCCCACTGAGAGATACCAAAAGAAACTACAGCATTTGCTCAAGAAACTCCCTGAAAAAGCAAAAGATCAAATCCGCACAGACACACCGCTGGAACCCCGACCTGGGATATTCTATCTACTACCCAAGATCCATAAACCTGGAAATCCTGGGCGCCCCATCGTCTCAGGCATTGGCAACCTGACAGGATTGTCTGGCTATGTAGACTCCCTCCTCAGGCCCTGTGCTACCAGCACTCCCAGCTACCTTCGAGACACCACTGACTTCCTGAGGAAACTACAGTCCATCGGTGATCTTCCTGATAACGCCGTCCTGGCCACTATGGATGTAGAAGCCCTCTACACCAACATTCCACACAAAGATGGACTACAAGCCGTCAAGAACACTATCCCCGATAATGTCACGGCTAACCTGATGGCTGAACTTTGTGACTTTGTCCTTACCCATAACTATTTTACATTTGGGGCAATGTATACCTTCAGATCAGCGGCACTGCTGTGGGTACCCGCATGGCCCCACAGTATGCCAACATTTTTATGGTTGACTTAGAACAACGCTTCCTCAGCTCTTGTCCCCTAACGCCCTAATCTACTTGCGCTATATTGATGACATCTTCATCATCTGGACCCATGGAAAAGAAGCCCTTGAGGAATTCCACCATGATTTCAACAATTTCCATCCCACCATCAACCTCAGCCTGGTCCAGTCCACACAAGAGATCCACTTCCTGGACGCTACAGTGCTAATAAACGATGGTCACATAAACACCACCCTATACCGGAAACCTACTGACCGCTATTCCTACCTACATGCCTCCAGCTTTCACCCTGACCACACCACACAATCCATTGTCTACAGCCAAGCTCTGCGATACAACCGCATTTGCTCCAACCCCTCAGACAGAGACAAACACCTACAAGATCTCTATCAAGCATTCTTACAACTACAGTACCCACCTACTGAAGTGAAGAAACGGATTGATAGAGCCAGAAGAGTTCCCAGAAGTTACCTACTACAGGACAGGCCTAACAAAGAAAATAACAGAACGCCACTAGCGGTCACCTTCAGCCCCCAACTAAAACCCCTCCAACACATTATTCAGGATCTACAACCTATCCTGAAGGATGACCCAACACTCTCACAAATCTTGGGAGACAGGTCAGTCCTTGCCTACAGACAGCCCCCCAACCTGAAGCAAATACTCACCAGCAACCACATACCACGCAACAGAACCACTAACCCAGGAACCTATCCTTGCAACAAAGCCCGTTGCCAACTGTGCCCACATACCTATTCAGGGGGCACCATCACAGGGCCTAATAACATCAGCCACACTATCAGAGGCTCGTTCACCTGCACATCCACCAATGTGATGTATGCCATCATGTGCCAGCAGTGCCCCTCTGCCATGTACATTGGCCAAACTGGACAGTCTCTACGTAAAAGAATAAATGGACACAAATCAGATGTCAAGAACTATAACATTCATAAACCAGTCAGAGAACACTTCAATCTCTCTGGTCACGCGATTACAGACATGAAAGTTGCGATATTACAACAGAAAAACTTCAAAACCAGACTCCAGCGAGAGACTGTTGAATTGGAATTCATTTGCAAATTGGATACAATTAACTTAGGCTTGAATAGAGACTGGGAGTGGCTAAGTCATTATGCAAGGTAACTTATTTCCCTTTGTTTCCCCCCCAAGACGTCCTTGTTAAACCCTGGATTTGTGCTGGAAATGGCCCACCTTGATTATCATACACATTGTAAGGAGAGTGATCACTTTAGATAAACTGTTATCAGCAGGAGAGTGAGGTGGGGGTGGGGGGGGAGAAAACCTTTTGTAGTTGTAAACACCCATTTTTTCATGCTTTGTGTATATAATAAGATCTTCTATACTTTCCACAGTGTGCTCCGATGAAGTGAGCTGTAGCTCATGAAAGCTTATGCTCAAATAAATTGGTTAGTCTCTAAGGTGCCAAGTACTCCTTTTCTTTTGACTTAGTTAAAAGTTATTGGCAGATGCCTTTAAACAGTGATGCACAGAATAAATCCACTTTTAGTACTGATCTGAGCCTTTGAGTTTAAAATGTTACATTTTGGATTAATTGATGGAGAAGTCACTTTTCAGAGGCTTGTCAACCACGTGTTAAGTAGATTACAAGGCTTTACATGAGTTTATATTGATGATATAGCAGTATTTAGTGACTCTTGGTCAGATTACAAGGAACACTTGGTTATTTATATTATCAAAACTCAAAGATGCAGGTCTTACTGTAAAGGCATCTGAACGTAAAATAGGAGCAGCCAAAGTTCCTTATTTGGGACATTTAGTAGGGAGAGAGCATATCTTGCCCAATTCTGTAAAAGTAGAAGTTATTATTAATTGGGCCACACCCCAGATGTAGAAGCAGGTGCAGTCTTTCATAGGTGGGGGTTAACTGTTACTGCCAATTTGTACATGGGTTCAGGGACACTGTGTCTGCTGTCACAAACGTGTTCATAAAGAAACAGCCAAACAGAGTTGTGTGGAGAAAGGCTTGTCAAGAGGGTTTTGATAAGGTAAAGAAAATCTTTTCAGAAAAGCCTGTTCTTGCCAGTCTAGATTTTGACAAAATGTTTGCACTATTTACTGATGCTTTAGACATTGATTTAAGTGTGGTATTAATGCAGTCATGGGAAAATAACAAAAAGCATCTCACAGCTTTCTTAAGTAAAAAACTTGGCACCCACCAAACAGAATTACTGTGTCACAGAAAATGTGTGTTATGCCATTGTACGGGCAATCAACTAGTTAAGACCCTGTCCCTTTACCAGAAAAAATCAGTGTTCTAATTGACCAGTCTCTATTAGTTTGATTACACAGAATCAGAGGCTCCACTTCCAAACTGCTGTGATGGAGCATGATGGTCCAAGACTATGACATGGAAATTGTGCATGTTGAGGGGAAGGAAAATATAGTAGCAGATGACCTGTGCAGAAAAGAGGGTTCTGATTCAGTGCCTATGGATCAGCCAGTGCTTGACCCTACTGCGTCATTGTAAGAGGTGAAGTATGACCCTAAGAGCCCCTCAGTGCCAACTGGAATTGAGGGACTCTTAGGGTCACAAAATCAGTTTTTATGGATCAGTGTTCTAACAGACAAATAACAAGATAGGGGTATTAGTTGGTGTCTGGTACAGACCATCAAATCACACGAGAACAGTATGACTGACTCCTTAAGAACCTGTCTGTAGTGTGTGTGTGTGTGTGTGTGTGCTCGCGTGCATATGTGCCTATAAGCTGCACAGAACTAAAAATTATTGGTTGTATAGGTGCTAGTGATCATGACTTGATTATTTTGTTTGCACATAATGCCCAACCCACATGTAAAGTCCAAATCAAATCTGATGCTTTAAAATGGCCAAATTTCATAAAGAAGAAAACAAATGATACAAATTAGCTTAGAGAGAACTTAAATAGAGAATGTGAATATAGTTGGGAACTGTTTAAGAACATTTTATGAGATTCTTGAAAAGCCACAATTGAGAGAGAATACTACATTGATTAAAAAACAGGCCTATTTTAGAGGGCAAATGAAATCTGCCATTTAAAAAAAAAGGAAAAGGGGAAATAAATAGCAATGAATATAAATCAGGGCTAGGAATTGTAGAAAATTGATAATGGAAGCAAAAGGAAACACAAGAAATCTATGGTCAGCAGAGTTAAGGACAATGAGGAGGAGTTTTTAAGTGTACTAGAACCAAAAGAAATCCAAACATCTGCTATTGGTCCATTACTAGATGGAAATGGTAGAACTATTAATAATAATGCAGAAAAGGCAGAAGGGTTTAAATATTTGTTTTATATTTGTGAAAACACCATATGTATCCATATCATATGATGATGACATAGTTTTATTCCAACAGTATCTGAGGAGGATGTTAAGCAGCATCTGCTAAAGTTAGACATTTTAGTATCAGGAGGTCTGGATAACTTGCCTCCAAGAGTTTTAAAATCACTGGCCAAGGAGCTGTCTGGACTGTTAATGTTGATTTTGTTTTTATAAGTCTTTGGAGCACTGGGGAAGTTCCAGAGGACTGGAAGAAAGCTAATGTTGTACCTGTAGTCAAAAAGGGATAATTGGGTAATGACATACACAACATTGTTCCAGGGCAAAATCTTCCCTTGGGGCCCCCTGTGGGAGTAAAACAATTTAGACCCTTTTTGCAGGGCCTGATTCTCATGGTCACAGTTTCATGTCAGTTCTTGGATTGGGTATAAGTGACACTTCTCCCAGATTGGGGCTGTCTCTTTATACAGTTGGCAGTTGTTTGTTTGCCAGGCCTCTTGAATGAGGTCAGACCAGTATATGCTGTTTCCCTCAGGAGGTGAAACTTCCTCAAACTTGATACCTGCATTAGGGATTTGCATTAACTAGTCCCCTGTCTAGCAGACAGAGGTATAACAAGGTCCAGTGGCTGGAAGTTGAAGCTAGACAGATTCAGACTAGAAATAAGAAGTATATTAACAGTGAGGGTTAACCTTTTGAACAGCCTTCCAACGTTTGTAGTGGATTCTCTGTTTCTGGCAATATTGAAATCAAGATTGGATGATTTTTCCCAAAAGAAGAAGGCCTAATTCAAATAGGAATTAATTCAGGGAAGTCGTATGGCCTGTGTTGGGCAGTAGGTCAGACTAGATGATCAGTGGTCCCTTCTGGCCTTAAAATCTATGAGTACATCCGAGGATCCTATTAGTCCCCTTTGTTACAGCATTGTACTGGGAGTATATGTTCAGTTGTTCGTCCACTATAACCCCTAAATTCATTTCATAGTCACTGCTTTCCAGAAAAATGCAACTTTAATGCTCTTTTAACATAGTTTTTTGGATGTAATAGAGATCTAAAATATCTTTTAAACTTGAGATAAAACAACTTGTGTAATGCATCTAAATATATGAAAGTGGTGAACTTCAAATTTTAACTGAAATTCACATCCTGGACCAAAGTGTTTCTGATATTTAAAAAGTTAAGGTCTTAAGAGTTAGCAATAGCTATTGTACATGTGGAATAAAGTTCAGGTACTTACATCTGTGGACAGGGGTTAGGGGGCCGAGGCTGGGACTGCAGCTGGGGGTGGGTCTGGGGCCAGGAGTGGGGCTGTGGGCGGGGCAGAACCACAGCTGGGCCTGTGGACGGGTGCGGCTCCGCTTCCAGCCCCGTCCCTGAGGTTGGGGATGGGGCTGGGGTCATAGCGGAGCTGGGGGTAGTGGGGGCTGGGAGGCATTCCCTTTCTGCCCCTCCATGTGGGCTGACCCAGGCTTGTTATCCTCCCCGCTCCCCCCCAGCATTCCTCCAGTTTGGGAACTTCTGATCTAGGCAAGTTCATTGATGCTCTTTCTTGTTTTCTATCTGAAGTACGCAAAACAACATATGTGGACTAGCCTAAAGCAAGTCAGGGAAATATCATTAAAAAAACTGTTCTCCAGAGTTATTAATATTAAGTTGGTTTACCTGATGCACTGTCATTAATTGCACAGTGCAAAATATTTCCAGTTATTGAACATGGAAAGATCACTGTTGAGGCTGACCCTAATGGGATAATTCTGAAAGTTATGATGAAATGCCCATCGTTCAGCGGGCCACTGAGAGAAGGGTTCTGAGCCATAGTCACTTATCTGTATGTTGCTTCTGATATCAGAACTGCAGCTGCTAGCCTTTGGATGCACAAAAAATTCTCTTGGAAATTGGTTGCAGGATGTCAGCTGCCCACAACCACATCCTTACAGGAAGGCCCACAGCTGTCTGGTATAGCTCCAAAGGTGGGTATGCCTGGCTCTGGAGGAAAGTTGGGGACAGGACATCTAGGAAATGTGCTAATTTAGTGTATCTCCAAATATCCTAGGCAGGAGCATAAAAACACTTCCTGTTCCAGTCTCTAACTAGAAGCCTAGGGGAGGATGAGTGGGATCTCTGCCTGCCCTCCCTTTGTTGGTGAGTTTCCTCCACAGCTGCACCTGTGGGCGAATTGCCTGAAGGAGCAAGTCAAATCCTCAGTCTCCATAGTATGCCACTTCTGTCAGGAAGTAGCCTCAAGAGCTTGCACAAAATTCAGCAGTCTGGCTTGCAGAAGTTCATGCAAACATTTTTCTTTGGTCTGTCTGTGAGTTTGCATCATTGCCTCCAAGTTTTTATTTGCGTTTTTGCATTCAGAATTCCAACTGAAGCTTAGTTGTAATCTCTTTCACCTGATTTTGTGGTATAGCTGTGCAAAACCATGCACTCATTTCATAGCTTCAATCCCACATTTAATTTTGAGTTTTCAGTTCTCTGGCCAAATGTAGTCTTAGTTTCACATCACTAGGCTTGGAAGGATTAGATTTTTCTTGGTAAATGTCAGTAAAAGTCAGTTTCACCACACATACACAAACCAATGATAAAATATTTCCATTGATGATGATTGAGATTTACAAATAGGCAAATATTAAGAGAAATGCTGCTTGAGAAGTTTAGTTTCATTTAGTGATTTTTTTTCTTTGTATATCTGGATATGAATTGGTGTTGACAATTTGTGTTTTAAAGGTTATAAAGCTTTACATTTTTGAATCTCAACATTTGCTGTAATTAAATAATTGTCTGACACCCCATAATTTCCTGCAACTAAAAACTGAAAAAAAGCTAAAAAAATCATTATTATCCATAGAAATTAGAAAAACTCCAAATTTTGCTAAGCCTACACGTAACAAATTTCAGAACAGTTCTATTAGTTAGAAACACTTTGCACAGGATAAGAGGAGCTAAACCACTTGCAGTATGCCGAAAATCCAGTTTGCAGGGTGCTGATTTGGTCATTGATCTGACTGGTCATCAGAGTTCAGACATAGTCAGAATAATCCACCAGGTGACAGCATAGCTAACTGGAACCAATCTTAAAGCAGAAGTCATAACTTAACCTTTTTATTAACCAGATAAACTACACTTCAGTTGCCAGTAGCCCTGAACAATCACAATTTAGTGTTTTGCTTATGGAGAGAGGGAAAAGACCAAAAGAGCTGAATCTGCACCGCATAAAGTACCTGCTGTTGTATCTTCGAGAGAGAACTCAGGTGTATCAGAAGTGTAACGTGAATCAGATTTACTTCTGTTGCTGTGTTCTTGCTGCACCACTTTTCAAACGTGTCAACTTTTTATTTTGGAAACTAGTGAAGTTATGAACTTCTGGCTTTTTGGTCAGAAACGTGACTTAAGGCAAGCATTATGAATTGTTTTGTTAACTGATGCAGATTGATTAATGGTTAACTGGTGAATATAGGATAGTTCCTGGAGCAAGAGATGGATCACAAAGGGGTATTATCAAACAATTACAATCCATACTCGATGGGGACCCAATCCGGAAAGAAATCTTTCCTGAACCTCCTCTCCTGACCTTGAAACAATCCCCCAACCTCGCCAAATTTATCAGAAGCAAGCTCCCCACAGATTAGGACACACCAACTCAAAGCAGCACTAAACCCTGCAAGAACAACAGGTGCAAAACCTGAAGACATATGTCTACTACCACAATGATCAACACCCTCCACAATACACCTTTCAAGATCCGTGGGTCCTACACGTGCCTATCACCACATGTGTACCTAATCCAGTGCACTAAATGTTTAAATAGCAACTATGTGGGTGAAACCAGACAATCAATATGCTTTCAAATGAACTCACAGAAAAATGATAAACGACAAAACCACCACATCACCATGGTGAACACTTTTCACAAAGTGATTGCTCTATATCAGTCCTCATCCTTAAAGGAAACCTGCTCAACACTTTCAAAAGATGAGTCTGGGAATTTAAATTCATAACTTGGCTAGACCCTAAAAATAATGGACTGAATAGTCTCACAGGATTTATGACTTATTACAACAATCTATAACTCACTAATAATGCCCTCGCAGTTGCTTCCTCCCCTCTCCTTCCTTTTCTCCATGTGACTGGAGGAGTGTTAATGGGCCACTTCACCTTGAATGGTCCCTTGAAATATATGGCAGCTACTTATGCTAAACAATCTGTTCCACCTTGTATTCAGCTGTGACACTCCTGGTACATCTATACTTCAATTAGACATCTGCAACTGGCCCATGCCAGCTGACTTGGGCTCACCGGGCTCTGGCTAAGGAGCTGTTTAATTGTGGTGTAGACACTTAAGCTGGAATGTGGGCTATAAGACCTCCTACTTTTCAGGGTCCTAGAGCCTGGGCTCCAGCCCAAGCCAGAATGTCTACATGGCAGTTAAACACCCCCTTAGCCCAAGCACCAAGAGCCAAAGTCAGCTGGCATGTGTTAGCTGTAGGTTTTTATTTGCAGTGGAGACATACCGTACACTCTGAGTAAATTTCCCATACCTGAGAAGAGCTCTGTGTAAGCTTGAAAGTTTCTCTCTCATTCTCTCTCTGACAGAAGTTGGGCCAATAAAAGATATTACCTCACCCACCTTATCTCTTGAATATCCTAGGACCGACACAGCTACTACCTCACTGAATACAATGAGAGGTCTACAGTTACAGGCACCTAGATCCCACAGTGGTGAACCTGGTATAAATTCCTAGTAACCCATTTCTCCTATGAAGGGTCTGTAACTACTCATAGGATGAGTTTCTCTGTCTGTTACGTTTTTATTAATATTTCCTGTCATGATTTTACTGTTTCTTTGTGCATCCTTTCTGATAAAGCAGTATCCACCTTTCCCTTCTGAACTGGATTAGGTCAGATAATTTAAATTTCATCCCAACATGATTTCTTTGCCCTTTTTTGTTCTCCCATCTCTAATAGTTTTTTTCATTCTAGATTTAAGCTGATAGTCAGTTTAACACTTGCTGCCTTTAAGAGTACTATCTGGAGAAGCAGTTTAGCATTTGTCTGTCTTTGTAGGACAGACTTGTTTCACAAACCTCAGTTGGTGACTAATGCAGGTTAAAGCTCAGCTCTAAGCAAGACAGATTTCTTGTGCTAATATTACATTTCATAGACACAAGTAGATCAATTTCAAAAACTATTTTATGGGTTAAGGAGCAAAGTGGGCTTTATATGAGTCAATTTACACTTAATAGCATATTTCTTTCAATATTCATTTGGATAACTGTACTGTGTCTGCTATGATTTAGCTAGGTGTTTGTTTAATACATATTCACAAAAATAAATAGTAACAACCCCGGAATGTCTGAAGGGATAGTGTGCCTTGAAGTTTATGGATCTTCAAACTCACTTTCATGTTTTTAATACACATTGCCAGTTGATTTAAGGGGCTATTATAATATGTAGGTACATATGAAGAACAGTATTGCACTAACTGACAAAGTACATTAATCAGTTAATTTTAAATATCACTTTACATTTTTATTTTCACAGGCAAACAGATACAAAACACAATAAGTAACATTTATAGAATGTTGGAGTAATACATTTTATAAGCAAAAGTGTTTTTTAACATTTATGCTCTACAAATAATGCTTAACTTTCAAAATTGACTTCCATTTTTGGAAGAGCAGCAGGAACTCAGATTTTGTTTCCCCAATTCTGGGTTAATTTGGTTGCTCATGAAGATGATGAGGATAACCAACGAGCAGGATCAAGCTTTGTGTGCAGAGATCTCATATAAGCTCTGCCAGTGAAATTTAATCCGGATTTACAGCATTCTGCTAAATTGATCATGGGCCTTTCTGGTGCATGGGACTAGTGATCCTGATCAACTTTTTCAGATTCGCTGGAGGCTTTATGATGCTGACTGGTACCTGCTGAGGAGTAGAAAGACATCAGACTTCTTCACCCGCAACAGTTTCATGCGTTAAAGTTGGATTTTTGGAAATGAGTTGATGCACTAACCCTTTAAACATTTGGCCCTAACATTTGAATTTATTTGGAGTTTAATTGTCATTTATTGAAAAATGTAGCAAATTGATATAGTCGACAAAGTAAACTGAGTTGCATTTATTAATTGAGCTCTAAAGCACATGGAGAAATCTCAAGAGTAAAACACAATTTTAAGTATAGCACTTATTTGCTGTTTGATCAGAATTTAGTTTCAGTTTTGGGTAGCTGATAAATGCACAATATAATCCAGACTTTTCATTAACCTAATTAAATGAAACTTCTTTTTTTCAGATTTGTTTTCTCCTATTTGCTGTTCTCTATATAGTTTCCTATTTCGTAATCACAAGATACAAAAGGAAAGCAGGTAAGTAGTTTTTAAATTTTGATTTTGATTTAAAAAATGAGTAGGGTATAACTTTTTTCCCCAAAGAGAATTGCTGTAGAATAGTGGTGCCCGTTCTTGTCACCTCACTGACTAACTATATTTTAAATGTCACTTGACCAAATTTGGGAGGGGAGAGAAGGGACATTTCAAAGCTGCCACCTACTCCCTTCTCCTCCTGCCTTCAGCTCCCTTATTCTTTCTTCTCACCTGAGTTCTTATGATTCTGAATTGGAAACCTATAGGCAGCCTCCAGCTTGGGTCCCTAATACCAAACTTTGAACTTTAAGATGCTTAGATTGATCTACAGATTATGAATAAAAATCCCCAGTTATCACTTTAAGGCTAGATAGGTTCTTTTCCCAAGATCAGGCCCCATATTATTACAATTATTATATAGTTGGGAACCCTGATATGCACAGGTGCAACAGCCAAACTATAGGAACTCTTCTATATTTGCAAATAAAAAATGTATTAATACATTTAGCAAAGTCACACACATTCTAACTCCGTAAAGTAGATAGAGATAATACAAAAGTACATCTGAACATCCATACTCACACCATCCCTTGCAGAACAATCTGAAATGTTAGCCATTATCTTCCTCAGCACTGTCACCTTCCTCATCTTCACCAGTTGCCATCGTTCTGGCCCCTTCCAGGGCTACATCTCTCCCTCTCCTACGCTCACGTTACCATGTCTAATGCATATTCAGTAGGGCTTTCTCCCCTCTTCGTTGTTTGTATTTCCTCCCCTTACCAATGTTAAGGTGTCCTCCTTCTATAGATTAGTATATTTATGATTTCACCTCATTATCATATACGTCAGTTCATTGCCATGGCACTCTTGCGGTCAGATGTTCTGTCCAAAACCTTCCAGAAGCTGGTGTGTGTTCATGTTTCTATGGTTGGCTGATGTCATTATGGACAGAATTCCCCCTTACATTCTACTTCCAGTTCCCCAAAACTTGTGGCTTACCTAAGTTTATGTATGCCAAAGTTTGTAGGCCTCAAGCCTCATGCTAACTGCTGAGGCCAGTGTCTTACAGGATACAAGTCTGTAGGTTCCGTGCATTACTGCTAAATATAATAAAGCAGAATTTAATGCAAAGCAGTGAATATAATAGAAGTAAGCTGGCCCACTGGGCTACACACCTTACCTGCTGGGTTTGTAGAGGGAAGTAGTGGCTTTCTTTTAAAAGAAGTCTTGATTTTAGTGGCCCCAGTGCTCAGAAGCAGATCTATTTCAGCATTCTTCCTAAACCTGTTTCCTACAAAACCACCCTCCTTGTCCCCAGTCCTTGAAGGAAATAATAGATCATAGATTCTAAGGTGAAAAGGGACCTTTGTGATCATCTAGTCTAATGTCCTGTATAGCACAGGCATAGAACTTTCTCAAATTAATTTCTAGAGCAGTGGTTCTCAACCTTTACAGACTACTGTACCCCTTTCAGAAGTCTGATTCATCTTGCATACCCCCAAGTTTCACCTCACTTAAAAACTACTTCCGTACAAAATCACACCAAAAACTACAAATGTGTCACAGCACACTATTACTGAAAAATTGCTTACTTTCTCATTTTGTCTGTATGAAATTATAGTTTGTACTGATTTTGTTAGTGCTTTTTATGTAGACTGTTGTAAAACTAGACAAAGATCTGGAGAAGTTGATTTACCCCCTGGAAGATCTCTGCTTACCGACAGGGGTTATGTTTATCCCTGGTTGAGAACCACTGTCCTAGAGCATATCCTTTAGAAAAACATCCAATCTTGATTTAAAAATCATCGGTGAGAAAACTGTATTCCTCAGGATGATGCCAGCTACATGCACGCTTCTCTTAACAGTTCAGGTAGCCAGTGCGAAAGGGCAAACATGGCTAATTGCTTAACGCTGCTCCACAGCCCTGAATTTTCTTGTTAGGTTTCATTCAGAAGAAGGGTTTACTAGTCTGTGACTGCAACACTTTGCATCATGGATACTAAGCCTAGCCAAAGGGCAGCTTGAGTATTGGAAGACGGCTTCCACTCTGGCTGAATGTCTTCACTAGGATTCCTGTAGATCTTTCATTTTCAAGTCTTTCCAGTGTAGTAATTTCTTTCCTTTACTGTTTTTACAAGCTACTGTATATCTCTCAAAATGGGTGTTGTGAAAGCACAAAAAGGCTTACAGATGGGCTTGCCTTCCTTTTCTGCCTAATTTAATCAGCCAGAGACCACTATCTAGTGCTCCTCTGAGTTGATTGTGTTTGCGTACTTCTTATACCAGCTTTAAGGACAGTAACAACATACTGACTGGATGACTATTCCATGTGCTGCAAAAACATAAAATAGATCCCTACAACTTCCAGCAAATTTTTCCTTCCTGTGCCCTTTACAAAAATCCTTTCATTTAAGAGATGCCCCGTAGGAAACAGTTTGCAGACAGTTGTTTTATGTCAGAGTTTTGGTTGAAATTGAAGAATATGCTATGTAGTTCTAAATATGTAATTGTTAATTTACATGCAGGTAGAAGTCAACTTTAGCATCTTTGTCATTACACAAAGGACTCTTTAACTCAAAACACTTTCCTGCAACAATCAAAAGAACCTACCAAATGTCCACAAGCTGAATTATTTTTATATTAATTCCATAGGAAGATATACATTTATAGAAAATTAAAGTTGCCTGGATAAGCAATCAAAATTGGAAACTCCAAAGTCATGATTGTACAGTTGTACCAATGAGCAGTTTGATAGTTGTAATAGTTTCATCTCAGACAAAAGAACTCAAATTTTTTTCCTTTATTAACTTGCTTGCCACTTCTACCACAAGCTGTTGAGGATTGGGCCATGGCTTTCTTTTAAGCATAAATAACTGTCTGTATTTAATTTTGGGAGACAAGGTCCTAATGTAATGATTGCCCTGTCAAGAGCACAGAGGCTATACGCGCTACTTGCATGGAATTCTTTTGTCGGAGTGTGAAGCAAGCCTGTTACTGGACACATCCAAATTTGGAAATGTATTCAGGTCTGCTGTGGACAGGTTTTGTGCATTCTTTTGCCTGGAAAATAATTCACAATGCAGGATGGGCAACATGGAGAACTTGAAGGGGATAGAAAAAAAAACTGACTTGAAAGTGGAATTTCATTTCTGGAGGCCACATCATAAAAAGCGGGCTGTGGTTGTCCATAAGGTTAT
Organism: Caretta caretta; assembly: GCF_965140235.1. Lineage (NCBI taxonomy): Eukaryota > Metazoa > Chordata > Testudines > Cheloniidae > Caretta > Caretta caretta. The sequence goes on from NC_134207.1 coordinate 251,229,621, forward strand.
GAAGGAGAACAAGAAAGAAGTAAAGATTCCAAGCTGAGTGGTAGCCCATCATAAATAGGAGGAATACCTAAGGGATAAGAGAAGGAAAATTCTCTAAAATGCCAGAAGAGAAACCCAGAGGCTCATGGAGGAATTAAGACTAGGTGAGAGGTGCTGGTATCACTTCTGGTAGTCAAAGACAGGTTATTACTATTGTTCTGATGTATTTTTCTTTGTTGTACATGTGTGTGCTGTTTTTCACTGCATATAAAATTCACAACTGTTTTTCCAAGACTGGGTGTTTCTTGTGTATTTTTAGCCTGTATTCTTACGATGTATTCAAACCCATTTTCCCCTCAACTTGTTTGAAGGCTGTTTGTAATTTTAAGGAAGAGTAGTGATGTAGAAAGGAATTTCCTGTCATGACTATCCTCCAAACGCACTAATTTAATCTTACAAGCCATCAAAGAGGTAACCCTTAGGTCTTGTCTACACCATGCAACTTTTAGCGACAAGTCAGCATGTGTAAACCCTATTTGTCGGTACTTTGTTGGCACTTTTGCTGACAAAATACTTCCAGACACGCGAGCGGCATTGGCTTTGTCAGCAGGAGAGTGCTCCTGCCGACAAAGCCGCATTGACACTGCCACTTGCATCGGCAAAACTTTTGTCTTTCGTGGGGGGGCTTTACGTACCTATGAAAGACAAAAGTTTTGTCGACAACTTCGCAGTGTAGACATATCTTTAGTCCTGAGCAATGCTCTTTAATTGTCTTGATTGAAGAGATTAAGAAACCAGTGAAGGGAGTGTAAAAGTGGAGGGAAAGCAGCACTAATTTTTATTAAGAAAAATATTCTTTCAGGAAAACTAATGGAAATGGGTAACATTAATTTACAAAATGTATGTCTAATACAGAATACAAAAATAATGGATTTGGATTTAGTAATGCAAAATTTTTGATCTGACCTATAGTTTTTCTGTTTTAGTAACTTATTTTCATCTTTCTTTTAGTTTCTACAGCTACCTATATATAAATCTGCTATAAATTATTTTTCAGATGAGCAGGAGGATGAAGATGCCATTGTCAACAGAATTTCGTATGTACATTTCTTAGTTCCTTGATATAATTAAATTTGCAATAATGTAAAATGTAAACAGGCAAAATTGTCTGCATAGTGTTTACTGCACATGGGCAGAAAAACATTACAGCTTTTCTTTAAGCAGTTATTTTAGAGCATTGCCTTATGGGTGGGGGGAACCCTGCTTCTGGGAGCACCCATTTAGTTATTCACCTGTAGTTTAGAACATAGGTTGTAATGGATGCATGCAGAATGGCAGACTGAGGCAGGTTATGAACACAACTTTTTTATTCCCCATTCGCATAAACTCTTTATTCACTTTCCTTATTAGTTTTAGGTCATGTCTACACTACAGAGTTAAGTCAACGTAAGTTATGTTGACTTTCATAAGTCACTAATAAGATTGGTTGCGCACGTCCACACAATGCTCCTTGTGTTGGCTGAGCACATCCACAGTCATTGCTCTTGCATTGACAGAGAGAGCGTTGCATTGTGGGTAGCTATCCCACTGTGCAACTCGCCAACCTCTGTACCCTTCTGCTGCTGGGAGTTCTGGAAACAGGTTTCAGTGCATCATTGGGACATGATGTAGTTCTTTCCGTCCCATCATTCCATGGGCTTATTACTTCCTACTTTCAACAGCCCTTGTAAACTCTGCACCCGCCATCTCTGCCGGACAGCATGGATCCTGAGCTGCTGACCATTCTGGTGATGAGCATTATGAACACTACATGGCTGGACCTGCAGTATTTCATGAGCTGTGAAACAGAATGAATCGGGACATGCCTGCCTTGCTTTCTGCCAGGGAACAATAATTGAAGATTGCTGCTGGCATTCACTGAACAGCTTGCCACGGTGGTACTGGGCTTGGGAAACAAGCACTGTGTGCTGGGATTGCATAGTGATGTACGTATGGGATGATGAGCAGTGGCTGCAGAACTTTTGGATGCGCAGAGTCACCTTTCTGGAACAATATGCAGAGCTTGCTCCAGCTCTCTGGCACAAGAACACCAAAATGAAAGCTGCCCCCATCATGGAAAAGTGAGTGGCAATCACTATGTGGAAGCTGGCAACTCCAGACTGCTATTGGTCAGTCATGAATCAGTTTGGAGTTCGAAAGTCCACCGTGGGGGTGTGTGGTGATGCAAGTGTGCAGGGCCAATAATCACCTCCTGCTACAAAGGACTGTGACTCTTGATAATGTACAGGAAATAACTGATGGCTTTGAGACAATGGGATTCCCTAACTGTGGTAAGGTGATAAATGGAACACATCTCAATTTTGGTCCCCGACCATCTTGTGACAGTGTACATCAACCAAAAGGGCTACTTCTCCATGGTCTTACATGCGCTGGTGGAGCACTGGAGATGTTTTACTGACATAAATGTGGGGTGGGTTGGGGAAGGTGCAAGATCTTTTGGAACACTGGACTATATAGAAAGCTGAATGCTGGGACTTTCTTTCCAGAACAGAAGATTCCAATGGGGGAAGTGAAAATATGCCCATAGTGATCCTGGGAGATCCCGCCAATCCCTTGCTCCCATGACTCATGGAGGCTTACACCAGGAAGCTAGACAGCAGCAAGGAGAGCTTCAACAACAGGCTCAGCAGGTGCCAAATGACCTTTGAATGTGCCTGTGGCTGATTAAATGGTCGCTAGAGATGTCTTTTTGGCTGGATAGACCTCAATGAGGAAAATATTCTGATGGTCATTGCAGTCTGCTGTACGCTACCTAATAGTTGCGAATCAAAGGGGGATAAGTTTCCCCAGGGGTAGACTGCTAAGGCTGATGTATCTGGTTGCTCAAAATCAGCAGCCAGCCTAAGGGCAATTAGAGGGGCACAGCAGAAGGCTGTTTGAATTAAGGAGCCTTTAAAGGTGCATTTTGATGATGATTCCCAGTAATGTGTCTTTGTGTGTTGCATTTGGCCAGGCAATGCTTACTTGCCACCTGGAATTACTCCTGCAGTGTTTTGCTTCCTGAGCGTTAATTGCAAGGAGCAAATATTCCTACCTATAGCCATTGTGTTTGATGGTTAGCACTGACTGATGTCTGTATGCATGTCACAAATAAAGACTCATTTTATTTCAAAGACTCAAGTTTAATAACAGGATAAACTACAAACTTTTGGTCAAACAGGGGACATGCGAAGAGGAACAGTTTCATGGTGAGGGCCCGCACAGCTGGATGTAAGTACAGCTTTTGTTGGAAAACCAGTCCCTAGGTGTGGAGTGCATGTGGTACTGTGAGGGACCAGGAACATGCAAGGAATGTGGTGGGAGAGTTTGGGGAGGGCATGGACTGGAGTTCTGTAGTGGCTGGAGTGGGAGTTGGGCATGGATGTGCTCAGATTGCAGGCTAATGAGGACCTTCAACATTTCTGTCTGGCCCTCCAGGAGCTTTATCATCCGCTCCTGCCCCTGTGTCCTTTCCTGGCTATCCAGCCTGAGTCTTTCGTTGATTGTCTCCCTCCATGCTCTTGTTTCTTCATATGCTGCATCTGTTGACCGCAGCACTTCACAAAACATATCCTCCTTACTTCACCTGGATTGGCGCCTTACCTGACAGAGGTGCTCCACCGGTATAGAGGAGTGGTTCCTGAAGAGCACATCTGCAGAAGCCAAAGAAACAATGAACAGAGACAGTATTGTGAGTGCGTTCACAGCCGTGAATCACAAAAGTTACACACACCTCTTTCTCACTATCCTTTGTCTAGCACACAGGCCAGCACAAGTCCCAGATACGATGAGTTTAGGGGGAGAGTTGGGTGGGCAAGGGAAATGGGCAAGAAGGGACAAAGGGTGGTTTGCAAAGGGGGTTACTGTAAGTGGCTAGGGAGCCTATTCTGAATATTGGTACCCTTTTCCACAGTCTAGGCTATTGAACCAGATATCTCACCCCTAAGGGTAACCCAAGATGCAGGGGTGTATCTCCTGCATGTGTGTGGCTTCAGTCTGGCTCGGTATGCTGCTTGCCTGTGTGCTGCTCTGGTTCCTGCAGAAATAATTGCCAGGTGGCTCAGAAAAGTTTCCTACAGCTGGGGAGAAACAAGGCAGTTCTCCCAAGGAACTTTAGGCAGAGGATTGCAGAATACCTAACAGAAAAGTTTCGTAGAGATCACTGTGGAGGATTCCAGGTACTTCTCTGTGTACGTTAATAAACTTTTCTGCCGTGGCCCCACTGTGTAGATAGACAGGCTCTGTTGCTAATTTCAGGCCCTTATCCCTCCTGTACCATATAACAAAATACATCAGAGCTCAATCTCTCACTGTGCAGTATCAAAGCAAAATGAGCACTTACCAGAGCTCCCCTCTCCTGCATCCTGCGCACCAGAGTTGGAGTGCTAGGACTGACCAGACTCCTTCGGAGTGGAAAAGAGGTCCTGATTCGCCGCACCCCTGGATGACTCTGCCATGTGCTCCACATCATCCTCCAGCTTCACTTTCTCTTCCACTACTTCCTTGTCTGGGTTGAGTCCACTAGATGCTGCCATCAGTCCCCCGAACTATCCATGGGGCTCTTGGTGGTGGAGGTGGGGTTGCCACCGAGGATGGCATGCAGCTGCTTCTAGAAGCAGCGTGTCTTTGGTGCCGCACCTGAATGACGGTTGGCCTCCCTTGCCTTCTGGTACACCTGCCTCAGTTCCTTGATTTTAGCACAACCGTTCTGCGTGTCCCTCTCTTGCCCCTTTTCATGCATGCTTCTAGCAATCAGCCTGTAGTTATTGAAATTCTTATAGTTGGTGCAAAGCTGCAACTGCACAGCCTCCTCTCTGCATATACTCAGCAGATCCAACAGCTCTGGTGTGCTCCACAGGGGAGAGTGTCTGCTGCAGAAAGCCGGCATCATCAGCTAGGAAGATGCTGTGTAAACTGTGCAAGCCAAGCAAACAGGAGAGGAATTTCAAAACTTCCCAGGCCTTTGAACGGGGGAGGAGTGCCGACCTGTGAACCTTCTGGGCAACAGAGTTCAAACTGCGGTTGTGAAGGGCATTATGGGACACCTGGAGGCAAATTAGGGTGATGTAATCAAGTGAGGTGTCTACACTGACACTGCGTTGCTCTAACTACGTTGCAAAAAGCTCTCTGCCACTCGACGAGGTGATTTTATTATGTCAGCATAGCTGGGGAGTTACATCGGCAGGAGGAGCATTTCAATGTGTACACCTCCACTGTATTGTCAACGAAAGCTGGCTTTTGTCTACAAAACTGAGTAGTTTAGACAAGGCCTTAGTTAACTCTGACTCTCACCTAACTGAAGTCCAACTGTCCTCATTATTTTCCCTCTCTTTATTCACTATTCCCCTGCTGATTTATTCGTTTTCTTTCTTCCTCTGTCCAGATCCCTCTCTCCCCTCTTATTTACTTTATCCCTTCCTTCCCATTCTTAATATTGTCAACCCCACTCATTCAAAAATCATGTGATTAGCTTAGATACCATGAGATTTTTAAAAAATAGCAAATTGAGGATTCTCTTTGTTTGCCTTCTGGTGTTTAAGTCTTTTAGCATTTCATGTTTTCATGCACTTCTCTACAGCTGTGAGGGCTATAAACTATGTATAAATGAAAGCTGAGATTCCCACATAACAAGACTCCAAGAGCTGCAGCTTTAGGAAAAAACATCTACTACTGTGGTACTTGCAGTAAAATCACAAGAGTTAGCAGCACTCCATTCTCTCTTGCCCTCTCCTATGCTCATTCACACACTGTTTCCCTCCCACTTACATATGAATACCACAAGGACTGACCCCACTAAAAATGCATCACTAGGCATGCCACTAAATGACCATGCCTTTGCAATTTAAAAGCGTAACTTTACTGTATTCTCTTGTTACGCGTTCTTTCCCATTTCTGGCTCTACTCCACTTTCCTTCTTTCATTGTTTTGAGTGTGGTGTTTCTTCTTTTTCTTGTCTTGCCACCCTCCTCCTTTCATAGATTCCCCCCCACATATTGTCTCCTGTTCTGTCTTCTTTCTCTCCCCATTTCTTCCTAAAGACTACTTTACCTCCTTTTCTTGTACTTCTTTTTAGTATCTTGTCTTATTCTCTTCTTCAGGGCCACTGCATGCCCACTTTCACACACACCTTCAAGCATATGTATTGATCCACTCCCAGGCAGTGGGGAAGTAACGGGCTCCATGAAGACATAAGGGTGATCAGTTGGGTAGAGCTCCTTGCATTACTGGGGACTGAGTTGTAGTTATTTTGTTGTGGACAATGCAGAGGATTAACTTTTTAGAATGTTCTAAATAAGCTGTCTAAATAACTGAAACAAGAGACCACATTTGTCATAGCACAGTAATTTAAACTTTAGATGTAGACAGGTTATTCCCACCTTAAGTTTTTGATATTAAATGGATGCTCAAGTGTGTGTGTAGATATAACATTTGACTCATAGTTTCACTTTCTGATCTGACAAGTATTATGGGAGTTTTTTTTGGCAACTAATCATTGTTAGGCTTTAATGGTATTCTATAGTGTGATTTTTTTTTTTTTTTTTTTTAACCCACTTGGGTACCAGAAGGGATTTTGCTCAGGCCAAGACCAGGGCTCTCTGCTGTAAGGACAAAAACATCTGACGAAGTTACTCCTCCTGTCTGGCTTGATGCCAGGTATCAAAGATTTTTTTCAAATACTTCTAGTCTTTCCTCGGTAGGTGTTACAGGAAAGATCACCCTTAATATCTTAGCACATAGTTTTACCTTAAACACTTACCTAATATATAAATAAATGTGTAAATGACCCAAGACTGAGGACGAGAAGGCTTTATACATTTAATTTCAGCATAACATTATTTATGCATTTATCCTATTTTCATGTAACTCTTATTTTTATTCTTTTTTCAGGCAAAATCTTCTCTGTTCCTGCCAGAAATATATATAATTGTAAAAATTACCCAAATTATTCCATTCCAAATATGTTTTAACCATTGCTTCCACTGAAGGACAACTAAATGTGGCTCTTTCAGTTGTTTGTCCTGGTGTTTGGAGAAATCCCACGAGGCCTCTGTTGCAAGTCAAATCAGTACAGTAATCATCCCAAACTTCAACTAAAAATAAATTAATTTTACTGTCCATTTAAACTTTCATATGATCTGCTTTATAGTTAAACATTTCACTGAATAATTAGCATTAAAGTGATTGTCTTGTTCAATATTTTAAAAACATAATATGTAATACTTGTGACTGTTACATTAAGCACGCAAATGCACTCACAAAAACACACCTAATTAATCACTGTGGGTTTTGATAATATTGAAGAACTTAAATGTTCATCTCCTTAAAAGAAGTACTTTTCAAAAAAGATCTTAAATAGCAGGTCTTGTTCACAAAGTCCCTTGACTTTGCACTGTACCCTTTTCTGATTTATTGGCTTATTATAATCAATTTCTTCAGTTATCTCTGAAGATTGCCACTGTATGGCGTCATATGCCTTAGCTTCCCAATTCTGTGCTCTCTTTGCCACTGGACTTTTTTTCCCCCTCTTCCTCTCCTTACCCAAAATAAACACCAAATCATGTTTGGGAGAGCTTCTTGAGCTGTGACTTTGCTTTATTTCCATTGTTAGGCTTCTGGAACTAAGTTCTTAGCTGAATTCAGGATGTATTCGTGCAATTTAGCATTTCTTGCTATTGAATTTTTCTTTAAATTGATTAACAGATGTCAGTGTCACTTTAGTTCCCTTCCTCTTAAATGGAAAACATTTTGAAAAGATACAATCTTTTGTTGCTGATGGTCTATTTTTGAGCAACCAACAATTTTTTACTTCCACCCTGTTCCTTTACAAATGTGAAATAGCTTTTTTTTGCTATTTGTTGTGGGCTTGAAGATATTATGAAACAGTTTTCAAATTTCTCAGCACTCTCCCTTATGCTTGTGGTAGGGTGCTATATGCCATGCAGTGGTACTTCTCCAGCAGTACGGGCATGCTGCGGGAGAGGGACATGTTGCTTATTTCACAGTGAAAGTGTGAAGGTACTGCTGCATTTTTTAGAAACCACACTTCCCCTACCAGTAGTGAATGACACCCGCTTTGAATCCAAAAAATCACTTAAGTGTTATTGAAAAACATATCTGAGAAACAATGTGAAATACTAAATAAGTATAACTAAGAATTTCAGACTTTGCTTTCTAGTTTTGAGAGATTGTGGGTAATTAGTGAAAGGGCTTTCTTGTAGAGAAAAGATTAATTGCAGACTTTAGACTTAGGCTATTTTATTTTGCCTTGCTGACCGGTTTATTCCAGCCTCCTTACTTGCTTTTCAGGCGGTTACACTCTGCGTTTATGAGGAACTTCTTCAGTAAATTACAGATTAACTAGATAGACAAGGTGGGTGAAGTGTATATATCTCACCAACCAAAATTGGCCTTTTAAAATATAATACCTCACCCACCTTGTCTCTGTAATATCCTGGGACCAACACTGCTACAACTCTGCATGCAGCATAGATTAACTAGCTTGCATCTGTGAGAAAATGTACGTATTCTAGCCAGGCTGTCTGTTTTGTACCTGTGGTACCTCAGTTTTGGATTTGGAATCTTCAAGTGATATTTGTTTTTTGTAAAATTATAAGGTAAGGTAAGTAACTGAGTACAAGACAATATTTTTTATGCTAGCTAAATTTTAATGTTAACTTCTTTCACTAAATTTGAATCCATAAGAATTGCTCAGTGTATGTATACATGTAATATAAGCTGCCTTCTGTTCTAATGATCTTAAACTCTCTTGTTCATTAGCTTTGAATGCTTGTTATCTTTAATTAAACTTTAACTTCACAAACACACAGGTTGATACTGCGTCACATATAGTAATCATCAGAATTTTGGTTAAAGAAAACTAACACTGTACGATTCTGGATGGCTATACCTCCATTTAAGACCACTTCGTAGTACAACAAATTGACTGTAGTGGAAATACTTGTAAACAATGACTGTGGGAACAAGTAAGAGTTTGTAGAAATGGACCCTCTCTTTGTGAGAGGGTGGGGGAGGGAGAAAATAATTCTACAGTCAAACAATATAGTTATTGACACTTTCCCTGTAAGTGTCTTAGTCCAATATATATCTTAATTTTCAGTTATGCTGTTCAGAAAATTATTATAGAGTTCCATTTTAGTGTCAAACTTACACTTGAATAAAATTTTTGGTTGGCGTTGTGTTCTTGAAAAGGGTATAATTCTGTTAAAAGCGAAAAAATGGCACTTACTCCAATTGTTTTTGGAGTATTTCAGATCAGTATACCTTTCCCTTCAAAATTTTAAATGCTTATTTTATTTTTAGTTGAGATTTCCCTTCATTCTATTATCTAGCCAACAAAATAATCTTTAGCCCATCAAATGATGATGGGTCCATGCTTTGTATGGAAAGAAACACCGTAAATCTACAATTGCATGGTTAAATAGTCATGTTCAGTTGTGATCCTGTTGACATTTTTAGTGATTAATAGTTGCATTAATTCACTTTGAACCAGTGAGTGGTATCTTTCAATCGCTCCTTCTGTTAATCTCACCACTTTCCTTAGTAGTCTTAAGGAAAGGTATATTGTCCCAAGGTATTATATGTTGAAATACTTAATTGAGCTTGGATCATGAATGTATTCCAACCCTAGAGAAGAAAAGTCCTAATATTTTTTTCAAGAATGAATTATTTTCATTTATATAATTTTGATAATTCTGTAAACCACCTCATATCTGAAAAATAAAGATGTAGCGATGTATTTTTGTAAATATGACCTTTCAAAATATGTGCATTTTTGTAGTGTAAATTGATACATTTTTGTGATGAGCCCCATGAATTAGGTTAACTACTTTGTTGTTTGAAACATGTTATTTTATGGGCAGTAACAATGATACATTTGTTTGACTTCCAGGCTGTTTTTGAGTACCTTCACTCTTGCAGTTTCAGCTGGTGCCGTCCTGCTTCTACCTTTTTCAATAATCAGCAATGAGATCCTGCTTTCTTTTCCACAAAACTACTATATTCAGTGGTTAAATGGCTCTCTAATTCATGGTTAGTACTTGCATAATGTAATTAAAAGCACATTTTAACAGTTAACACCACTTCCAGTGCATATTCTGGTTTTGAGTGATCCTTTTGTTTTTAATATACTTACTGGCATAATGGCTCAAAATTGTAAATGTTCTTGATTTATATGCCATTGATAAATTAGGCATTTGTAATCTAATGCACAGCAGCAAATTTACAAGTCATCACCATTCTGGCTTTTTGAGGGTTGTGTTGACTAAGGGAAGGCAACACAAAAGCTTCTGTTCTTACATACAGAAACATGTATAGCATAAGAACTGCTTTTACAGGAAGCTAAGTAACTTGGAAATGTGAAAGAAAAGTCTTATGACACCTGTAGGTATAATGTTCAGTGAGCTAAAGAGGGATATGGAGGAAAAAAATAGTTTATTTATTCAAATGCGACTAGCGGTTCATACAAGAAACTTGTCATCTACAATGGATGGATTGAGAAGCAGTGACTTTTAGCTGCTTTTATTTTTAAAAGTAAATCATGTATATAAAATTATATATTTTGATCTTGCCACATTTATTATGGTATTTTGTTAAAGTGAAATTGTTCAATGTAGAGTCTTGTCTCCCTGTGTGTTGACAGTGTCTAGCACTTTGGGCGCTGCCAGAATTCAAATAATGGTAAGCGTGCTTAGTGCTCTACAGATATATAGTTGCTGTAGTTCCGAGCAGCTAACATACTGCAATGAGAAGATACATCTTGGTGAGGAATTGGTGATTGTCATTGGATTTAGATGTATTAATTGAGGAAAAAACATACCTTGTGATATCAGGGGGCAACTTGCTAATAGAAAAGATAGCTATTTGCTGAGTTATCAAAAAGCAGAGGTACCTAGTTCTTCTTTAGACAGTGTGATGGACAATGTTGAGGCTTAAAATTGATACGTGGTTCTGAAGTCCCAATATTTTAAAAGGTAAACTTTCTAGTTGGTTAAGCTTAGAGTGTAGTATCTCTTAAGTGAATTTGAGACAAGCTGTTGCTTCCTGGTATTGAGAATTTCCGTGTTTCACTAACCTGAGTCAGTTATGCCCCTTTATTTCTGCTCCATGCTGAAAGCCATTGTCTCTGAACATGTAACTCCAAGCTCTGCATCTAACTAGGGCAGTTTCATTTTCCATGCAATATCCCTATCCTTTGCATGTGACAGGCAGTGATGCAGTATGGTCAGGTAATGGGGCCTGATTAGGCTTGGAATTTAGAAATCCCAGAACCAAACCCCATGCATCCGGTACAGAGCAGTTCTTGCTTTGTGCTCCTCTCAGCTGCACCAAACCACCCAATCAGAGGCAATACATCTGGCTCACTGATATGATGCTTTTGGTTGCCAGGCATTGTGTAGGCTCTGTGACCTCCTCCAATGAGACTTGTTGTAGAAGATTAGATATGCTGGCCTGAAGTTTTACTTGCCTGTGTTTGCCTACATGTTGGTTCCATTTCCTCCTTATCATCATCTTGTGCCTTGCTTTTAACCCCCTTCTTAATTCTTGAGTCCTTCACCCACTTATTACTGTGTCTTTTCACCTCTACATCAGGAATGGTTTTCCTCTTCATCTGTGACAAGCATCCCACCCTTTCCTTCTTCAAATCCCTCTAAACTCTGTACTCTGACTTAGACTTTGTTCACCTGTCTCTCTGGCACCATCTAACCTTGCTTTTGTATGTTAATTGTAAGTTAACTTTAAAAAACAACCCCCCCCCTCAAAAAAAAAAACAACAACAAAAAACACACACAAACAGAACCTCTAAGATATTTGCAGCAAACTAAATATTCTGGCTCTTGGAACATATTAAGGCAGCATTCCCTTTCTCTTTGTTTCCTTCATTTCTTCTCCCACTTTTCCAAAATTAGTTGACATTCTTCTTATGTTACCTAGCTTTGATTAATTTTATGTCTCTACTGACATGCAATACTTTACAGATGTAAGACCATCATTCCTTGTCACCCTATTCTTAAAAAAAAAAAAAATTGGATTTTAATTCCCAAGGGAAGCAGGAATATACCATGTAGAGCAGCTCTTTCGTTCTCTACCTACAGTCAGCCACATAGATTTTTAACCTTTTACTAAATACTAAATGAGAACAATAATCCTGTCAGAGAGCAAATACTCCCTCCCCTGGCTGAAGGGGAAATGTGAAAAATTTGAGCAAAAATCATTCTGCTGCTTTTGTATAGGAGAACAGGGGAAAAATATTTCCTATATAATTTAAAATTATAATTTAAAAATTCTTTTAGAAGAGCTGTAGCACCAAAATGGCTGAGGTTGAAAAATTGAAATTTGGCAAGGAATAGCTCTCCTTTAGGAGAAGTGCCTTTGAATTTTCCAGTAAATATTTTGTTTTGATTTGACTAAGGCCATGTCTACACTACCAGCTAAATCGGCACTGCTGCACTCGATGCAGTGGTGTCGATTTAGTGGGTCTGGTGAAGACACGTTAAATTGGTGGAAGAGTGCTCTCCCATCTATTTGTGTACTCCACCTCCCCGAGAAGCGTAAGGGACGTTGGCTGGAGAGTGTCTCCCATCAACACAGCACAGTGTAGACACCGCAGTAAGTGGATCTAGCTCCGTGTACTTCAGTTATGCTATTCATTTAATTGAAGTAGAATCATAGACTTTAAGATCAGAAGGGACCATTATGATTATCTAGTCTGACCTTCTGCACAATGCAGGTCATGGAATCTCACCCACCAACTCCTGTAACAAACCCCTAACTTATGTCTGAGCTACTGAAGTCCTCAAATCATGGTTTAAAGACTTCAAGGTGCAGAGAATCCTCCAGCAAGTGACCCGTGCCCCATGCTTCAGAGGAAGGCGAAAAACCCTCTGCCAGTCTGCCCTGGGGGAAAATTCCTTCCCGACCCCAAATATGGTGATCAGCTAAACCCTGAGCATGTGAGCAAGACTCACCAGCCAGACACCGAGGAAAGAATTCTCTGTAGTAACTCAGATCCCACCCCATCTAACTTTGGGCATATCTACTGCTAGTAGTCAAAGATCAATTAATTGCCAAAATTAGGCTATCCCATCATATCATCTCCTCCATAAACTTACCAAACTTACTCTTGAAGCCAGATATGTCGTTTGCCCCCACTGCTTCCCTTGGAAGGCTGTTCCAGAACTTCACTCCTCTGATGGTTAGAAACCTTCGTCTAATTTCAAGTCTAAACTTCCTGATGGCCAGTTTATATCCATTTGTTCTTGTGTCCACATTGGTACTGAGCTTAAATAATTCTTCTCCCTACATGGTATTTATCCCTCTGATATATTTATAGAGAGCAATCATATCTTCTCTCACCTTCTTTTAGTTAGGTTAAACAAGCCAAGCTCATTGAGTCTCCTTTCATACGACAGGTTTTTCATTCCTCGGATCATCCAAGTAGCCCTTCTCTGTACCTGTTCCAGGTTGAATTCATCCTTCTTAAACATGGGAGACCAGAACTGCACATAATATTCCAGATGAGGTCTCACCAGTGCCTTGTATAACGGTACTAATACCTCCTTATCTCTACTGGAAATACCTCGCCTGATGCATCCCAAGACCGAATTAGCTTAACTTAGATGGATTAACTGCAGTAGTGTAGACCAACCCTAAGCAAAGAGTTTTGAAAATCTCGCGCTTTGATTAAAATATACTAAATGGACTGTGTGTGTGTGTGTAGCAGGGATCGGCAACCTTTGGCATGCGGCCCGTCAGGGAAATCTGCTGGTGGGCCAGAACGGTTTGTCTACCTGCAGCGTCCGCAGGTTTGGCCAGTCGCAGCTCCCACTAGCCCACGCTGCTTCTCGCAGCCCCTGTTGGCCTGGAACGGTGAACTGCATCCAGTGGGAGCTGCGATTGGCCAAACCTGCGGATGCTGCAGGTAAACAAATGGTCCCAGCCTGCCAGTGGATTTCCCTGATGGTCCGCATGCCAAAGGTTGCTGATCCCTGGTGTATAGTTTAACAATGGTTGATGTGAAAGTAGTAAATGCACTCGTGTAGAACCTAAGTTAGCTGTATATTGCAAAATTTAGTGAAAGTACCTAGTGCGAGCCTGCTCCAAACACCTCTGGAGTCCATGGAAAAATTTAGTGTATTTCAGTGTATCTCTTATTTATTACACAGCTGGCAAAGTAAATGCTTCACAGTTTGTAATGCTTGCTGGAGATGGGCTCCCTCTTGCGGACTTTATTAGGTGTATGCGATCCCTGCTACACACACACACAGAGTCCATTTAGTATATTTTAATCGAAGCGCGAGATTTTCAAAACTCTTTGCTTAGGGTTGGTCTACACTACTGCAGTTAATCCATCTAAGTTAAGCTAATTCGGTCTTGGGATGCATCAGGCGAGGTATTTCCAGTAGAGATAAGGAGGTATTAGTACCTATATATGAGGTGTATGAAAGGTGTACACTTTATTAAGTGTATGTGTATTAGGTGTTCCTATGGTGTCTAGTCACATTATGACATTTCTTTTCTGTTTTCTTTCAAAAGTAATTAGGAAGTGTTATTTAAAAAAATAACTAAGAAAACATTAAGATTGCACTCTAAAGTGTGAAGTCAGGAAAGGGTTGCCTGAACATCCATAATTCTGTCCCCTTGTGTATGCAATGTAAGAATATTTAGATACAGGATCACTCGCTATTTCTCAAATACAGTATAATGTATCATTTTCCTGCAACCTGTCATACAATTTTTTTATATATTTTAAGTATTTTAATGAAACAAAGATATAGTTGACTAACTAGTTGAAATACATGTTTAACAGCTAAGTACTGTTCAGTTTTTGAAACCACAGCACTGAGTTCTTCAGGTGTTATATAGTGGATGAGGCAGTCAACTACAAAACAAATTGAGCTGCAGACTATACTTCCAGTAATTTTTCCACTATTACTCTTCTAATTGTTCTGTAGTATGTTATGTTGTTTGATTTATTATCCACTTCATACAAAAGTCTCTAGTGGACTTCAGCTGGTGCACACAATTAATATACAGTACTACAAGTTGCTACTGGGCATTTGATAAATAATATTTTGTCTTATAATTGAAAACTTCATTGTAATCTGTTCACACAGGAACAGAGTTAAGGCTAAAAGAAAAGGAGTACTTGTGGCACCTTAGAGACTAACCAACAAGGTGCCACAAGTACTCCTTTTCTTTTTGCGAATACAGACTAACACGGCTGTTACTCTGAAACCAGAGTTAAGGCTGCATTTTTAAACTTTTGCCTTTAAAAATCAGAATCTTAATGTTGTCATTGATGCACTGTAGTTTCTTGTATTGAATTGATATGTTAAGTATCCACTTCTGTGATTTTTATTAACAGTGGGTAAAATTTTTTAACCTGTTACACCTTCCTGTTTTGTTGGGTTCTTGCCTTGGTATATGATTGTAACTATTTAATATTAGTGGTGACTTTTAAAAAGTCTCCTCTTACTATATATGTAACTAGGCAGAGAGTGCATAATATTCAAGATGAGTAATTTTGTGTAATGAAAGTTTAAAACAGTTCCTGAAAATGTACTTAAAAATGGTAACATTTTCATTTCTGCTATTTTAAATGTGTCCAGCAGATGGAGGTAAAACTTAATGAAACTTGCACATAAACAGGAAGTAAAGTGCTGGGATATCTAAGCTGTTTGCCAAATGTGCAAGATTGAGTTGTTTGTTTCAGAATTGTTAAAACTTGTTTATTGCAAGTTTCCTCTTAAATCAATACAAACAAATACAAAAAAGCATCCTAGTGGGCTGATTAGGAAAGCCTTGTACTTTGAGATTTCATTGAGACTGTACAATATTCATCTAAAGTTAACTCTGCCAATAGATGAAGGCCTGCAAAGTATCTTTTATACAACTTTAGCACCCAGTCAGTACAGGGGGGGAGCATAAATATTTACTTTTCAGTTTATATTGTACTGCTGTATTCTCAAGGTAGTCCAACTGATTGGGAGGTGGGGTGGGAAAACAAAACTGAAGTGATAATGAAAAGAAAGGGGGAGAGGAGAACTTGTTGATGGCCACTTGCGTATACCAATGTAATGTTACTTTCTTCAGGTTTTTTCCCCCCAATAAATGTTATAATATATTTACTGAATGGGGGGAGATGTATGTGTATAAATATTAATATAGTAATATCCCAGAAGGAAGGATGTAGTTCCCATCAACCCTGTTAGTATACATATATTTGAATCACAGCTTCTTAAAAATCATAATCTTGCTTAACCTCAAGTAACCATTCTATAATCCACTTAAACAAAATGACACAAAAGAACATGCTTCTGAAATTTACCTGCTGTTCAGTGTATGTTTTTATGTCGCAAATGCTTGTTCTGTAAGTCAGTTGTTTACTTTTCTTGTGCATAGTAAGTATACATCTATCATAACTCTTGAAACTTTGACAGCTGACTAACAAAACCAGTCAAATTCAACCTTTCCATCTGATTTCTAGTTACCTAAATTAAGGCCACGTAAAGTGCACAAAGTGAAAGGAAATGAAATAAAAATAACCTCACAAACTGGCATAGTACTTCCCCTTTTGTATAAATATGGGAAACAGGAGAAATAATATTTCATGCTCACTGGTTTACTTACAGGGAAAGGGACTATGCAAACCTGCTTCCTTTCACCCAGTACTTGCAGTTAAGAGTGGCTGAGAGGCTCTTGCTGCAGTTTCCGAAGGGTGGCACGACTAGTGGCAGGATTTTCTCAGTTGAGGGGCCCTTTCCTTTGGAATTTGCTTTTCTTCATTCCTTGAGTCTAACAGCATTTGGGAATGTGGCACACACACACATTCTTTAGCATTTGAGTGGCTGCCTCCGTTATGTTGTTTCATGTGTGTTTGGGGTTTTGTGTAATTTTGTTTTCTGTAGCTGCAAGTTCGGGCTAAATTAAATTTTTTGTGCAAGTCCATTGACTTTACCAGCAATCAACTTGTACAATAGGATTTAAATCAGTCCATTCTAGCCAAAGGAAGGGAGTAAGTGGTGTGTGTGGGGGGGAGGGGCGGGCATGGAGGGAGAGGGAAGTGGTTTGAAAATTACTGAAAAAAAATTGCAGGGGGAAAAAGATAATCACTTACCTTAATCAGAACTAAATGCAAATCTCACCTCTTTCATAGATTAATAGATTCTAAGGCCTGAAGGGACCACTGTGATCATGTAGTCTGATCTCCTATATAACACAGGCCATAGAACTTCTGCTCTAGAAACTATTTTGAAGATCTTTTAGAAAAACATCTAATCTTGATTTAAAAATTGTCAGCAATGGAAAATCCACCACAAGCTTTGGTAAATTGTTCCAATTGTTAATTATCCTCACCGTCAAACATTTACACCTTGTTTCCAGTCTGAATTTGTCTAGCTTCAATTTCCAGCCTTTGGATCATGTTACACCTTTCTGATAGACTGAAAAGCCTATTAAATATTTATTCCCCATGTAGATACTTTCAGACTGTAATCCAGTCACCCCTTAACAATCTGTTTGTTCAGATAAATCAATTGAGCACTTTGAGTTTATCACTATAAGGCTTGTTTTCTAATCCTTTAATCATTCTCGTGGTTCTTCTCTGAACCATTTTCAATTTATCAGAGTCCTTCTTGAATTGTTGGCACCAGAACTGGACACAGTATTCCAGCAGCGGTCACACCAGTTCCAGATACAGCAGTAAAATAACCTCTCTACTCCTACTTGAGATTCCCCTTTTCATGCATCCCAGGATCTCATTAGCTCTATGGCCACAAGCCAGGAACTGGTCTGATGGCTTTCAGGCAGATATATAAGCCTCAATGGAGGAACAGCAGCTCTCTGCTTAATGTCACTCCAGGGCTTCGAATTCTCTCCTGCCTGGTAGTGACAACAGACTCCCTACGCCTTAGCCTGCTCCAGCCCTGCTTCTAGTCCTGTTCTTAGTACTGCCCTAGTTTTGTTCTCACTCCGGCCTTGCTCCAAGGCCGCTCTAGACTCCTGATTCTGGCTCTGACCCCCTGGCTCCAACCACTAGGCCTAACTGCCATGGTTCCCAGCACCAGGACCGACCATCCCCATCACGGTTTGACACGTATTAAAATGCATATTGTTGGTGCCCAGTTTACCCTGCAGTACAGATCATTCTGAATCTTTGACCTGTCCTCTTCATTATTTACCATTCCCCATTTTTTTTTGGTCTTTTGCAAACTTTATCAGTGTTTTTTGTCTTCTTCCAGGTCATTGATAACATTTTTTAAAAATAACATAGGGTCAAGAACCAATCTCTGCAGGACCTCACTGGAAGCAGAACTACTAGATTACGTTTCCCTATGTACAGTTACATTTTGAGACCTATCAGTTAGCCAGTTTTTAATCCATTTAATGTATGCTACTTTAATTTTATATCGTTCTAATTTTTTAATCAAAATGTTGTGTGGTATTAAGTCAAATGCCTTACAGATGACTGTTATGTCAGCACTGTTACCTTTATCAACCAAACTTGTAAACGCATCAAAAAAAATTAAGTTAATTTGACAGGATCTATTTTCCATAAACCCAAGTTGATTTGCATTAATTACATTACTGTCCTTTAATTCTTCATTAATTGAGTCCCATGTCAGCCGCTCCATTATCTTGCCTGAGATCGATGTCAGGCTGACAGATCTGTAATTCCTTGGGTCATCCCATTTACCCTTTTGAAAAACTGGCACAACACTAGCTTTCTTCCAGTCTTCTGGAACTTCTAAAATGTTAACAGTCCATCAAGCTCCAGAGCTAGCTCTTTTAAAACTTGTGGTTGCAAGTTATCTGTACCTACTGATGTAAAAATGTCTAACTTTAGTAGGTGAAGTTTAACATCCTCCATCGATACTAGTGGACTGAAAAGCATATCATCATATGCTAAGACTAATATCTGTCTTCCCCCCCCAAACACAGAATGGAAACATTTATTGGACACTTCTGCCTTCTCTGCACTATTATTATTAATTCTACCACTTCCCTCTAGAATTCAGGATTCTTTTTTGTTCCTAATATATTTAAAAAAACTCCTCCTTATTGTCCTTAACTCTGCTGGCTATGGATATCTCCTTGTGTCCCTTTGCTTCCCTTATCAGTGTTTCACAATTCCTAACTTCTGATTTATATTCATTACTATCAGCTTACTTTCTTCCATTTGTTATATATGATAATTTTCCCCCCCCCCTTTTTTTTTTTTTACAGCTGCCTTCACTTTGCCTCTAAACCACTTTTTTTTAAAATTATCACAGCCTTCTTTCATAGAAGATTAGGGTTGGAAGAGACCTCAGGAGGTCATCTAGTCCAACTCTCTGCTCAAAGCAGGATCAACCCAAACTAAATTATCCCACCCAGGCCTTAGTGAAGCCAGGCCTTAAAAACCTCTAAAGATGGAGATTCCACCACCTCTCTAGGTAACCCATTCCAGTGCTTCACCACCCTCCTAATGAAATAGTTTTTCCTAATATCCAACCTAAACCTCCCACACTGCGACTTGAGACCATTGCTCCTTGTTCTGTCGTCTGCCACCACTGAGAACAGCCTAGCTCCATCCTCTTTGGAACCCCCATTCAGGTAGTTGAAGGCTGCTATCAAATCCCTCCTCACTCTTTTCTTTTGCAGATTTTCCCAGTTGTGGGATTGACTTTGATGTGTAGGGCTGGTTTACACTTAGGTTGGCTTCACTATATTGCTCAGAGTTGTGAAAAATTTCACACTCTGGGATGTAATTAAGTTGACCTAAGTCCTGGTGTAGATGTCACAGGGTCAATGGAAGAATTCTTCTGTTGATGTAGCTTCCGCCCTTAGGGAGGTGAATTTACTACAACAGAAGAAGAACCTCTTCTGTCTCTGTAGTGTCTATGCTGCAGATGCATTGTTGCAGGTAGCTGTGCTGCTATAGCATTTCTAGTGCAGCCATATCATTATTGTTCCCTCAGTAGGTTCTAAAAGGACTACTTATCCTCTGTGTTGGAAAGGAAGAAATACAAATTACTAGAATTTCTGTTTTAAATACTTGGCACCAATCACATCATCTGAGCACCTCCTAAATGACTATATTCTTCTTCGAGGAGTGTCCCTATGGGTGCTGCACTGTAGATGTCCTTGTGTTCCTACTCTGCTGATCAGAGAACTTCGGTAACAGTATCCATTAGGTCTGCAGATGCTCTGTCTCTCGGGAGGCTAGCCCGCATGTGTGGGGTAAAACCCCTCAGTTCTATCTCAACCACCCCTGTTCATTAGTAGTCTAAGGTTATCTTTTTATTTTCCATACCTGTAGTTAGGGCTGGTCTCCCTGAGGAGATTGATGCTACTGCAATTGATTCAGCAGCGATCGATTTAGCAGGTCTGGTGAAGACCCACTAAATCGATGGCAGAGTGCTTGCTGGTCGACCCCAGTACTCCAGCTCTCTGAGAAGAGTAAGGGAAGTTGACCGGAGAGCGTCTGTCAACTCAGCACCGTGAAGACACTGGGATAAGTTGACCTAAGCTATGTCTACTCTAGCTACGTGAATAACATAGTTGGACTTACCCTGTAGTGAAGACAAGCCCTTAGTCTCCTAGTTACTGTTCTAGTTGTAATCTTCTTTTCCTTTCTTATTTTATCTTTGAAAATAATAAAAAAAAGACTTCAATTTCTTTCCTGCTTTTTCTCCTTCCGCCAGGAACCCTTTTCCTCTAGTGAGATATGCCCAGTTTGCTGGGCTTAAAAAAGTGCTTCACTTGTAAAGAGGCAATCCCGGGGGCGGACAAGCACTCTCAGTGCATTTGCTGCCTTGGGGAAGGCCATGTATGACAGAAGTGTGGTCTTTGACAATAACTCTGGCCTAAGATCCCACAAAGACAGAGTGCTCCACCAGAAGGTCATCTTCAATGAGGCAGTTCTGTGACCCCAGTCGCCTGGTAGACATAAGTTTTCCCCACGGCCTTCTACATCTAAGGGCTGTGGGTCAAGGAAACAGGCTGCAGACTCCTCTCATAAATCATCTGAGAAGAGACAGAGAAGTCCCCATAGTGAGCCCTGAAATAGCTGTAAGCGATCACCATCTCAGTATCGTCTGCACCGAGACCATCTCAGTCCAGCACCCATGGCTCACGGAAACCAACAGCGAACAGCACCACTCGCAGGCCCACGGACCCGATGGGTATGGGCATGGGCATTGACTCATCGGCACTGAAGGACAGGAGTAAGCACTCCTCTAAAAAGATGCTCCCGGTGCACAAGTCCACATCACCACTGCCAGCGATGGCTTGCCCATTACAGGAACGACTGGTGCAGGTAAAATGCCAGAAGCTATTGTGACAAATTTAAGGCCATTATTCAGGAGGGCCAATTAGTGGAAAGACATCGCTGCAATCTGCCACTGATGCAGCCAACAGGGTGGCTAGGTGAATCGCCATGGTTGTGGTGATGCGATGAGCGTCATGGCTCCATTTGTCAGGCTTCCTGAAAGAGGTACAGTCCACTGTTGAGGATGTTCCTTTTGAGGGCACAGAGTTCTTTGCCAGCAAGACTGATGCCTCCCGTCACACCCTTAAGGACTCCAGTACTAGCCTCCGGTCACTGGGCATCTATACCTGGACAAAAGGGACGATTTAATCCTCAATCCCAGTATAGACTACATGGGTCTCAGTAACAACCTCAACACTACTACAAGCCACAAAGAAAGAAAGGGAACTTTCTTAAACACAAATCACCTGGTCCACGATCTTTGTCCCAGCCCTCTACATTTAAGCATCATTTTTGACGGGCAGGTTGAGGTGCCGTTAGACCACTCCCATTGACCAACACAGCCAACCATCGGTCCACACCCATTTTGCCATGATTGGTAGCACTCCTCAGTGCCTGGGAATGCATAATATTGGACCAGTGAGGCCTCAAGATCGTTCAAACTGGGTACTCCATCCATTTTACTTCCCTACCCACTCTACAACACCCTTCCCTGTTCCTCTTCAGGACCCTTTGTCACGTGATTTTACTATGACAGGATGTAGAGCAAAACCTACAGTTAGGAGCCATAGAACCAGTACCTCAGCATCTACGAGGTAAGGGGTTCTACTCTTGTTATTTTCTCATATCCTAAAAGAAGGGAGGTTGGAGACCCATATTTGACCTCTGAGCGCTCAACAAGTTTGTCAAGGCTCAAAAATTCAAGATGGTCACTTTATCAATGATCATTCCAACTTTGGAACAGGGAGACTTGCTTTTGGCCCTTGACCTTTAGGACGCCTGTTTTCGTATCTCAGTCCTCCTGGCTCACAGATGATTTGTCAGATTCACTGTGGGACATGACCACTACCAATGCTCCCCTTTGGCTATCATCAGCTCCGAGAGTACTTTCCAAGGTTCTTTCAGTAGTGGCTGCTCCTTTACCTTTCCAAGGGATAATGGTCTACCCCTACCTGGATGATTATCTCCTCAGAGCCTGATCTCTCAGAAAGGCTCACCAAGTCATCAAAGCGACGGTGAACTTGTTTACAGAACTGGGTCTACAGATCAACATCCGGAAGTCAACCTTCACTCCAGTGTAACCTGGAATTCATAGGGGTCGACCGTGACTCGTTACAGGCCAAAGTCCTCTTGCTTCTACACAGGTTTCTAGCTTTAATCACGCTCATAGACACCTTTCAGAGTAGCCTTTAGATACCAGCCGGGCTTTGCCCCCAACTCTTGGGGCATATGGCAGTGGGCCCGGCGGTGATACTGCGTGCCAGGCTTCACATGCAATACCTCCAAATTTGGTTCAGCTTGGTTTACTGACCAAACAAGGACAGACTAGACAAATCTCTATCACCACCCACCAGAATCAAAAACTCCTTAGACTGGTGGAAGGACCCATTCAACATTTGTAAGGGGATCCCCTTCTTACAGGCATCACTCACTGTCGTTGCTCCTCACCACTAACGCATCACTCATAGAGTTAGTCGCGCATCTAAACGGCCTCAGAACACAAAGCAAATGGTCGCCCATGGAGATAGCCCTTCATATCAATCTCCTTGAGCTAAGAGTGATCAGGAGCGCCTGCACCCATTTCCTCCTGCTGATCATGCACAAAGATCCTAACAGACAACTTATTCTGTATGTACTACATCAGTTGACAAGGGGGAGCCAGGTCACCCTCTCTATGTGCAGAAGTGATAAGGCTATGGAATTGGTGCATCTCCCACAATGTTACACTGTCTGTGGCTTACCTCCCAGGTGCACAAAACTCAATAGCGGGCAATCTCAGTCACAAATTCCCACACGACGACGAGTGGGAGATACACCTGACAGTACTTAACAGCCTATTCAGACAATGGGGGACACAGTCCACAGACCTGTTTGCCACTCACCTGAACCAGAAATGTCCATGCTACTGCTCCAGAGTGGGGATAGGGTAATGCTCCTTGGGTGATGCTCTCCTCTTCCCTGGGACAGGGACCTTCTCTGTGTCTTTTCCCCATTTACCCTACTGTTGAAGGTCCTGCTGAAAGTAAACAGGGATGGAGATCATGTCATTCTGATTGCTCCT
Source organism: Caretta caretta (assembly GCF_965140235.1). Lineage (NCBI taxonomy): Eukaryota > Metazoa > Chordata > Testudines > Cheloniidae > Caretta > Caretta caretta. The sequence goes on from NC_134207.1 coordinate 251,253,191, forward strand.
ACTTTTCCAAGACAGACCTGCTACTGTCACAGCTTGTGATGTGCCCGCCAGTCCCTTTCCCGGCCATTCCACACTTCTCGCAGAACAGAAGATGTACCCTACATCCCAACTTGGGGATTCTCCACCTGAGGGCATGGCTTCTGTTTGGTTCCAACACCTAGAAGACTCCTGTTCAAGAGCGGTACAAGCGGTTCTATTACACAGTAGAAAGTCCTCAACACAAGGTACTTACCTGCAGAAATGCTTCAGGTTTCAGATTTGATGAACATCCCAACAAATCTCCCCAACTCCTGCGTCTCTTCCACAGATCCTAGATTATGCTTTGACCCTAAAAAGGTCGGGTCTATCTCTAAGCTCTCTTAGGGTTCACCTGGCAGCTATAACAGCTTTCCACCAACCTGTAGAGGGGTTCTAAGTGCTGTCACGCCCAACCGCTTAAGAATTTCCTCGAGGGTGTAGTAAACCTCTTCCCTCAGCTTCGACTCCCTACCCCCACATGGGAATTAAGGACTGAGTAGGCCCCTCCTTTGAACCCACGGCCACCTGTTCACTGCCGTGCCGATCAATGAAAACTGCCTTCTTCATAACAATTACCTCTACCAGGAAAATAGGAGAGATTGTGGCTCTGATGGTACATTCCCCTTACTTGGTATTTTTTTGGACAGGTTTATGCTCCGACCCCATCCAAAATTCATCCCTAAGGTAACCTCCCCATTTCACATGAATCAATTGATTCACCTTCCAATCTTCTATGCCAAGCCACACCAAGATGACAGGGAAGCTATATTATATACACTAGATGTCAGGAGAACCCTGGTCTTCTACTTGGATAGGACAAAGGCCTTCAGGAAGTCCCTTAGGCTTTTCCTCTTCATTGAGGAAAGATCCAAGGGCTCAGCAATATCAGCCCAAAGGCTCTCCAAGAGGTCTCAAATTGCATCAGACTGTGTTATCAAGTTTGCAACTTGACCCCTGCAGACTCTGACCTTGTGGAGTGTGCATGAACACTCTCATCTGTCACCACCTTCAAGAATGTCCCTATCTCAGAGGTTTGTAGAGTGGCGACATGGGTGTCAGTCCACACTTTTGCAGAACACTATATGATCACTGGGGACTCTGCCTCTGATGCCATCTTCGCCTCGATAGGTCCATTACCGATGACAGCATTGACTCCGAAGTCCCGGCCCTCCAGAAGGGGAACTGCTCGGGAGGCACCTACAGTGGAGCACCCATAGGAACGCTACTTGAAGAAGTTACTCACCTTGTGCAGTAACAATGGTTCTTCAAGATGCATGTATCTACGGATGCTCCACAACCTGCCTTCCTCCCCTCTACTTTAGAGTTCTTGTCTATGACTCTGCGGTAGGGAAGAAACTGAGGGGCATTAGCCCACACATGCTGGCTAGCCTCGTGGCACAGCACGAGGAGAGAGAGAACGCATGTGCGGGCCTTACAGACACTCCTACCAGAGTTCTCTGATCAGCAGCGCAGGGATGCAAGCACACCTACAGTGGAGCACCCGTACGGGGACAAATCTTGAGGAACCATCATTACTGCGCAAAGTGAGTATCTTCTTATGGTAGGAAAATATATTGCTTCTCCTTATATGATGAGGTGTCGGACTGAAAATGCTGCAGAGAGCAAGCCGCTGTTGGTTAGAAGGGCTCAGTCAATGTCTTATCTGTTTTGTTACACCGCTATCTTAGCTGCATGTTAAAATATAAGCCAGTGGTTCTCAGCCTGTTTACCATTGTGGGCTGCATATAGAGCTCTCTCTGTTATGTGGGCTGCATCCACATAATATATATACTACCTGAATGGCCCTGAGGATTTCACATGGGCCACAGCTGCGTGCTGATCGGGTTTCAAGCAGTCTGCAGGCCGCAGGTTGAGAACCAGAGATATAAAATGTTTCCACATTACATTTATTTGAAATGTATGGAAAAATCATTTCTGCTTTGTACAATGACACTTATGGGATCACAAAAATCATTGTAAAATAAGTTTCCCTTTTACAGTAACTGATGTGGGAATTAAATTCAATATGACTGTTCAGTAAAAACTCTTCTGTTTCATTGCAAATAAAACAGTAACCGTATAACAACATTGTTTAGTAAATATAAGTAAATATATTGAAAATATCTTACAGAAAACTTCTGGTAATAATTATAATGTTGAAACATGTCATCTAAAATATGTTAATTTTTCATTTTTGAATTTACTACTATAAGAATAGGTATGTTTCTATCATACAGTTCATATTTGAAGTGTGTATATTTAGTGTACCCATTGCTGTGGTGTGTTGGCACTAGTAAAATTGAGAACAAAATCTAAAGACCCATTTCAAAAGACTGAGCTTTTTTTCCACAGCTCCCCATTTTAAATATCACTATGATGTGTATGCTATCACTCTTCTTTTGTTGTAGGAAGGCTTAATTCTATGTTCAGCACATGGGTATGCACTAGATGACCTCTTGAGGTCCTTTCCAGCCCTACATTTCTATATCACTTTAAAGGTGGTAAGATCTGAGCTCAAACTGTTACTTAAGGAATGGAGTTTCAAATATGACTGTGCCATAAAGATTCTTGTCCCTGGAAACCTCACACTCTGGGAACACACTGTTTGATCATTGCTCTCATACTGGGTTGTGGAACGATATAGTCCATTCCTGAGAGTTGGTTCCCCAGCCCGTTTAGGGCTTGGGAGATCTAGAGTAGGATTTTGAAGTGCATGCTGTATTGGAGGAGGTTGGAGAGCATGCAAAGCCCTGGAGTAATATTTTCCTCTCAGCCTGTGTTTCTTAAATGAGACCCAATTGCAGCTGCCTTGTGGCTTCAGTTTTCATTCCCAAGTGCAGTGTGTGTGGCAGTAGTCAAGTTTATTGGTGACTGTAGTATGGGTAGACTGTAGGTAAGTCAGAAACTGATAAGGAGGAACACAGTGTCCTGCCCAGCTGGAGATGAGAATAGTGGAAAAATGTGTGTAACCACCAGTGACTTTGTCAAGAAGATCTCAAACTTTGCAAAATCTTGATTATTGCACAGATGCCCAAGGTGGAGGTCTAGAGTAATCCTTTCATACCTTCTAGCCATCACCTCCTCTGTCTTGCCTTTTTTCTGTTTTAGCCAGCAGCTTATTTCAGATAGACACGGGTAAAATGGAAATATCTGCATTTGATGTAGAGATGGTGTTATCTGTGTATTGCTGGCATTAAAGTCCATGTTGTGCCTCGATCCCCTCTAAAGGGAAGAATAGGAGGGGGAATAGAACTGAGCCGTCCAAGAATCAGTGCTGAGATGAGACATTGTACTGGAAATTATTATTCTGTATAGACAGTTTAAAAATTATCTGTAGCACGAAATGGTACCATCTTGAGGTATAATCCCTTCAGGTTTCACAAACTAAGCAATTCAGGGTTGCTATTTGATGTCGAATGAAACGCTTCTCAGAAAAGCCCAGTGTTCTGCAGGAAATGGGGTTAGTCATTAGGCAGGTGACACTTTAAGAAGAATCAGTATTGTGCTGGTGCTCAGGAATCTGCTTGAGCACTAGGCTTAGGTTGAGATTTACAAAGGTATTTAGGCATGTAAAGATGCAGGTAAGTACCTAGTGAGATTTATAAAAGTGCCTGAATTAAGTGTCTAACTCCCATTGCATAGGACCCAAAAACCTTGTAAATATGGCTCTTGGAAACGTGTTAATAAATTGTGAATATCTTTATAGCTTAAAAATCCCTGGTCAATCTTCACAAGAAAGGATACTGTAGAAAAATACAGTTTTAGTTATTGCAGCCGGTCTTCAAAACTTCCCAACAGTTTCAATTAGGTAAGGCAGTGTTCACTTTTGGCTTAAAATTTCAGGGCATTGAGGTTGCTGCCTTTCAGTGATGGATTATATGAATCTTATGTATATTTAAGATCTTCATTTATATTTATATATAAATTATTATACATGCTCTGTGTTTATCTAAAAAGCCTACCTAGTTGAAAGACAGTATAGTGATGTCAGGAATTTTAATAAGTTTTATTTTAAGATTCTTCAGTTTTGAAAAGTAATGTAAACATTTTCTTCTCATTTATTTCAGGTTTGTGGAATCTTGCTTCCCTTTTTTCCAATCTTTGTTTGTTTGTGTTGATGCCCTTTGCCTTCTTCTTTCTGGAATCAGAAGGATTTGCTGGCTTAAAAAAGGTAGGTAAATATATTATTTGTAGACTTATTAATGTATAAATACCAAGTCCCAAAGCTGTAATTACAATAGTATTAGGCTATTTCGTTTAGAGTGTGGCTGCAAAGGATAGTGCATACAAACTATTGATTTTACTGCAATTACATACAAATAACTGGTACAGTAGCAAAAAAATTAATTGGCTTCTGTACAGTTTGGACCACTGTTATGAACTGGTTTCCATGAACTTGTTTTATTGTAGTAAGCTAATTACATACTTTATTGAATTTTTTAGGCCTTGTCTGCACTAAACAGTTAGATCAAGCCAGCTACGTTGTTCAGGAATGTGAAAAATCCACACCCTTGAGTGACGTAGTTAAGCTGGCCTAACCCCCGGTGTAGACAGATTAGGTTGATGGATTCTTCTCAGGAAGGTGGATTACCTGTGCCATTGGGAGAACCCCTCCCTTCGGCATAGGTAGTGTCTACACTGAAGCGCCACAGCGACGCAGCTGTAGTGTTTCAAGTGTAGAGAAGCCCTTATAACTTTGGTTGCACATCTGTATATACCCCTTATTTGCTGTTTGATGTAATTATTTATTAAATAATTTAAAATGTGCTCAGTGTTGTACAAAACATAGTATACAGACAGGGACTGCCCTGGGGAAATTAAGATATAAGCAATGTAAATTGAAGTGGTGAAGGCTTCCAGGATTCTTGATGTTACAATGCAATGGCACCTGCACCATAGTTAAGCTAGTGTTAGAGTTGGGTTTTAGCAGGAGCTTTAAATCTTTGTTGTACAAATCTCATTGAAATGGGAAAAGACTATACATAAAATACAAACTTTGAGCTCTTTGAATTTTCGTAGTCAATTGGCAAAAAATGAATCCATACAGAGAATAAGTCTAAAAATTGCTCCTTTTTGTAGCTTCACTGTCTTTTTTTGTACCCCTTTTGAAAGAAATCTAAATCACTCCAGGACCTGTCCCATGTTTATATTGTTGCTCCTCGTGCTGATTCCTAGAATATCAGTTATAAATATATAGTGTTTGCCTATAGAGTATTTTATAACTCTTTAGCCATAATGGAAAACATATGTGCCAAGGTGAACCTGCTCAATTTTAATTGATGCCAAATCTGCTGTAGCACAAACACCATAACTCACATCCAGCAAGGGTGATGGGGAGAAAGGCAGACTTTTTCCTTCGCTTCTCCTAAATGTTGTTTAAATTCTCATTCAGTTTAGTAAGGCCACGAACTCCAGCTTTGAAGACAGCTATGAAAGAGCTTCTGAACTCTCCCCTCACACTGTCTTTTTATAAATAAGCTAGCAGGAAGCTTATGCAAGGTCACTGCAGGTACGGATCCCGAGTATCCACTATACTATACTGCTATTCAGAGTGACTAAACTACTTTGCATTATTCCATCTCTCACCACTAGAAATCACATTCCTCATCCAGAGCCAGAAATAGAATCCACGATTGGTGATCATCAGTATTCTGTTTTAACTAGTGAATAGCAGTGTGTTGTGTTTCCCTCGGTGCCTATCCATAAAATAATGGTTCTCAGCCTTTCCAGACTACTGTACCTCTTTCAGGAGTCTGATCTGTCTTGCATAGCACAAGTTTCACCTCACTTAAAAACTATTTGCTTACAAAATCAGACATAAAAATAAAAAAGTGTCACACACACTTACTGAAAAATAGCTTACTTTCTCAATTTTACCATATAATTATAAAATAAATAGATTGGAATATAAATATTGTGCTTACATTTCAGTGTGATACTTGAGCCTGTTTTTCATTTGTGAGCCTTGTCTGAAGTCCAAGCCCTGCTGCCCGGGGCTGAAGCATGTAGCTTAGCTTTACAGGGCTCCTTGTGTGATGGGGCCCTGGGCAGTTGCCCTGCTTGCCAGCCCCAATGCCGGCCCTGCACTTGAAAAATCCCCCACAAACCCATCCCGTGTTGCCCCCCGGGGGTCACAACCCCAGGTTGAGAAACACCGTTCTAGATGAGTTGAAAACCTCCTGGAAGATCTGCATACCCCCAGGGATACATGTACCTTGGATGAGAATCACTGCCATGGAGGATGCAGGTCTGTGGCAGCTCTCATCTTGAGAGCTTGTCTCTTTATCACCAGCTGTAAAGGCATTCATTCCTTTAGCTCTGGAAATCATCAGTTCAGTACTCTGTTAGCCAAGATGGCAGCAGTCACATTTACAGGTGTCCCACATTGGCATGTTTGTGGGATGAGAAGTATGCCTCATACTGATGATGATGGAGGGCCCAGAGGAACTGGGAGCACTATAGGAAGCCTGTTCTCCAGGCCACAGCCATTTTCCAGTAGTCTGTGAGAGGCTACAGAGTGTTTCAGGCCGTAATGGATGCAGTCTATTTCAAAGAGATTCCCTCCAACTAACAGGTTATGTCATATCCTCCATCTAAGCATGGAGGAGTGTTCCGTATATATACCGTCAGTAACTTTTAAACAAGAATAAAATGTTATAAAGAATTTACTTGCTCATCACAACTACACACACTTTTCAGGAATGTTGAGGTAGTCAGGAGCAGGACCATCAGCTCAGTTTCTCCCTCTGATTCCAAGGTAGGTGCAGCTCTTAATCTGGGGAAGTGTCCACTGAGGTACACCGATGCTGTATAGAAAGCCCAAGAAACTGGCAAACAAAAACTGTTTAGTAGCAGTTAAAGTTGTGGCAGTTCACCCCCCATCCCCCAACCTTAAAAGAATGGAAGCCATTCAGAATGGAAGCATTCCTTTCCACCTTAATATTGTCTACAGTACTATTGATAATGTACTCCCTCACTCCATAACGTTTCACTTCCATCTTCAGCTGATACCAAAAGCAATATGCACCCTAGCTACATCAAACTTGTACTCTAACTCAAAACCTTAATAATCTTAGGTGTCTTAAGACAGAGTAACTGCCTAAATGCATGGAATATGTGACAATCAAATATGCTGGTCTGTTGATATAAAAGCAAGTGAGATCACTGTTTGTTTTTCATTAGAATGCAACAACTATGGCTTCTTTGCATCACTCAGGTGGTATAAAGGGATCTGGCTGCAAATTCCACTGATGTAGGAGGGGAACTTCTTGCGGCACATATGTACCAGATCTGGAGCTTACACCTGCCAGCCCTCTTTCTTGCTGGGAGTGAGGCAGAGTAGAGTTTTGCTATGCCAGTCCTCTGCTTGCATAGGGTTCATTTAGGACCCTATACTAGTGGCACAAATAGAGGATCCTGGCAACTGCTCTAAATTGGATCAGGGTCACAGATGAACTTCTTAAATGGGGAATCTCACCTGGTTCCCTGATACCCTATCCATCCTTCTGTGCTGAGCAGAGCTCTGCTGCAGGAGATAATGCAGCCCAAAATACCTAATTGTTTAATAACACCGTATTTGGTATTATAACATTGTTTTTTGAATAATTTATATAGCCATCCCAAGTAAAAATAAATACCAAAACTTGTATAGAAAGGGAAGTATCTACAATAATATAATAAAGATGGTACAATTTAAACTGCTCAGAGCAACAAAAGATTCTTTTTCGGGTGATTGTGGACACAGATTTCACTCTTGGTGAGCATGTGTTCAAGATTGGATTCCTTTTGCATAGCAGCATCCATGGGTACTCTTGTGCTCCCTATAGTCATGAAGAGTATAGTGGATTCAACTACCATTCAGTTCCTGCTTACCAACCGTGGCTGCAAGATGGAGCTGTGTGCAGTGACCCTGACCCTTGCTGGGTGAGATTTAACTTTTAGATTTAGTCATAGTTAGTTAGTTGAATTAGGTTTCCTTTACCAATTGACTTAAAACAAAAACAATATCCAACTTCATAGTTAGTTGTTTTTTTTTTTCCCCTCACAGTCTTTTCTTCCCTGGTACAGGGTTTAAGAACTGCCCCTCTTGTGACTTGGTTATGTCTGTTAGCGATGGGTACTCCTGATGTCTTATTTGCCTTGAGGAGGGACACGTACTGAAGCATTATTCTATATGCCATTCCTCCTTGAAGTGCATCTAGAAGTCAAGGGAAGCAAGACTCAAGTTCTTGCTCCTTGAGAAGTCCATGCAAGCTGCCTCTGACCTTGAGAGACCAGAGAAGCCTCACCAGATAGATCAGTTGCTTACTCCTACTGCCTCTGTATGCTGTGACTTGTTTCTGGGCTCCTGGGCCACTTGTACTTATAGATCCCTTCATCAGCTGCATTTGTAAAGGGCAAGAAGGAGCTAGACATAGGTCACCTTCCCAAACTCCCAAGTAAGAATCACTAAAGCCATAACTCTCTCCAGGCATCTATCAGGTGCCATAAATTGGAGACCTGCTCTGGCACCACTGTGAGCAAGACGGCCTAGATCAGGGGCAGGCAAACTTTTTGGCCTGAGGGCCGCATCAGGTTTCAGAAATTGTATGGAGGGCCAGTTAGGGGAGGCTGTGCCTCCCCAAACTGCCAGGCTCCTGCCCTGTATCCAAGCCTCCCTGCTTCTTGCCCCCTGATGGCCCCCTGGAACCTCTGCCCCATCTACCCCCTCTGCTCTGTCCCCTGACTGCCCCCGGCCCCCGTGCCTCTAACTGCCTCCGCCGCCCCCATCCAACCCCCCCCCCCGACTGCTCCCCCGGGACCCCTGCCCCATCCAACCACTTCTTCTCCCTGACTGCCCCCCGCTGCCCCATCCAACCCCTCCTGTCATTCCTGACTGGCCTCTCCCCTCCTGTCCCCCCCCTCCCCCCGGGATCCTTGCCCCATCCAACCACCCCTTCTCCCTGACCGCCCCCGGAACTCCTGCCCCCCATTCAGCCCCCCATTCCCTGTCCTCTGACTGCCCCGACCCCTATCCACACCCCCGGTCCCTGACCACACCCTGAACTCCCCTGCCCTCTATTCAACCCCCCTCTCCCACTCCCTGCCCCCTTACCGCGCTGCTGGAGTACTGGTGGCTGGCGACGCGGCTGCACCAGGACAGGCGGCTGCACCAGAACAGGCAGCTGCGCCGCCTGACTGGAGCCAGCCACACACCGTGCAGCACAGAGTACCGGCTCAGGCTGGGCTCTGCAGCTGCGCTGCGCAGAGCATTGCGCCTGCGACGCAGTGAGCTGAGGTTGCGGGGGAGGGAGGACAGTGGGGGAGGGGCCGGGGGCTAGCCTCTCGGGCCAGGAGCGCAGGGGCTGGGCAGAACGGTCCCGTGGGCCATAGTTTGCCCACCTCTGGCCTAGATGTTTCCTCTTACCCCAAAGACTGCACTGCCCTTGGTACCAAATCATTGGCACAACCTGGCCCAGCACTTGGTATCCAGAGCCTTGGCACTGAGCACTTTCCTTTTCGTACTGACATCAGTTACTTCCCTTGGTACCTGCTGATGCCAAGAAGCTTCAGTGCTCACCATCTCTGCCTTAAAACAGTTTGCAGCACCGAGTGACCTTTCAGTGGGCCTGGTACCAGGTCGCCTCTGCTGGAGTGCTTAGTTTATCATGAAATCTGCAGTGCCTCAGTCACCACATCTCCAGTTGTGTCTTATTAGTGCTGACATCCCCATGCTTTAAACAAGACATGCCTGACAGGACTGCTCCTCCCTTAGAGGATGTTTATTTTTTCTCTTCCTCAGCAGAATGTAGTGGAGACTTTTCCTTTGCTCATGCCCCATCTCCCACAGGAGAGGCATAGTGGGAGTCTAGACATGAATTGGTCGGGGTGCTAAGAAGAGTTCAGGATAACATAGGGAACGCTTACAAATGCAGAATTATGTACACAGAAACCTGCATTCAAAAATAAAACAGTGTAAAACTTTAGAACCTACAGGTCCAGTCAGTCCTATATCTTGTTCAGCCAATCGCTAAAACAGACAAGTTTGTTTACATTTGCAGGAGATAATGCTGCCTGCTTCTTGTTTACAATGTTACCTGAAAGTGAGAACAGGCGTTCGCATGGCATTGTTGTAGCCAGCGTTGCAAGATATTTACATGCCAGATGCGCAAAAGATGTATATGTCCCTTCATGCTTCAACCACCATTCCAGAGGACATGCATCTGTGCTGATGACGGGTTCTGCTCGATAACCATCCAAAACAGTGCAGACTGACGCATGTTCATTTTCATCATGGAGTTGGATGCCACCAGCAGAAGGTTGATTTTCTTTTTTGGTGGTTTGTGTTCTGTAGTTTCAGCGTCTGAGTGTTGCTCTTTTAAGTCTTCTGAAAGCATGCTTCACACCTCATCCTTCTCAGATTTTGGAAGGCACTTCAGATTCTTAAATCTTGGGTGTAGTGCTGTAGCTATCTTTGGAAATTTCACATTGGTATCTTCTTTGCATTTTGTCAGATTTGCAGTGAAAGTGTTCTTAAAACGAACAACATGTGCTGAGTCATCATCCGAGACTGCTATAACATGAAATATATGGCAGAATGCGGGTAAAACAGAGCAGGAGACATACAATTCTCCCCAAGGAGTTCAGTCACAAATGTAATTAACACATTTTTTTTAACAAGCGTCATCAGCATGGAAGCATGTCCTCTGGAATGATGGCCGAAGCATGAAGCGGCATAGGAGTCTTTAGGTGAATCCAAAAATATTTATTAAATTTCAATTGGTATTCTATTGTTTAACAGTGCGATTAATTGTGATTAATTTTTTGAGTTAATTTCGTGAGTTAACTGCGATTAATCGGCAGTCCCTAGTATTTTGTTTTTTTTCATAAAGCTATACTTCATTTGGTCATTGAAGGAATTGCTCACATTTTTTTGGATACAGCTCTGCAGCAGCAGATTTTCTTCAGAGTTCATGGGACATTTTAGTGAAGGAGTAAAAGAGATAAGCAAATGGCTACCTTTGTACTTGTTTCTAGTTTAGCAATCTGTGTTTGTACCATTCATATAGTGGAATTCATCATCATTCCAATACAAAATTTCTGTGCAGGTGCATAAATTGATCTTAAATACAATAAACCCAGTAAATCTTTTTTTCCCCACAGTATGTAAAAGATTAAACAATAGATTAAATGGAATCTTGAAATTTTACTTTTAAAAATAAATCCATGCTTTACTACTTTCAAGAATATATTTAAGCTTTACCCTTATTCTGTGCTCCCTATTTTAAATTACTCTCCATCTTTTGATTCTTCCTCCAGTTTTTGCCTCATTGATTATGAATGCTCATGTACTGTCTTAGGCCAGGTCTACACTGCAGAGTTAGGTTGACACAAGACAGCTTTCGTCAACCTAACTATGGAAGTTTCTAAGTTTAAATTTTCCTCCCGCTGACTTAACTGCCCAGCTACACCAGCTTAATAACTCCACCTCCACAAACGGTATAGAGTCAAGGTTGATGTAGTTCAGTTGACATAGCGTCAGTGTAGACACTGCGTTGCTTACGTCGACTGTTACTGAGGGCATGTTATACACTACAAAATTAAGTCGACCCAATTTACATTGGTGTACAGCTCCCACAGTAATTATATTGCTTGTGTGTGTCTGCACTTCGCTTCTTGTGTTGGCAGCGTGCATCCTCACGCTTACAGGAGCGCTTACACCGATGGAACTGTCGGTGTGGGGCATTGTGGAATGGCTTCTTAAAGCCAGTAACAGTCAATGTAAGTAATGCAGTGTCTACACTGATACTGCGTCGACCTAACTATGTCAACCTAAACTCTATGCCTCTTGTGGAGGTGGAGTTAAGTCAGTGTAGTGGGCAAGTGATGTCGGTGGGAGTGAAATTTTAGTGTAGACCCTTACAGAGTTAGGTTGAGATAAACTGCCTTGTGTTGACCTAACTGTAGTATAGACCATGGCTGACTTTCAGGAGCCTTCCCACAATGCCCCACATTGACAGTACAGTCAATATAAGTGCTCCTGGTGAGGACACGCAGTTCCAACACAGGGTGCAAAGCATAGACACTCACAAGTGCTGTAATTACTGTGGCAGCTGTATGCCAACACAAGTTATGTTGACTTAATTTGGTAGAGTAGACTTGGCTTTATTCTTCAGAGAGACAAGGTGCAGGGCCAATCAGAGGGGGGACCAGGAGGGCCATTTGGTCTGGGCCTCAAGCTCAAAGGGGGCCTCAAATTTAGACACTTCCTAATTTTTTGGCATTTGATAAGTTTCACAACTTGTTTTTATGCGCATCCCTATTGGACCAAAATGTGGCACACTCCCTCAGCTTAGAGCTGCAAATTTAAGCAAATAAGAGATGTGAAAAGCATTTGTTAAATAAAAAAATATTCAAATTATGTCTCTTTTTTTGATGCCTTATTTTGTTTTCATGTGTCATCATTTTTTATTTTTTATTATGGCTGGGGCCTCAAAAGCTGGAAATGGCCCAGGCCTCTCTGGAGTTCAGAGAGGGCCTGGGTGAATGAGATAATATATTTCATTGGACCAACTTCTGTTGGTGAAACAGACAAGCTTTTGAGCTACCCAGTGTGCTTCCTCAGGTCTCAGTGTCGCAGCTAAATACAAGATAAAACATAGTTTAGCGTAAGTAGTTAGTGTATATTTTAAGGGACCATTCAAGGTGAAGTGGCCCTTTAATATTCCTGTAGTCATAGGGCAAAAGGGGGGCTAGTGGGTTACAGATTGTTGCAATAAGCCATGAATCCAGTGTCCTTTATTAAAGACCATGATTTTTAGTGTCTAGCAAAGTTATGAATTTAAGCTCCCAGACTTGTCTTTTTGAAAGTGCAGCTTTTCTTTAATGATGAGGACTGATAGGTCAGATATAGAGTGATCGCTTCGTTAAAAGTGTACACCCACAGGTGATGGGATGTTTTTGTCTTTTATCATTTTCCTGTGTGAGTTCCTTTGAGAGCATAGTGATTGTCTCGTTTCACCCCCGTAGTTTTTATTGGGGCATTTAATGCACTGGATGAGGTACACAACATGTTGTGATAGACATGTGTAGGACCCATGGATTTTGAACGCTGTATTGTGGGGGATGTTGAGCATTGTAGCAATGGAGATATGTCTTCAGGTTTAGCATCCGTTTTTCTGGTGCTGCTTTGAGTTTGTGTGTTCTGGTCTGTGGGGAGCTTGCTTCTGATGATGAGCTTGCCGAGGGTGGGGGGTTGTCCAAAGGCCAGAAGAGGGGGTTCAGGAAAGATTTCTTTTGGGATTCTTCAGAGTATGGCAACTGATAGAGGGTATTTTAGAATGATAGTGACTACTGTGTAGGATTTTAGAAGTACAAAAACTGCAAAAGTATTCCTAGTTTTTGAATAGACTTGTGGCACAAGTTGAAAAATCTGAATTTTATATAGGGTGTTTTTTTTTTGTTTTTTTTTTGAGGAGGGCGAAGGCTGATTACTTTGACTTATGGCTTCATAGCCTTAAGGACTCGAGTCACTCTCAAGTCCCTGGGTCTTCATACTCTGTCCCTACAGCAGAGACATTTTAAGCCCCAGCCCCTGCCTCGATTCTACCAACCGCAGAACAGACAAGACTATTCTAGGAGGTGTAATAGCAGCAACAGGAGGAGGCTTCCTCCTTCATCTGCTCAGTGCTCTGGGCAGGCGAAACAGTCCTCTGGTCAAAAACAAGCCTTTTCGAAAGTGCGCCCAAGTGCGACGCACCAGTTCAAACACTGGATCCAACTACCTCACCTTTTTGGTGTCGACTGTCCCACTTCTTCTACCATGCATGGTCCCGGATCATGTCAGATCACTGGGTGCTCTGCACTGTAGAACTGGGATATTCTCTCCATTTCAGCGCCTGCCCGCCCTCCCAGGCCCCTTCCACGTCAGTCTTCAGGAACTCCTTTCACGAGTATCGTCTAATGCAAGAGGTGCAGCTTCTACCAAGAGCAGGAGCAATGGAGGAGGTTCCTCAGGAGCTAAGGGGCAGGGATTTTTACTCCCATTATTTCCTAATCCCGAAAGCCAAAGATGGTCTCAGACCTATCCTGGACCTGCGAAACCTCAACAAGTTCGTGAGGAAGCTGAAGTTGCGCATGGTCTCCTTGGCTTCCATTATCCCTTCCCCGGATCCGGGAGATTGGTGTGCTGCCCTCAACTTGAAGGATGCATATTTTCATATATCTATAACCCTGTCTCACAGAAGGTTCCTCAGGTTTGTGGTAAATCACAATCATCAGTTCATGGTCCTCCCCTTCAGCCTGTCAGCGGCACCTCAGTGTTCACGAAGTGCATGGCATTCGTGGCTGCTTTCTTGTGGAAGCGCCCGGTGCAGGTGTTTCCGTACCTTGATGACTGGCTGATCAAGGGCTGCTCCAAAAACACAAGTGGAGGTGCGTAAGCCTGTTAAGAGCAACATTCGACGCCCTTGACCTTCTACTGAATGTGCAGAAGTCAACCCTGTGCCCCGTTCAGAATTGATAGGGGCAGTGTTGGAGTCAAGACAGGCAGGAGCATTTCTACCAGAGTCATGATTTCAGACCCTTTGCAACATCATACAAGATCTCAGACGATTCCCTACCACAGCAAGGAATTGCTTGAAGCTCCTCAGCCACATGACTGCCTGTCTTTACGTAGTGCAGCATGCCAGACTGAGGCTCCGACCCTTTCAGGAGTGGCTAGCCTTGGTGTATCAACCAAACCGGGACAGTCTAGACAAGATAGTCACTTTTTCCCTGTCGGTTCTCCAATCTCTCCTATGGTGGCTCAACCCTGTGTGTGCAGGAATTCCCATCTCTAGACCTCAACCATCTCTTTCCCTGGTCACAGATGCATCAGCGGTGGGGTGGGGAGCACATGTTGGGGAGTTCAGGACTCAAGGCCTCTGGTCCCAAGCAGAACTCTCACTTTGCATCAACGTCAGGGAGCTGAGGGCAATCTCTCGCATGCCAGACCTTCCAACCTCACTTGGAGGAGAGATAGGTATCGGTCATGACAGACAATACAACAGCGATGTTTTATATAAACAGACTGGGGAGTACGCTCCTCTCCCCTGTGCCAGGAAGCCCTCAAACTGCATAGCCCACTCAATACACTTGGAGGCATCTTATCTTCCCAGAGTTCAAAGCGAGTTGGCAGACCATCTCAGCAGGTCCTTTCACAACCATGAGTGGTCCATCCGCCTGAATGCTGAGAACACGATATTCCAACAGTGGGGAATTCCCCAGATAGTCCTGTTCACGACAAGACACAACAGGAATTGTACGCAATTCTTCTCCTTCCTGAATCACAGCCTGGGCACAATTGCAAATGTGTTCCTTCTTCCCTGGAAAGACCAACTCCTTTACTCATTTCCGCCCATTCCACTCATCCACAAGATGCTACTCAAAATTTGGAGGGATGAAGTTTCAATAATTATTGATAACTCTGGCCTGGCTCTGTCAGCACTGGTACATGTCTCTTCTGGAGCTGTCAGTGGAAACTCCAAACACTCTACCACTGCTTCTGGACCTGATAACTCAGGACCATGGCCATCTTCAGCACCCCAACCTCGAATCTCTCCACCTCACAGCTTGGAAGCTCCATGGCTAAACCCAGTGGAGCTTGCTTGCTCTGATCCAGTTAGGGAAGTCCTTCTTGGCAGTAGGAAAATGTCTACTAGGGCTGCCTACCTAGCCAAATGGAAGAGATTCACAATTTGGTCATTGCAGAAACATACATCTCCTACGCACTCGATAATACCTTTTATCTTGGACTACTTTCTGCACCTGAAGCAGCAAGGGCCTTCTATGTTATCAATAAAAGTCCACTTGGCAGCCATTTCTGCCTTTCACCGAGTCATGCCAGGCCAGTTGGTCTTCACCAGTCCAGTAGTTGGACACTTTCTTAAAGGACTTGACAGGCTATACCCTCAAGTATAACAATTGATCCCGGCCTGGGACCTGAAACTGGTTCTTTCCAGACTAATGGGGGCTCCCTTTTGAACCACTCGCGACATTGTCTTTGCGCTCTCTCTCTCATGGAAAGTAGCATTTCTGGGTGGCAATAACATCTGCCAGGAGGGTATCCGAGCTTAAGGCCCTAACATCTGAGCCTCCTTACACAGTCTTCTATAAAGACAAGATTCAGCTCTGGCTGCACCCAGCCTTCCTCCCAATGGTTGTTTCCCAGTGTCATGTTAATCAGGACATTTTTTCTTCCAGTCTTTTATCCTAAGCCACACGCAAACAAAAACTTCACTCTTTGGATGTTCGCCAGGTGTTAGCCTTCTATATCGAACCGATGAAGCTGTTTCGAAAATCTACCCAATTATTTGGCATAATAGCAGACAGAATGAAGGGGCTCTCCCAGTCTCTTCTCAGAGAATTTCATCATGGATTATATCATGTGTCCAGACATGATACGATCTGGCAAAAATACCTGCCCCCGTGCTGACAGCAAACTCCATGAGGGCGCAGGCAGCATCAGCGGCATTTCTGGCTCACGTTCCGACCTAGGAAATTTGCAGGGCTGTGACATGGTCCTCAATCCACATTTTTACCTTGCACTATATCATAACCCAGCACGCTAAAGATAATGTAGCCTTTGGCAGAGTGGTGCTCCAATTAACAAACCCATGAGCTCTGACCCCGCCTCCGAGTTCCTGCTTGGAAGTCACCTAATTGGAATCAACGTGAGCAAGCATTTGAAGAAGAAAAGAGTCACCTACTTTTCGTAACTACTGTTGTTTTGAGGCGTGTTGCTCATGTCCATTCCACGACTCACCTACCTACCCCTCTGTCAGAGCAGTGCTGGCAAGAAGGAACTGAAGTGGCGGTGAGTCGGCAGGGCCCTATATACAGCATCATGGAGGTGCGACTCCAGGGGGCACCTGAGTTGACCTGATAGGTACTGCTAGCAGAAAAACCTGGCTACTGTGCATGCAGCGTGTGCACACACCTAATTGGAATCAACATGAGCAACACATCTCGAAGAACAACAGTTGCGAAAGCTAGGTAACCGTTTTTTATTCGCCCAGCTGTAGAGTAGTACAGTACTAAATTTATTTTATCCCCATTTAGTTAACTTTGAACTGTTTGCTTTGTTGGGCTCAGTTCTCTGATTTTGTACAGGTATGTTAACCTTTAACACGTGTCTATAAAAGCCCACTTGTCTATATACATGCTTTTGTGCTGAAATTGGATATTTGTGTGTGTTTTAACACTGAGGGTTTTCCCGTGGCCGAAGTTACGTTGGAAGTTGTGGCATAGCACATAGCTAGCGAGTTTGTTGTCACTATTTGTATCCTGCATAATTTTCCCATTTAAATAATTTTGATACAGAAATATTACAACCTTTTTTCAGTTTAAATCAGATTAATCCAGTTTGGTGTATTTTTTTTAAACCACCCCCTAATTTACTGTGGCTTTTTTCCCCTTAGTTGCTAATATACCTTCTAAATGGCACATGGCCCCTCTTATAGACTCCTATTGATTCCCCGGGCAACAGTTTAAAAATACCAAAACAAAACAGCCATTTGCGTATCGCGCAGAGATGGAGATACGGAAATTAACTACTCTCCATGGACGGATGCAGTGCATGTACTCAGAATCAAACTAAACATGATTCTCTGCCTAGTTTTTAATTAAACCACTATGTTAATTCAAACAGGACATTTTAGGCCTAAGGGGGTTGACTATGTCCTCCTTTTTTAAAAGTCTTAAATGGCCTTTTTTCTCTTCCTTACTACAGTGTGGTTCCATTTTATTGCAGCTGTAGCCTTCTCTATGTTCTTCTTTATTTTACTGTAGCTTTAGACAGTAGGAAAATAATGGTAAAAAGCCAGCAATACTAGAATGTATATTGGTTTTCAATAAATAAAGAACTTACACCATTTGTCAGCCTACTTTGAGGTATGTCACATGATGGCCAATGCTACTACCAGAATGTTATACTATTCAGCTACATAAATTGCATGAATTTGACAGTGTTTATAATATTTGAGCAGGTGACTAAAATAACAGTCTTTCTTATATTTGTTTAAATTCTCTCCCTTTCGTCTGAAGAAGTTGCCTACTCTAATGGAAGACTGTGCTTTATAGATATCTTTTGTTGAGACACTCCTCACTCTGTTGTTTATCGCTGTTTATCCATCACACTAGAACACTTGTGTAAGGTAGAGTAGTTGCTGTCAGTCATGTCTCCTCATATCCAAAATAACACCTTCCTTCATCTGCTTCCCCAAAAGAGACATGAGATATCTGAATCTGTCTTAGAAGTAGTAAAGCTTTCAGGTGTGCCAGTAGACTATGAATTGAGTGTATGTACATACTGATGTTTGAAGTGGGAGTGCATTTTGAGGAGTAGGTAGCCGCTCTAACTTGACCTTTATACTATGGCTTATTTTGATGTCACTTCAACTTATTTGAGTTTCATTTTTTAAATTAAAGACACAGATGTTTAGGAGTAATTTACTTGTAAGAAATTCTAAATGGTGTACTTTTGTTTGTTACAGTGACAAACTGATATTTAGGTATTGCAGAATCATAATTGTAGACTTTTTAAAGTCTTTATGGTATACTTTACCTTAATACCAATCTTTGTATTTGAAGTCATGGCATAAAGTTTAACATGAGCGACAGCAACATCCTGACCAATTATCCAAATTATCCAGACATCCCAAAATGTTCATAACACAGCACACAGAGTCTGTGGATTAAGAGGTTAACTCCTAGAACATCAAAAGAAGTGCCTGATAATAAAAGAAAATAGTACAAAAATTTGAGGTAACTTCCTTGCTTAATTAATTAGGTAGACCAGGTGGAAGCGAAGAGGCCAGTGCTGGTGCTCGGAATGTCTATAAAGCTGAGCAACATGACAGCACAATAGAGGAGGAACAAAGATTTTTTTAATATACTTCTATCCTGTGTCACAGTTTGAAATTGTCCTGGTTTATGTCCCTTTTGGCAAACTTACATAAAAGTGACCCTGTACTGTATTTTATGACCAGATGACTTTTTTCCCCCAGTGGCTAATTTGTATCAGGCCCCCATCTTAAAGAGACAGAGAAATGAGTAGGAAGTCCAAGCCAGTTTGTCTCAGTGAGCTTTCATTGCATTCTTTCATTATTTTTGCTCGTTTTTGCCACTGATCATCCATAAATTGTTGGAAATGAGTGATTAAGGAAGTGCTGCTTAGTGTTAGTGGCACATACACATTCTTGCTATGGCTTTTTTTTTTTTGTGGGTGAGAGGAAATCGTGTACTGCACAAACAAAAAGGAAAACTCCTGCTGGGAACCTTTCAAGGAAATTTAACTTGCATAATGTTTTGATCTTGGTGTTTATTACAGAAAATAGAGTAATATTTCACCAGCTATTGTTATGTGTCAGCTAGTGTCCCATCCCCTCTCTCAATATTCCCCCTCCCAAAGCATCAGTGAGGCTTATTTTAATAAGAATATATCTAAAAAATGCAGCAGTTTATTCTTGCACTGAAGATAGGTGAGACAGACCATTGTCCAAAACATTTTGCTACAACAGCAGCACTTTACGTAAGTGCCTGCTAGAATTTTTGTAGTACTGTAAAGCCCATTTGTGTTAGCTATGTAATTTGGTCCTTTTTGAATCATTAACAAAAATTTGGTATATAGATTTCAGTCCAGATGTGAATTTTAAAAGGAACATAGTCTTCTTGTCATTACTGTTAATGGGAGGGAAGAGTTATTTTTAAGAGCACAAATTTTAAAATGCCTGAAACACAAAGCCAAAAATAGGGACCTATATTTTGCATTTTAGGTATTTTAAAATTAAGCTCAAAAAATCAAATGTAGCTTAATAAATCTAATTTTAATCACTTTTTTAAATTTCCCCCTCCTCCCGAAAAGCAGTCCACTGTAATTTCTTCAGTAGGTGTAATCTGCAACTAACATGTTTTTTCTATTACTCATTAACATTTAATAGTACTAATTTATCAATAGCAAGGACCCTTTTCTAAGTTATGTTAATTTGTGTACTACATTAAATTCGTGTAGCATCAGAAGAAGGTGATTTTTGAGTTTGAGGCTATTAATCTCTGGTGCTTACATTTTGCAGTCCATAGGTTGCTTTATTGGAGATCGCAACCAAACCACAAAATAACAACTTTGGAGAAGAGTGTCAGCCTTACCTTTCAACTTTATTATCTTTTTTTTTTTATGGGAGAGGGTATGGGAATCTGTTTTAGTCACACTCTTAGTTATTTTTAAAACAGACGAATGCTCCAAGTTTTTGCTTTATGTACCAGTAGGATTCACTGGATTAATTATGTAGAGTGTAGGAGTACTGTAAAGCTATTTGTTCTTTTGCACTTTTCTTGAGGCTTCATAATTGCAGTTGATGGCTTTCCTTTGAAGTATTTAGTCACCTTTAAAATCAGTTACATTTTCACAGTTAAAATATTACCACAGGTCAGACAGCAAAAAATATTGTAGCAAAAATGGTCACTTCTACTATAATTTTGCTACAGCTAAAAATAGAAACAATAACACTGAAAATAAGTTTAACTCTCTAATATGAGAACACCCTTGAGTAAAATCTGTTTGATATTCATTTACTAGACTTTTGTACTCTATTTTCCAGAAAAATTATTTGAAATTGGAAGAAGGGTCTTGAACTTTATTTGGAAGCAGCATTTTGCTTCACATTTTATGTCTGCTTTAACCTCTGACTGCGGTACCCACAGGCCCCTATGAGTAATGGCTCACCAAATAGCTGTGAGGTGCACTGTTAGGAGTGTGTGTTTATTTGGCATTTAAGCTCATATTTATTTGGCTATAAAATCATTCAGCATGAACTAAATCTTTAGTACTCTGATCTCAGTGAAATGTTTACTGGTATGTAACTGAATTATTTTACATTATATTACAACCCATTTACTCATTCCATTAGTAGTACCAGAGACAAAAGTTGTTTAATCAGTCACATCAAAGGCAGCTGTTTGTTTTTTTTAGGGGGGTATTTTTGACATTAGCTAACATCTTAAGTTCAGAAATAAGGTCAATTTTAAAAAAAACTCTAAGTCATTAAAAATTACACTGCTTAAATTTTTTTATTGGTCTTTGGTTAGGAAGGGGATCCTGATTATTCTGGGGTTCTGATTTGGTAAGTAGATTCTAGTAGCTCAGTCAGTTTTTTTCTATTAAAATAAGAGCATACTTAAAACTAACAGTTGTTAGACAAACACGTAACCAGTACATTTGAAGAAAACACAATGTGGATAGGTAAGGGCTGTGTTTAAGTATAGATCTTGCAGTAAGCATGGTGCCATGTTTTGGCTTTGAATATACACATTGCTTCCATTGAAGTCACTGATAATAGTGCGTACATATCTGAAACCAGAATGTGGCTTACAATTCATAGCATTGAGCTAATTTGACCCCCTCCACTATTTAAGCATAACAGGAGTCTATGAGGTGGGAGGAAGGGGAAGATGAGAAGTTTTAACATACATTAATACCTGTAGGGATATTTAATTTATAGTTATATTTAAACTTCTGAGTCACATAAATCTTAATTTCTAGAATATTTTGTGGAACTATTAATAAATTATCTTCAGTATGTCTTTTAAATGTAATACATTTCTTCTCTTTGCTGCCCTCCTTGCAAGCTTTAAATTTTTCCTCATTTATCTCAGAGGGAGCATGGAAGGGCAAGCCCTTTTTCTTCTGGTGTTTAAAATAAACAAAAAATCAAGAAACATATAACTGGATAATGTAGTAGTACTGGAGATATTTTCTTATTTAGTAACAAACTATTGGTAACCATTATGTATATAAATAGTAGAGGGTGTTGTCTACCCTGTTGTCCTGCCTGTTTTGAATGGTTCCAGCTGGCACGCTCTGCCGTCTGTCTGTCTTAGTAGCTAACTGAACCTGAGATGGTTAGATAGAGCTCAAAGATGGATGTGATCATGAATGCTGAAGGGTAAATATTTTATATTACGGTATCTGGACTCTTACTTGAGACCTCCCAATACATATAAATTACATGAGGTTCTTGTGTAGAAGAGTCTAACATTTAGAATCCTGATCCTGCAGGTCTTACACATGTGAGTAACATGCCTAAGTTTCTGCAGGTTCAAGGCCTAATTTCATGTGTGTCTCAAAAGGATAAAATAAGCATGAATTAGAGGTGGGGTGATAGAGTCAGAAATGAAATTATGAGGTTACTGAGCAAAATCATGTATTTAGCATGGTTGAACATTTTCTTTTGTAGTTATAAATAAATGTTTGTCTTATGAAATGTAGTGGTTGACTCACATGTGGGCATCATGGGAGACGTGTGTCATCGGGACAGGTTTGAACATAAGGTGACTGATAGTTTGATGAACCTGTGTTGAAATTTTTTGTGCAGAGATGGTCGGGGAAAATGAACAAATGGTTATAGCGGTTGACATTGCTTGTGGTTCAGCGTGTGATGTGATGTGATAAGACTAATTGTTGCCTGTTTGCTTTCATGAATAAAGAATGACTTCCTTAATTGAGACCTAGATAAGAAAGCAGAGTAATAGACTATAGATTTAAGACCCCTGTCCTGAAAGTTACTCTGCATGGATGTACCAGTGTGGAACTCCACTTCAGTTGGGTTCCTTGGGGAAACAAAAATTCTCCCCAAGCAGAGTAACTTGCAGAATCAGGTCTATAGGTCGCATGAGCAGGTAAAAATTGTTTTCTTTGTTTGTTTGTTTCTGGGAAGAAGTGGCAAACTTGTATTGCATAGTTAGAAAACCAAGATATGACAGACTGGTCTTATGTTCCATAAAACTAACTTTCATTAGAGAAAGAGGATGGGAGATACAATGACTAATTGAAGGAAATATTTATAAAAAAAACTATCTAAATGTCCTCATGCTTTTTACTTAAAAATATACAAAAAATTATTATATAGTTGGACATCTTTTAACCTTCTACCAGTGTCCCTGCTGGGAGCTTCTGTTTGATTTGCTCTTGCACATAAGTAGATGGGAACCATCTATAAAGCTAGAGTGTTTGGAGATCTGTTTCTACATCTTTAACTATTTTCTAGTGCAGCATGCCAGGAACGGTAATCTCTGAGCTTTCACACTCCTCACCAGCTATATCTTTTACAACCTGAAAACCTGAAATTCTACAAACTTCTGCTACATACAGTGTGCTCATATGTAATGTTCTGAAAAACTTTAACTTGCTTTTCAGGTTTTGGTGAATTTCCAAATGTTAACGTTCTCAGTAGTCTCACAAACCTAGCCTATTTATGAATCCGTTTTTTTTTCTTTCGTACCTCCAATGTTGATTTCCAGCATAGACTTAATGTCACCTTTATATTTATTGGGGTTTTCTTTATTTGAATGCTTCTGTAAGTTAGAGTCTAATACTAAGAATAAATTAACTATAAACATTAAAATGACAGATGTATGGTTCAACATTGCTAGTGGACTTTATACTTAGTTTTCTTCTGTGGCTTGTGCAGTAAAGCAATTGGTCTTAGCAGGAACAGAATCTCATCAAACTTGTGTTCTGCTCTTCTTGACTGTGTCCTCATGGCTTTTTTTTTTTTTAAATGTAGCACAGTTTTTCTGATGGACTATGGCACCTTTTAAGATTAACAATAAAAGTGACTTGTTTCTGAGCAGCAATAATCTAATTGTATATACTGTTGGTCTGAGGCAGACATTCTGAATGTCATCTACATTCTCCTGTGTTTTTTGCTAACGAAAGCCACGTTCCTTAAAGTCTCAGGAGTAGTATTTGCTACGTGTTCCACACATTACACTGTCAGAATCAACATTAATTCATATAGGGTTAGTTTAAACTGAGTATCTTGCTTCACTTGGTATCTAACTTGCTTTTTATATAAAATACCAAATATTGCTAAGTAATCTAAACAATGCCTTATTAAGTTTATAATAAAGTAACTTGCTTTTAAAACAGTTTATTTAAAAAAGGAATGTTCTGTTTAGCCCACAAGCCTGTGTGAAAGTATTTAAATGGAAATCTGGGTTTACAGCTGTCTCCTTTGGCATAGCATGTTGTTTGTTACTGTTCCTCAATGTTGAGGAGGGGGAGAATACAGAAACATTCCTATTTTGTGGTTTTCTACAGGCTTTCTAATAATTTTATTTTAAAGAAACTCAACCCAAAATGTTAAATTTGCATGTCATCTTTTTTGTAAGCGGAAGTTGCCATTTACCTCAAATGAATGTGATTGTACTGCTTTTCATCCAAGTATCTTTCAAATTGCTTTTGTGGAGACATGTAAAAGGAATTTTTTAATTGTGTGAACATGATTTCATAATAAAAGGACATAACTAAGAGAAAAATATAAAATATCAGATTCCAACTCTGAAAATTTCAGGATGTCTTTCACTTAGATCCATAGTCCTCAAAATTTTGTATTTGGGTTTTCCCCCTAACAGCTGCCTTATCTGTATCTACCTGGTTATAACAAAACTTCCCTGTTTGGGATTTACGGTTTCACGCTATACACATTATATGGAAAGGCAACCAGCTGCAATAATAAGGTGGTTATGTTGCATCTGACTGTTGTAGGCCGTAACGTCCTACATTTGGTTCTTTTATATTTTCTGTTAGCTTCCTGTCAGTCTCTTAAGAAGGTGGCATATCCTTATAGTTTTATAAGTATTAAACAAGTTGACACTCATTTCCTTCTGAAATACATATTCATATTTTAAAGATGTGGAAACTGACACAAAGATTAAGGCTATGGCTACACAAGAGCGCTTGCACTGATGCAGCTGTTCTGCTGTAAGTTCTCTAGTGTAGCCACTCTAAGCTGATGGGATAGAGCTCTCTCATTGACTGACTTAATCCACCTCCAACGAGTGGCGGCAGCTGTATCAGCAGGAGAAGCTCTCCCACCGACATAGCACTGTCCACACTGGCGCTTAGTCAGTGTAACTGTGTCGCTCAGGGGGGTGGCTTATTCACACCCCTTTGCGACATAAGTTATACCAACATAAGTGGTAGTGTAGACTTATCCGAAGTATATCCAGTGTCATTGTAGCCCTATTGGTCAGGGTATATTAGAGAGACAAGGTGGGTGAGGTAATATCCTCTATTGGACCAACTTTTGTTGGTGAAATAGACAAGGTTTTTAGCTACACAGAGCTCTTCTTCATTTTCTGTGTAGCTCAGAACAGAAGCTGGTCCAATAAAAGACATAACATCACCCACCTTGTCTCATAAAGATTAAGCTATGTTTCCCAAGGTCTCACAGCAGTTCAGTGGTAGAGTAGAATCAGGTTCCGAGATTCAGTGCTGTGTGCTAATAGCTAGATAACACTTCTGACTCAGCAATGATAAAACATTATACCAGTTTTTTATTTTTTAATTAGACTGTGGTAAATATGCAATGTGCTTTCAAAATGCAGAGGCAGACAGTCCTTGCACTGTTTCAATCAAAACAGTTTTAATCAAAAGACAAAGGGAGTGGGAAAGAGATGTGATCAGATTAGTGAGGGTGGTGATTGGCATGTCGTGGGTTCCATGTTTTTATTTTTTTGAATCATTTATTGCCTGTCTGCCTGCTTTCATGATTATTTGTATTACCCTACTGTCTATGAGCCCTAGTCATAGACCAGGACCCCACAGAACAAAAAGACAGTTCCTACCTGAAACACCTTACAATCTAAGTGTAAGACAAGTGACAACAGATGGCTACAGACAGACGGGAATACAAGGAAACAATTAGGCAATATTAGTCAGCATGATTGGAAGCAGCATCAGTGTTAATATATGTCACATGGATCATAGATAAGGCTACGATTTAGTCACAGAGGTCATGGCAGTCATGGATTCCATGACTTTACTGGACCTCCGTTACTTGTACGGCTTCAGGAGGCGGCGGTAGGACTGTGCTCCCCTGCGCTGCAACTGGGGCTGGAACCAGGAGGACCCTGCAGCCACTGCCCAGTAGCTTCTGCCGGGGCCATGTGCCCAGCCACGCGGTGTCCTGGCTTGGGGGGTGCAAGGCTGCAGCAGGAGCTGTGCACCCCAGTCCTGGTCTTGGCGGGGGCTGCAGCTGGGGCTACCTACCTCCAGGGGCTGCAGCCAGGGCCATGCAACTCAGCCCTGCAGCATACCAGGCTTGGGGGAGTGGGAGATGCAGCTGGGGCCATGCAACCCAGCCCCGCGGTGACAAGGGCTTGGCGAGCTTTGCAGCCGGGGCCGTCTTCGGGCAGGAGCTGTAGCCAGGCCATGCGACTGAGCCCCGCGGTGCAGCTGCCACCCCCTGCCACAGCAGGAAGCAGCAGAAGTGTGGCTGGGTGATCACTGGGACTTTACCCGCTCTTACTTTGTTAGGAAAGCTACATGGTAGGAGCAGCGGGGGCAAGGTGAGGCGGTAGAGCCCCTTTCCCCGCATAAAATCCTTTGGATTGCCTCTGTGCTGCCTTTACAAGCACTTTCCCCTCTACCGCTCCCCTCCCAACAGTTGTCAAAACATCCCTGCAGCTTCCTGGGCTTGGAGCGGGGGCTGCAGCCGGAGCCCTGTGCCCCAGCCCTGTGGCTTCCGCCAGGGACTACAGCCGGGGCCGGGTGCCCCAAACCCGCTGTCTCGGGCTTGGCAGGGTCTGCAGCGGAGCTGCATACCCCTGTCCCGCAGCTGCAGACAGATCCGGAGCGGGGCTGTGCACCCTGGGGAGGCCTGCTGCCGCTGGAGCCAGGGCTGTGCCCCCCCGCCATGCCAGGGGTCTTAGGCAGCCTGTCCGTCCCTCCCCATGGGACTCCATTCCTCCCCCTTACCTAGCCCTGTCCTCTGGTTATTTTTAGTAAAGTCACGGACTGGTCACGGGCTCCGTGAATTTTCATTTATTGCCCATGACTTGTCTGTGACAAAATCTTAGTCTTAATCATAGTGTCCTGCTGGCTATTTGTCGCTATTACCTAGAGCTTTTATTATCTTAGCCTAGTAAGAGTTTCTTTAATTGTGGGTTTGCTTTGTTCCCTTGGATACTCAGATTTGCTGTCCATACCTGATGTCCACAAATTTCCAAGAGAGCATACCTGGGGATTTAAGTTGCTCCTTCCTGCTGGAGACTGATACTGGATGCCTTTTCCAATTTGACGCGTAGGATGTCAGCCATGCTATAAATTATGGAATAGTCTTGGAAAACACAAAAAAAATGCACTATAAATCATAATCCATGCCTTGTGCACAACATGTAACTGATTTTCTTAGAATTCAAGTGTGCTTCCATTAAATTACACCATCATGATATTGTCTGATCCCAAAATGAATGTAAGAGTTCAGATTTAACTTTGCTTAATCCTGTATGTCTGATTACCTGCAGCTGTCATCTGACTAGGCACCAACATAACCACCTGATCCCAAAGGTTTGCAGCTGCAAATTTTAGGAAATGGTAATCTTCTTGGTGAGAATCAAGCCGTGTTTTGTACCAGAGATCCCTTGACAAATGAAGACTTGAAAGCATAACTCAACATTCCAGGCTATGAACAAGTGTTTTCTTGTTGTCATTACTTGAGTCTACAGTAACTATATTTATTGAATAATTTGCTGGTAGTGAAATTATTCTGTAAATATGAAATTTAGGGTTGGTATTGTGGTGTAAAATGTGCGTAAACTACAAAATATTGAATTTGCTAAACAGGATAATCAGTTTTGAATCAAGCTTTCCGGTGTACAGAGTGTGACCAGTGGTGCCTGGGATAGCCCTCACTGGAAATGCCAAGGTCAGGGCAGGCTGCAAAAGGGAGAGCAGATACCCACCAGCCTTGGGAGTAACACTGAAGTTAAACTCCCCAACCAGTCACAAACTGTGCTTCTGATCTCCCGCCCCCCCCCCCCCCAACTGATTGT
Source organism: Caretta caretta (assembly GCF_965140235.1). NCBI lineage: Eukaryota > Metazoa > Chordata > Testudines > Cheloniidae > Caretta > Caretta caretta. The sequence goes on from NC_134207.1 coordinate 251,281,061, forward strand.
CAAGAAGCAAAAAAGAAATCACACAGCCCGCTTTATTGCATTCCAGTTCTCTGGCTCCCAGTCAGCACCTAGATCCAGTAAAGTGAGAAGTTATTTAAAAAACTCTGCTCACATATACAAAATGTTCCTCTGACCCCAAAGGGATCTTACCCAAAATACCACGCTGCCAGCCAATCCATTAGCGTCTAAAACTAAAGTTTTATTATAAAGAAAAAAGAACAAGAATAGAGATGTTAAATGGTAAAGCAGTCACATACACACAAAAAGACTCCAAAGTCCATATATCAGGTTCCTAGCAGTATTGGTGAGTTCGCTGGCTTAAAAGTCCCTCTGAAATACATCCACAGCTTGGATGGGTCATTCGGTCCTTTGTTCAGCACTTCAGTTCGTAGCAAAGTTCTTCCAGAGGTAAGAAGCAGGATTGAAGACAAAATGAAGAAGATGCAGCTGCCTTTTATCGTCTTTCGCCATGCTACCTGAGCTTCCTTTGTTTCCAACACAAGCTGCCCAGCACATGGCTTGGAAGCCTTTTCTGTCCATAGTCATCTCCATGCATGCCTTGCTGAGTCATAAGGTGTATCCGCTGCCTTCTCTCAATTGGTCAGTTGAATAGCTGATGGCCCTTAATGGGCCGTCAAGCAGGCTAGGCAGAGCTGATGCCCAAACTGCCTGGGGTGTGACATCTAGAAGCATAGCCCAAGTTTTGAAATACAGACATACATACATATCGATAACTCATAATACAAAAGTGATACAAACGTATAAATGAGATTTTCATATTTGGCAAATCATAACTTTTTTGCAGATATCTTACATGGCATATCTGGCACAACTCATTGCAATTTTACAGTATTGGTATTCATAATATCCTAAAGTGTCCCACAGATTCCATACAGCATCACACAGAGATTTAAAATGTTTCTGGGGTGGGAAAAAAGACACTTTGGGTAGAGACTACCACTAAATGATTAAATGTCTCTGAAATTAAACTACTCTTTCATCTTCTATCTGGATCCTGCATTGGTAATGCATCTTGGCTCTAATCCCCTCAATGTCTGACTAACTTCTGAAGACTATATAAGATTGTGGTGAAGCAAAGTGTAGAATTTTAAGAAACATTGACTTTTTCGTATTTTTGAAACAAATTGAAAGGGTGTTACCCCAAAGCTAAAACCACTGAATTTTTTTTTTTTTTGGCTCAGCTACTCCAAGTAGTTAAGAGTTTCCTCTTGTAAGGTAATGACCCCATAAGTAATATATCAGTATGCTAAATTTAATGTTTCCTTGCTACCTGGTGGTGAGTAGTATTTCTCCTTTGCTATTAAAGGAAAACACTCCTGCACTATATCTACATGCAGCCCAGAACAAAGATTCTTCAAAGTGCTTCTCCTGACCTGGTCATAAAATGTTTAAGTTGTTTCTTTCTGTACACTTTAATGAACCAAGCACAAGACATGTGACAGGTGCGAAAAATGCAAGTTGGAGTTAGTTCATGCCTTAAAATAACTAATACCTGCTTGTATTTTAGTCGTCTTTTTAGTGCCTCTATCTATCTTCTCCAGATGTCGGCATGTATATTTGTTGCAGTCTAAATGTCTTGCTGAACAAACCTTATCTTAACATTCTAAGAGACCCTTTCTGTTAAATGAAAACAATGGGCTTGGATATTTATTTTAAAAGTTCCATGAATGTAGAAATGTTTCCCAGGCTTTCCTGATGGGTCAGGGCATAGTATATAAAGTAATGTTTACCTACCTTGCAAAAGGTCAAGACTTCGAAGCAGAATCGTGTTTAAATATTCAGCACCATAGAAACATATTGGCTTATTGTTAGGACTTTGTGTGCAGTACGTTGTAATTTTTACTTCATTGATACTTAGCATTTTTTTGTACTACCATTGACCAGGTTAAAAAATTCAAGTTAATAGAAGCTGCATAATGGGATATTTTGGGACTGGAATTTTGTCTAGGACATAGACCGTTTAAATCCTATAATCTAATAACTGTTTAGTTGTCTATCTGAAGGTACTTAACTCCCATCACACAGTAATTTTCAGAAATAAATTATTTAGTAATCCAGCCAGTATAATCACTATGGCATGACGCCCATATTAGTGTTTCAGCAAAGAAATAAAATGCCTTCCCCGTGGAGTAATGTAGTAATTCCTTCAGTAATGTAGGAATATTTTTTGATCGTACAAAAATACCCTCTGAATCTATGCTTTTTAATTTTTCTCCCTTGTGCCTCTCTCTTTCTCTTCAACGTTTCTTCAAGCAAAACTGTTTATAGGGAGGAGTTGAACCATGAAACGTTTTTTCTGCTTTATTTTTGGGAGGTTGGGGACAGAATATATTTTATCTGAGTTAAAACTTGCAAAACTCCTGGAATAATATTTTCCTTATATTTATACACATTTTGTCCTTTGAAATCCTTTTGTGTATAAACTAATTCTTCAGTTGTTTTTAGTTTAGAATTTGAATCAACAGTAGTATAACAGGGCTCCTTCTCTAAATGATTGAATGGAAGTGACCTTCTATCTACCATACATACTGATCTTTTTTTTTCTGAATGGTTTAGACCTCTAGAGTCACTGGCTCAGTGTTGTACTATTGTTTGAAGGTTACATCAGTATGTTATCCTGACATCTGGTACATCTTTTTCTTCAGTGCATGTAAGAGTGGTGTTGATCAGACGCTTCCCCGTTGGGGCCTTCCAGCTACTGCTTCTGACTCTTAATGGAAGATGAGCAGTCAGCAGGTTTCTTGTCTGTATGCTGTCCTGGTGCTGATTAATGGTGGAGATAAAAGCTCCTTCTATGCTTTTCACTAGTTTACAGACAGATGTGTGTATATCCAAATGTGTGTATATCTTAGGCAGCCCCACCCTCCAAGCATGACTGACTATGCACTAAACTCACTAACTTAATGATAATGAGCGTGTGCAGTGTCATGTATTTTTACACTTGTATGATCCATGGTAGAATTATACTTTGAATCATAGAAACTATGTGCTTTGTATTCTTGCTTTCTTTCCTAGAAGATATCAAAAGGCCAAAACATTTCTAACGTATTTCAAGTAAATAATCAGTTATTAAAATGGTCTGTCACTTTCCATGTCCAGTAACCTGAAAAAAGTGCTTTGCCCCTGTTCACTTTTGACTTTTTTCGAGAAGTATTAAATCTGCATTTTAAAAAATATATTTTTGACTGAGAGAAATCAATAAGAGCTTTCCATATAAAAACATACACTCCTCATACTGAGAGAGAAAAGCTAGCCTCTAGGTATTAACTGTAAATACACTTAATATTAGACATGTCTTAATGTGTTTCAAGGCATAATAGCAATCCTATTTAACACAAATTTATTGGGGGAGGAGAGATGGTTTCCTTGTTACTAATTATACTTTATGCCTTTCTTGTCTGTAATGTCCATCATTCGTACAGGATTGTAAAATTGGCTGCCAGTTATGCTTCAGCAGGATTTTCACCTGAAAAATTACTTTTTAGGCACATTTGTTTCCTGCCTTTTTTCAAATTGTGGATATCTGGGTATTTTTTCATGACAGGTTGTTCAGATCCTTTTTGGCTAGTATTAACAAATGGGTTCAGGAAATAGGAATACAGAGAATGCAGTTGGATTTGAAAATGCTGTCCATAATCCAAACTAAAATTTTTGTAAAAATGCTGCTATATTTGTTTAAACTTCTGTTGCTGAAAGTGGCATTTGTGGAAAAATGAAACCGTGAAAACATAAGCCCAGTGCTGCAGTGGTAAGGAAGGACAGGGATTAAAATCTCATACATGTTTTTGAAATTTGTAAATTTATTATTTTTAAAATGGTCAGAGTTTGTGTTAAATTTACGTGGGGCTGTACAAAGGATAAGGTCCCTTGCTCTAAGAATACAATCTAAAGTTCTCATTTATAATCATACCTTGGAATCTTGAAATATTCTTTGTTTCTAGAATTTTTTTCTTCAGTGTACACAGAGTACTAGAATTAATACTGGGCGGTTGGTGAGTGCCAGGCTGCTGGTATTCACATCTTCTGAATTTTTTTAAAAAGCATTGAAGCATTAATTATGGCCTAAAGCACAGAGATAATTTGGAAACCGATATGCTGTGTGTGTGTTTGGGGTGGGGGAGAGGGAGGAGGGAATTGTAGGTCAGATATTGAGGCTACAGCCTGAATCTTTTTGAAGTAAACATAACAGTAAAATAGGGAAAAAAGTGAGTACACATGTCAATTTAATTTTTTCCAGTGTCCCTGGTAAGGAGTTTATTTTCCTTCTCAGTGCATATGATTTGTAATTCTGTGAGTTCCATTGGCTGTGTGGTGTTCCCTATCCTCAATTACACCCTGTCGCCATAAAATATGCTCTTACGCATGTTTCAGACTGACTCATCTGATTCATTAAGCATCCCCCTTTTTCTACAAAGTTTAGATTACCTTTTAAAAAAACCCAAAACTTCTACCTCTCATGGCTGTAAAGAGAACCATTTGGAAATTCAGTTTTAGATATTTGTCTGTCTAACTCTATAGACGGCCTGAAACCTAACTTCTGAAAGTTGTGAATTGCCTGGGATGTTAATTCTGAAGCCTAATTACAAGTTAAAATCACCATTAATTTTTTCACTATTTACTGTGCTAGCAGAAATCCTTTGTTAACATGCTTAACTGTTTTTGTTGTTGGAAGAAAGGCCGTTAAAGGTAATGGACGAGTTGTTTGTGCCCCTCACTTTAAAAAATCCAAAACAAAACTGTTAAGTAGTGAAGCTTGCAGGGGGAATCCTGTCTTTCCCCAGATTAACATCTAGGACCATTCTTTGAGACCTGAAGGAGAGAGCAAATTTAGCTGCTGCTCTGTCTTTCGTACCTTGCTATACTGGAAGTGGAACAAGCCATTGGTAGGCTTCATTGTTCCTGCTTGGGGCCACATTCTATACTTTCTTCTGTGCAGAGCTCCCACTGACAACATACGAAGCTCTGCTGTGGAAAGAAGGTAGTTTATAATCTGTTTTCTCTCTTCTGTTGCTGCCACCACCACTCAGTAAACTCTGGCTTTGTTTTATTGTCTCCTTAAATAGCACTGAAGTTGCTTCCTTGCAGCCATTGTTGCTTACTTTGTTTTGCTGAAAAACTTTTTTTTTTTTTTAATATTCTGATAGGTGTTTTCAGGGGGTTTGTTTTGGGGGGGGAGGGGGAGAGTGTTAGGAAAGCAAAGCAGCAATACTTGTCTTCCTTCAGGTGGAGGATGGAATACTTCTGCTACTGAGTGACAACTATTTTTATAGGCTTTAAAGGGGACATCTCAAATTTGTTCCTGAGTCACTGAAGAAAAAATGAGTGAGTTATGTATTGAATTCACTTCAACAAAGTAAAAAAATATAGATGTAATGAGACAACAAATAGTAGTGTTATCACACAGCAACTTCTTATTCTGAAGGATGAAATCAGATTGGGTGAGTGTAAGTCTGCCTTTCATTCATCACCCAGATGTTCAACACAAGCCCCTTTAGGAATGTTTGATCTCTGAGAAACTCACTGTAATTATAATTACCATATATGAATCCTGAAGGTAATATACTTAGTCTGTAAATTCAACATAAGTTCAGGGATAAGCATTAAAAAAAACAAAACCCCAACCAACCAGCCCTAGTTTTTGTGCTAGCTACATAAGCCTTTTACGTTCTCTTTGGAGAGTGATCTAGTTAGGAAGTGGAGACATAACTGTAGTATACTCTATATTATAGTATGGTTCAGAGATCAAAACTTGACCTGCTATCTTAAGAACATGAAACCTGCCACCCAAAGGTGAAAAATCCATGGCCTCTTTCAAGCCTGCTGCATAGGATGGCCTGACCCTGACTCATTAACTGGCTGATGATTATGTTCAGGAACATTGTATGGCAAAATGCTCCCTCCTGTATGTGTGTGTTACTGTGTGTGTGTGAGAGAGAGAGAACTGCCAAAGCTAAAATTTTAAATCCGGACAGCACAGTTTCTCTCCTTCCTCTTCCTCCTTATTCGTGCTTCTGATCTACAGTAGAACCTCAGAGTTATGAACATCTCAGGAATGGAAGTTGTTCGTAACTCTGAACAAAACGTTATGGTGGTTGTTTCAAAAGTTTACAAATGAACATTGACTTAAATACAGCTTTGAAACTTTGTTATGCAGAAGAAAAATGCTGTTTTCCCTTTTTTTAGTAGTAGTAGTTTATATTTAACACAGTACTGTACTGTATTTGGCTTTTTTCTTTTTTTCTTTTTTTGGTCCCTGCTGCTGCCTGATTGTGTACTTCTGGTTCCAAATGAGGTGTGTGGTTGACTGGTCAGTTCGTAAATTCTGGTGTTCCTGACTGTGTTATCCCATGTTATCTACTTCCCCATTACTTTCACTGTTTCCTTTTCACTTAGTCAAATTCCAGATCTTCTTCTGCAACACTCCAGCATAGTGGAGTTATCTTTCTCCCCCATCTTCCCAGCCAATAGGATCAGAACCAACAATCGTGGAGAGGGAGACCTGCAGACTCATTTCCTCACAGCAGGAGCCTTTTCTTTATATGTGGTGCATTCCATTAAGCCATTCAGAATTTCCTCTTTCCTGACTGAGCTGGCAAATGGTGGTTTCAAGCTATGATATCGTTATATATTTTATACAGTTGATTTTTTAAAAAAAGGAAGTATGTAATTTTCTCAATACATAAATGAGAGCAAAAATTCAAAGCAAGACTTCACCCAAAAATCCTGGCATCAAAGTTAGAAAGTACGGAAATGCCCTGCTCATAAAGCTTGCATACATATAAAATTGGTTATCTGACTTCCTTTTGTCACCTTTCCACAAACCCTTTTATTTTTGGCCACCATCCCTGCACCTAAACGTAGGGTACAGCCACTTAAAGGCTATGCTGCTAGAAGTACTGCGGAGTGATGTAGCCAGTCTTTACTAAACTCAACTAAATACATTTCCTTCCACATTTGCTCTTCTTTGAATTTAATTAATTAATTAAATACGGTGAAATGTGGTTTATCCAGTGCTTAATTTGTAACAAAGCAAGCAATTAGGTGTTGGTGCTCAAACAATTTTTTTACATTGATAACTGAAGCAGCAAGCCCAGAGGTGCTGGGGCTCAGCCCTGCAAAACCTGTCACAAATTAAGGACTAGGTTCATCCATCCTTAATGTGTTCTATATATCTTAATAACCAAATGAATATGATCTACGTTTCTGATCCTCTTGATTTATAACGTTAAGGAAGTAGTGGTCATGGCTGTTCAGTTAAGGTTGAGTTGAATTTTGCACTGCACACATATATATATGTGTGTGTATGAAGAGAGGTAAGTTCTGTATGCCATTTTGATATAAATTGCTTAAATGCATAATGTTATGTTTACTTGGCTCAGTGCACATTTTACTTTGGATTTCATGTTTCTTTTAATCTATTACAGGTCACAAAATAAATGCAAAAGTGAATCCTTATTCACATCTGTGTAAACATCCTGGGACTATCTTTTTATAAACATTGATTTTTTGGTAGTATCTCAGTTCAGCACTCTGAGCCAGGTTTGATTTGGGCATAACTACCTCATCCATATTCAGAAATGGGTTATTGTAGCAACAAGTGATGTTGAATGCTGTCAACTAATTGTAAAACAGTAAGTCAGTTGTGGTGTACTTTAGTCCATTCTTAGGCTATCTTAAAAATGAATGAGAGTTTGTGTCCTGTAAAATATGTTCCCAAATTGTGATTCATGAACCACTTTCTGGGGATCTGTGGAGAGCAGACTAGTTATGTGATACTGGATCTCCTTGTTTCCATGTGAGAGAAGTTTAACAGTTGGGATGGGAAGATTAAATGAAGAGAAAAATTAGAACAGCCTGATTAACTTTTCAGAAGGACAAAGCACTTAAAGCAATGACAGCTTAGAAGACATCAGTATTTTCCTAACATTACTTTTCATATAAGCAGCTAGTGTAGTTTCTACAGAGGTGTTAAGCAGTGATGAATAAGAGGGAAAATAGTACTTGAGATGGTCTATATATAAATTATTAAATTTGAGAGCTATGCATGTGGGAAAATTATTCAAATCTTGAGTGTTCTGATCTTTTATGTCAGTCATCTAGAGTATCAAAATACATGAATAAAGCTGGTGGAAAACAAAACACATCCCTAAAACTAACAAGTGTCACTTAATATGCACAACTGTCTATTTGCTGTGTCATCTGAAGCATTTGATGCAGTGTTCTGGGCAGGTTATTCCATTGACTGAGTTATTGATGAATGTTGTTTTTTGCAATTGCTCCCTACCACAGGAGCTGGCTTCCAATTTTTCCCCAGCGGTGCTCAACCCCAGGCCCTACCCGCACTCTGCCTTTTCCCCAAGCCCCTGCCCCCTCCCCCAAGTGCACTCTGTCCCCGCTCCTCCCCTCCAGCGCCTCCCATGCACTGCAGAACAGATGATCTGTGGCGGGCGGGAGGCACTAGGAGGGAGAGGGAGGAGTTGATCAGTGGGGCCACCAGTAGGAGGGAGGTGGTGGGGAATGGAAGCTTGGCTTTCGTTGTGTGCTAAGTACCTGCTAATTTTTTTTCGTGGGTGCTCCAGGGCTCCCTACTAATTACAAATTGAAGGAACCTCACTAGATTTGTAGATCAGAATTTTGACAGTGACTTGCACAATACACTTACGCTGCATCTGGCTACTCAGTGCAAATATACCTATATTTTTACATTAATTTCATGCAAGTCCAAACCCAGAAATCATTCAGATCCACTCCTATGTCAGTATCTTTTCTGCTGTCCTGTCACTGTAATCTGGAGGAAGTCCTCTTTGACATTTTGGAAGTAAAGTGGTTTCAGAGGGGTAGCCGTGTTAGTCTGAATCAGCAAAAACAACGAGGAGTCCTTGTGGCACATTTGTTAGTCTCTAAGGTGCCACAAGGACTCCTTGGTTTTTTTTAAGGCTTTCCTTTAGTCACTGTTCCTTTTTCCATTGTTTCACATGCAGTCTTTAACTTTTAAATTGGTGCACTTCATCAAATTATTGTCTTTTCTGACAAAAGTACTCAGTGAGCTATTTTTGAATAGTTTTGCTTGTGTTCTGTGCATTTTTGGACCAAATTTGAGTATTAACCTATTCATGAGTCATATGTGATAGTGTAGAATTAACGTTTAGAGTAAACGGGAACTTGTAAACCCTGTATCTTTAAAAGCTGGTTTTAGGTTGAAATCTCCATCCAAGACAATTGATATGTAAATCATGGTAATTAAAGTTAGCAAAAATGGCAGCTGTTATTGCAGTGCCAGATAAAATGTGAAGGTGGATGAGATGAACTACTATGGTCTGAATTTACTTTCAAAGGAACTGTTTTAAGTAGTTTAAAAAGGAACAGGAAAAACAGGAACACCAAACCTGTTTACCCAAAGGCATTGCTTATAATAGTGAATGACTTTAAAAATGTACAATGGGTACAGTGTGAGAAGACAGATGGTTATATCCTTTTCTGCAGATATAGCACTTCTGGGGTAATGTCAGTTATGATTAGTCAGGCACATCAAAGAAACCTGGAAAAGTATAAAAGGGCTATGGGAGAGATAAAAGGGGAAGGGAAAGCACGAGATACCTGAAACCAGAAACTGTGACTGAGATGCTACCTGGCTGAGAGAGTTGGTGAAGAGAAAGGAGTCACCACTAGAAATGTAAAATCTTTTACTTTGTTTCAGTGAAACACAAGGAATGCCTGCCTGGTTTAGTTGTTCTTCAAGTGATTGCACATGTCCAGTCCACTCCTGGTGCCAGTTCACCCAGCACATGGCCATCAGAAATTTTTTCCCTGAGCAGTGCTAGTTGGGTGGCTCGAGCTTCCCCTGTGGCTGTGCATTACTGCATGCAGGTATTAAGGACAGAGCCCCCCCACCTCCCCAGCCCTCCTCGTTTCCTTCTTACCACCCGTGATGGTCGTTGAAACTCTGTTCTATACCAGAATAGTTTTTTCTCTCAGCCTTTGTGAACATTTTGTGTGTGTAGTTAGTCTAGTCTTTGGTGTTGTTATGGTCGTAAATAAGTTTTAGCTGTTATATTTTTTAAAAAGTTTTTCAGTCTTGTTTTATTTTCCCATTTGCGGTTTTTTAATTCATGGTACTGAGGTACGCCCTGGTGACTGGGATTCAGGCTGTGTGCTTCTGGCTCTAAATCTGTGCCAGTGAGTGATGCGCACAATAGCTGCCTGAGGTGGACTGGTGTCAGATTTGTAGGGAGTTCAAATCTAGGACAAAAAAAGGCTCCAGCTCCACAAGGGGCACTGTTGAGCCTTGTGTCGGAAGTCACAGTCAGTTTCTTTGGCACTGCAACAAGAGACCATCTTGATGCCAACTACCCCTGGAGGCATTCTCCAGTGATATGTCCTTAAGGTTGTTGAAGGTCCTAGTTGAATTATACCTTCAACTGCAGGACCCCATTCCCCCCGGGATCTAAACTTAGTATTGTCAAGACTTACAGGACCCCCATTTGAACCATTGGCTACCTGTGTGGTGCTGCATCTATCATTGTAGGTGACATTTTTGGAGACTGTTACCTCGGCCAGAAGAGTAGGAGAGCTGGGGCATTCATATATGATCTTTTTTTAAGGATAAGGTTTACCTGCATCCTCATCCGAAGTTTGTTCCAAAGGTGGTTTTCTTTCTCCACATCAACCAACCAATTTATGTGACTGTATTCTACCCAAAATCACATGTGACCAGGGAGGAAGAGCGTTTGCACGCCTTGGACATCAGAAGAACCTTGACATTTTACCAGGATAGAAACAGACGATTTTGTGAATCCTCCCAGCTGTTTGTAGCAGTGGTAACACAGACGATCAGTCTCCACCCATAGAATTTGTTCCTGGATCACATCGTGCATATGCACGTGTTACGATTTGGCTACTGTTGCTCCACCAGCAGAGTCACAGCTCTTTCAACAAGGTCACAGTGGCCTCGGCAGCCTTTTTGTCGCACGTTCCAATTGCAGACCTTTGTGGAGCAGTAACCTGGGTTCCCATGTTTGTCTTCCACTATGCTGTGGCTCAAGATTCCAGCGACTGTGCTAGAGTGGGATGAGTTGACAGCTTGTGAGTCACCAAGAATGGAATGCACACGTGCAATCACTTGAAGAGAAAATGATTACTAACCTGTTCTGTAATTCAAGATGTGTTCCATGTGCCCATTCCGTGACCCGCCCTCCTACCTTTTTTCGTTGGAGTTACAGCAAGAAGGAACTGAATGGGGAGCTGGGCAGCTCTGCCCTTTATACCTGTATACAGTGGCATGTGGCAACAAGGGGAGCTTGACCTGCTCAACAGGTGTCACTGAGGGGAAAAAAATTTTGATGGCCATGGGCTGGGTGCACCAACAGGAAGACTGGAATGGACATGTGAATGCATCTTGAAGTGTAAAATTGGATATTATGCAGAACAATTGTTTTGTGTTAATGTACTTTTTCCTCTATTTCAAAGTCCAGAATATTACTTTTATCTCAGTTTTTAATGCCTTGTTGTTAATTATACTTCTTGAATTTTAAGCTGATTAGAAATTGCCTGCAAGCCACCCTGGAAGGTAAAACAACCTTCAGTTGATAAAAGTAGGAAGGGTGTCTGAAGCCTACCCTACTTGAAATTTTCAATTAAAAGGGCACAGAATAGGGAGTTTCTCCCATAAGGTGTATTTGCAGGGTTATGGTTTGATAGATGCATAAAAATGCTTAATAAACTCTGTTCTTGTCCATGTTTAAGGAGCAAAGGTAACAATGACAATAAAATAATGCTCTGCACCATCCAGTAGCAAGTATTGCCTCTGATCTTGCACTTGGTTTCTCACAATCTCTCAATGGCTCAACTGATTGCAAATATTTGATCTTCCACTAGTTCCTACCAAGAAATTTATTGACAGCGGTGTTTTGTTATTTTTCATGCCATCATATGAGTGTCTGTTAGCTCTTTATTAAAGCTCGTCAAGGGACTTTTGATTAACATCTTCAACTTTTGTGAGCTACAGCCGCCACCTTATTGACCAAAAAACTTGTAGGATATTCAGTAATTACCTTCTGCCTACTGAAGTAAACAATTTAAAAGTGGCCATGACAAATGTATCACTTCTTTGTAGCCTAACATTTTCGGTGGCATAAATTAGAGCATAGGTGTGATCTAAGAGTGCAACAAAATAGTCTGGCATTCTTGGACACTCATTTTGATATACATGAACTGTCCAATATACCTGGAAAAGTGTTGAGGAATTGCTGGGGAAGGCTCATCAGGCAGATAGACTGCTGAATCTGAGCAAGTGTCAATAGGATGTGAGAAGCAGAGAATTCAATTCTTGACGATGGAGAAAACATTGAAGTGGGATCCGGATGAAAAGAATGCAACCTCCTGATCAGATGCAGATTGAAGAAGTGTCTTGGCACTATTGCTGTTCATCTATAGCAGCTGGGAATTCTGATCCAGTCCCCACGTTTCAGACTTTCATCACAAGTGAAGGATGAACATTTTTTAATTGAGGGTCAATATAATCTTGGCCAAATCCTGTAGCTGCTTTCCACAACTGACCGTAATCACTTCAGTTTCAGCTAGGTTGAGTCTCATCTGTTTTGCTCTAATTCATACCCTAATCTCACCCAGACTTTGGGAAAGTCACTCAACTGAACACTTCAACTAGAATTAAGAAATTCTCTCTTAAAAGGAAAAAGATTGACTGCAAGTGCACCACTTAGAGTTATGCTCTACAGACCTCTATTGTAGTATAATTCTTGTTTTGCCAGTCTTTTGAGCATCCTCCTGCATCTCAGAGGGAAGGGGAGGTTTCTGTTAACGTTTTAAGGTCCACCAGAGCAACCTCCTCTCAACCCTGAAGAGTAGACCTTTTCCACAAGTCCAGAAAGAATAAATTCCCATGAAATTTGGAGGTTGAGGAAACTTGAGTCTGTTTCTTCATAGAGCATTAGTAATAGGGAGATGTTTCAGCTAGAGTTGACTTAGGGTATGTCTACACTGTGAAATTAAGTCGAATTTATAGAAGTCGGTTTTGTAGAAAGCGTTTTTATACAGTCGATTGTGTGTGTCCCCACACAAATGCATGTATTTGGCAGAGTGTGTCCACAGTACCGAGGCAACTGTCGACTTCCGGAGCATTGCATTGTGGGTAGCTATCCCACAGTTCCTGCAGTCTCTGCCGCCCATTTGAGTTCTGGGTACATTTGAATCCCAGTGCCTGATGGGGCTAAAACATTGTCGCGGGTGGTTCTGGGTACATATAGTCAGGCCCCCCTTCCCTCTCTCCCTCCATGAAAGCAAGGGCAGACAATCGTTTTGCCCCTTTTTTCTTGAGTTACCTGTGCAGACGCCATACCACGGCAATCATGGAGGCCGCTCAGCTAACTGTCACCGTATGTCTCCTGGGTGCTGGCAGACGCAGTACTGCATTGCTATGCAGCAACAGTTTATTGCCTTTTGGCAGCAGACAGTGCAGTATGACTGGTAGCCATCGTCGATGTAGTCCAGGGTGCTCTTTTAACCGACCTTGATGAGGTCAGGGGCGCCTGGGCAAATATGGGAGTGACTCAGCCAAGTCATTTCCCTTTTAAGTTTCGTTTCATGGCGATTCAGCCCTACCGGCAGTGCACTGTCTTTTAATCTGCAGCCAGCAGAAGACAATGGCCAGCAGTCATACTGCACCGTTTTCTGCCGAGCATTCAGGAGATGATGATGGCTAGCGATCGTACTGCATAGTCTGCTGCCAGCAAGATGTATGACGATAGATGAAGTGGATCAAAACAAGAAATAGACCAGATTTGTTTTGTATTCATTTTCTCCTCCCTCCCTCCATGAAATCAACGGTCTGCTAAACCCAGTTTTGAGTTCTATCCTTGAGGGGGCCATTCTGTTTCTCGCAAAGCCACCCCCTTTGTTGATTTTAATTCCCTGTAAGCCAACCCTGTAAGCCATGTCATCAGTCGCCCCTCCCTCCATCAGAGCAACGGTAGACAATCGTTCCGTGCCTTTTTTCTGTGCAGACGCCATACCACGGCAAGCATGGAGCCTGCTCAGATCACTTTGGCAATTAGGAGCACATTAAACACCACACGCATTATCCAGCAGTATATGCCGCACCAGAACCTGGCAAAGCGAAACCCGGCGAGTAGGTGACATCAGCGTGGTGACGTGAGTGATGAGGGCATGGACACAGACTTCTCTCAAAGCACAGGCCCTGGCAATGCGGGCATCATGGTGCTAATGGGGCAGGTTCATGCGGTGGAACGCCGATTCTGGGCCCGGGAAACAAGCACAGACTGGTTGGACCGCATAGTGTTGCAGGTCTGGGACAATTCCCTGTGGCTGTGAAACTTTTGCATGCGTAAGGGCACTTTCATGGAACTTTGTGACTTGCTTTCCCCTGCCATGAAGCACATGAATACCAGGATGAGAGCAGTCCTCACAGTTGAGAAGCGAGTGGCAATAGACCTGTGGAAGCTTGCAACGCCAGACAGCTACCGGTCAGTCGGGAATCAGTTTGGAGTGTGGGGGCTGCTGTGATGCAAGTAGCCAACGCAATCAAATATCTGCTGATACCAAGGATAGCGACCCTGGGAAATGTGCAGGTCATAGTGGATGGCTTTGCTGCAATGGGATTCCCTAACTGTGGTGGGGCCATAGACGGAACCCATATCCCTATCTTGGCACCGGAGCACCAAGCCAGCGAGTACATAAACCGCAAGGGGTACTTTTCAGTAGTGCTGCAAGCACTGGTGGATCACAAGGGACATTTCACCAACATCAATGTGGAATGGCTGGGAAAGGTACATGACGCTCGTATCTTCAGGAACTCTGGTCTGTTTCAAAAGCTGCAGGAAGGGACTTTATTCCCAGACCAGAAAATAACTGTTGGGGATGTTGAAATGCCTATAGTTATCCTTGGGGACCCAGCCTACCCCTTAATGCCATGGCTCATGAAGCCATACACAGTCAGCCTGGACAGTAGTCAGGAGCTGTTCAACTACAGGCTGAGCAAGTGCAGAATGGTGGTAGAATGTGCATTTGGAGGTTTAAAAGCGCGCTGGCGCAGTTTACTGACTCGGTTAGACCTCAGCGAAACCAATATTCCCACTGTTATTACTGCTTGCTGTGTGCTCCACAATATCTGTGAGAGTAAGGGGGAGACATTTATGGCAGGGTGGGAGGTTGAGGCAAATCGCCTGGCCACTGGTTACATGCAGCCAGACACCAGGGCGGTTAGAAGAGCACAGGAGGGTGCGGTGCACATCAGAAAAGCTTTGAAAACCAGTTTCATGACTGGCCAGGCTACGGTGTAAAAGTTTTCTTTGTTTCTCCTTGATGAAACCCCCCGCCCCTTGGTTCACTCTACTTCCCTGTAAGCTAACCAACCTCCCCTCCTCCCTTTGATCACCGCTTGCAGAGGCAATAAAGTCATTGTTGCTTCACATTCATGTATTCTTTATTAATTCATCACACAAATAGGGGGATAACTACCAAGGTAGCCCAGGAGGGGTGGTGGAGGAGGGAAGGACAAGGCCACACAGCACTTTAAAAGTTTAAAACTTATTGAATGCCAGCCTTCTGTTGGTTGTGCAGTCCTCTGTGGTGGAGTGGCTGGGTGGCCGGAGGCCCCCCCACCACGTTCTTGGGCATCTGGGTGAGGAGGCTATGGAACTTGGGGAGGAGGGCGGTTGGTTACACAGTGGCTGTAGCGGCGGTCTGTGCTCCAGCTGCCTTTTCTGGAGCTCAACCATATGCTGGAGCATATTAGTTTGATCCTCCAGCAGCCTCAGCATTGAATCCTGCTTCCTCTCATCACACTGCCGCCACCTTTCAGCTTTAGTCCTCTCTTCAGCCCGCCACTTACTCTCTTCAGCCCACCATCTCTGCTCCTGGTCATTTTGTGCTTTCCTGCACTCTGACATTGTCTGCCTCCCCGCATTCGTCTGTGCTCTATCAGTGTGGGAGGACAGCATGAGCTCAGAGAACATTTCATCACAAGTGCGTTTTTTTCGCCTGCTGATCTTCACTAGCCTCTGAGAAGGAGAAGATCCTGTGATCCTTGAAACACATGCAGCTGGTGGAGGAAAAAAAAAGGGACAGTGATATTTAAAGACACATTTTATAGAACAATGGGTACCCTCTTTCACGGTAAACCTTGCTGTTAACATTACATACATAGTACATGTGCTTTCGTTCCTCAGTCACATTTTGCCTCCCCACACCGCGTGGCTATTCCCTCATCCCTCCCCCCTCCCCGTGGCTAACAGCGGGGAACGTTTCTGTTTAGCTATAAGCAAACAGCCCAGCAGGAATAGGCACCTCTGAATGTCCCCTTAAAAAAGCACCCTGTTTCAACCAGGTGACCATGAATGATATCCCTCTCCTGAGGATAACATAAAGAGATAAAGAACGGATGTTGTTTGAACGCCAGCAAACATACACTGCAATGCTTTGTTCTACAATGATTCCCGAGTACGTGTTACTGGCCTGGAGTGGTAAAGTGTCCTACCATGGTGGACGGAATAAGGCTGCCCTCCCCAGAAACCTTTTGCAAAGGCTTTGGGAGTACATCCAGGAGAGCCACGAATGCCAGGGCAAATTAATCATTAAACATACTTGCGTTTAAACCATTTATAGTATTTTAAAAGGTACACTCACCAGAAGTCCCTTCTCCGCCTGGCGGGTCCGGGAGGCAGGCTTGGGTGGGTTCGGGGGGTACTGGCTCCAGGTCCAGGGTGAGAAACAGTTCCTGGCTGTCGGGAAAACCGGTTTCTCCACTTGTTTGCTGTGAGCTATCTACAACCTCATCATCATCATCTTCCTCGTCCCCAAAACCTGCTTTCGTGTTGCCTCCATCTCCACTGAAGGAGTCAAACAACACGGCTGGGGTAGTGGTGGCTGAACCCCCTAAAATGGCATGGAGCTCATCATAGAAGTGGCATGTTTGGGGCTTTGACCCGGAGTGGCCGTTTGCCTCTCTGGTTTTCTGATAGGCTTGCCTCAGCTCCTGTCTCATGTGGCACTGCTTCGGGTCCCTGTTATGGCCTCTGTCCTTCATGCCCTGGGAGATTTTGATAAATGTTTTGGCATTTTGAAAACTGGAACGGAGTTCTGATAGCATGGACTCCTCTCCCCATACAGCGATCAGATCCCGTACCTCCTGTTTGGTACGCTGGAGCTCTATTGCGATTCTGGGACTCCATCATGGTCACCGCTGCTGATGAGCTCTGCACTAACCTGCAGCTTGCCACTCTGACCAAACAGGAAATTGAAATTCAAAAGTTCGCGGGCCTTTTCCTGTCTACCTGGCCAGTGCATCTGAGTTGAGAGTGTTGTCCAGAGCAGTCACAATGGAGCACTCCGGGATAGCTCCCGGAGGCCAATAGCGTCTGATTACGTCCACAGTACCCCAAATTCGAGCCGGCAAGGCCGATTTCTGCTCTAATTCCCTTGTTGGGGGTGGAGTAAGGAAATCTATTTTAAGAGCCTTTCAAGTCGAAAAAAGGGCTTCGTTGTGAGGACGGGTGCAGGGTTAAATCAGTTTAACGCTGCTCAACTCCTCAACTCCTAGTGTAGACCAAGGCTTACTGGCTAAGTCTCTCTGAAGTAAAAAAAGTCTTAGACCATTTTTCTCCCTGAATCCAGGGGTTTAGAAGAGGAGTCTAGAATGCCCTCTCAATGTCTAAAAACCAGATTATCTTGAATGCCTCCTTCAAGGGCTCTGTGCTTCCCTCTAATCTCATAAATTTTTTTTCTCATGACCAAATGGAGCTTCATAGTATTGCACATGCTTTGCCTCTAATACTTCTCTGAAGAGAACAAATGGAGATTCATAATTTTACCAAAACTACTCCCTTCCAACTGTGACTCTTTTGGGCCAAATCTTATGCTGGTTAAGCTGGTATAACTTGTTTGAAACGAATGGAACTATGCCAATTTACGTCAACTGAGGATCAAGTCCTGCATATTTACTGTAGTCAGAGTTAAAAGGTAAATACTGTGCATGGAAATTTTGTTTGAATTTTGAACGTTTTTGCTCTCCAGTAACTGAACGCTGAAGTTTCCAATTTCATACTTAACATAGACTATTCCTGGGTTTAAAAAAAGTCTTAGCTAGATTTAGCACAGTCAAAATTAGTTATGGGAGATTGAAAACCAGCTACTGTTCACGTTCAGAAGGAAATCTTCAGATTTTAAAAAACTTCAAACCCAATTGCTGTTTAGTAAAGACCATTTGTGGTCTGTTGGTACCAGTCGGGGAAGTCTGCTTTCTTGGCAGTCTGCTTCCATGGGGACGCAAAGATGTCAATATCGATGCTGGAGACATCCCCCAAGGCATTCAATACAGCCAGTGAAGAGGCTGATACAGAAGGCCAGTTGAATCTAGATCAGGCTTCCCAATCCCTGGATCTGCTCTTGACAGAAGGTCTTCTGTGAGAGTAGGAACAGTTTCTGGAGGAGGCCCTGGACTCTCTGAAGTGGAAGACCCAGGAACCCACTTTGGACTCTGACAAGGAGTAAGATTACTCCAAAAGCCATGGTAGTGAGGTACCGAGAGAAGTCCTTGGAGGCCAGGACCTAGATCTATGTCAAGACTGTGGTACTAATGGCAGCATTGAAAGTTTCCTGGTTATATCAGTGCCATGTGATGAGGTTAAGCTGGTATTGGGGTCCCAGACATCCTCGTTAAAGAGGCCAGTAAGGGCAGTACCAGACCTGAGACTGATGGGGCCACCAGAGACCACGGAACATGCAACGGTGCTGGTGGAGGATCTTTGTCCAAAATCAGCAGTGATGATGGTACCAAAGGCACAATAGATCTCTCACAGCCACGTAGGCCTCTAGTGGTGTTGGCACCAAAATGGATAGTTGCTCTTCCATAAGCAGTGATAAAATGGATCGACTGATGTCACCAAGGAAGTAGCTGCCCTCGATAGAGTCAACTGCTCAGCTCTTTGAGAGCCACTGTGAGCTGGTTCTGGGGAGCAGCAAGCCAAACAGTGCACTCTACCATCAGTGCCAAAATGGCCTTCTGCTGCAGAGAAGTTCCATTTTGAGGGCTTCAGAGAAGTTGATGCAGTCTTCTTATGCTTCAGAGGACAGGAGTGGTCAGAGCTATTATGCCTTGAAGAGGATGGCCCTGATGAAGAAAATCTCCTATGTTCTCTGTCTGCTGGCAAGACTGGGAGAGCACTCCTAGAAGGAGTGGTCAGTGATCTCCCTTTTACCATTCAAGGGGATTCTGATGCTGGGAGAAGCCTCCAGGAAAATTATATCCGAAGTATTCTTCTCTCTGCTTCTTCATTCTAGATTTGAAGCCCCAGCAGATCGGATACCTATCTCTAATATGAATCTAACCCAAAACTTTAAGCAGTGAGAGTGTAGGCCACTAACAGACATTGGTTTATGACAGTCAGAGCAGGGCTTAAAGCCAGGGGACTTTGGCATAGGTTCTACACAATAGGTGTGGACCAGAGGCCTCCGGAGCCTAATAAAAGAAAAGGGAAAAAAAATCAAATAAACAAGGATGTTCAAAGGGCAGAACAAGCACCATCAGTTTAAAAAGGCTAACTGTAAGCGACTTTGTCCACAGAGGACAAAGCTGTAAAGTACAGATATGCTCCGACTGGACCACAGACAGTAAGAAGGAACTGAAGGAGGGGGTGGGAAAGCTCCTCTTATTATAGCCTCAGGTGGGAGCATGAAGAAACCAGGGCACAAATGGGGCTGCTCCTGTGGGTACCACCAGGGAAAAGTATTCAGTATCAGTGCATAAGATGAGCACACACCTACAGAATAATGGACAAAGGCAAGCACTCAAAGAAGAACTTACCCCTTCACGCTTCCTTCTGCCCTTATCACCTTCACCCACCTCTAATTACCTTCTATCCCTGTTTTTGTCTTAAGCAACTTTTAAGAACATAAGAATGGCCATACTGGGTCAGGCCAATGGTCCATCTAACCCAGTATCATGTCTTCCAAAAGTGGCTGGTGCCAGATGCTTCAGAGGGAGTGAACAGAACAGGGCACTTTATCGAGTGATCCACTCAGTCATCCAGTCCTAGCTTCTAGCGGTCAGAAGTTTAGGGACACCCAAAGCAAGGGGTTGCATCGCTGACCATCTTGGCTAATAGCCATTGATAGAAAAGTTCACGGAGAATAGGTCTAATTCTTTTTTTAACCCTATTATAAGTTTGGCCTTCACAACAAGTTCCACAGGTTCACTGTGTACTGTATGAAGAAGTACTTCCTTATGTTTGTTTTAAACCTGCTGCCTATTAATTTCATCAGGTGACCTCTGGTTCTTTTATTACGTGAAGGGGTAAATAACATTTTCTTATTCACTTTCTCCACACCATTTGTGATTTTTATATCCTGTCTCCCCTCAGCAGTCTTTGTCCAAGATGAACAGTCCATCTTTTTAATCTCACTTCATGAAAACTGTTCCATGCCCCTAATCATTTTTGTTGCCCTTCTCTGTACTTTCCCCAGTTCTAATATATCTTTTTTGAGATGGGGTGACCAGAACTGCATTCAATATTCAAGCTCTGGGCATACGATGGATTTATATAGTGGCACTGTGGTATTTTCTATCTCTATGTCCCTTTGCTAATGGTTCCTAACATTCTGTCAGGGTTTTTTTGCTTTGTTTTGTTTTTTTTTAAACTGCACATTGAGCAGATGGGTTTTAGAGGACTATCCACAATGACTCCAAGATCTTTTTGGAGTGGTAACAGCTAATTTAGACCCCATCATTTTTTATGTACAGTGAGTATTTCTTTTTTCCAGTGTGCATTACTTTGCACTTAGCAACATTGAATTTCATCTGCCATTTTGTTGCCCCCTCCCCCAGTTTGTCAGATCCCTTTGTAACTTTGCAGTCAGCTTTGGACTTCACTATCTTGAGTAATTTTGTGTCATCTGCAGATTTTGCCACCTCACTGTGTACACCCTTTTCCAGATCATTTATGAATATTCTGATGTTCCATGTGGTTTTCCTTGCTTCTTTTCTACCCCTCTCTAGATTCAGGAGATTGGTATGCTTCCCTAAATTTATAGGATGCCTACTTCCATGCGGCAATTTGCCTTGGCCAAAGGCAGTTCCTAAGGCTTGTGATAGGTGGAAAAACTGTACCAGTTAACCATTCCATCCTTTGGACTGTCATCATATTTCACCAAATATGACTGTGGTGGCAGCCTGTCTCCACTGGGGGCATCCCTTCCTGGACAGCTGGTTGGTATGGGATCACTCCTGTGATCAGGTAGGGACCAGTATCCATCCAATTCTCCATTTGTTCAGCAGCTTGTGCCTGAAAACAAACAGAGAAAATCCAATTAGATGATGAGTTCATTGGGGTGGTCCTGGATTCGACCTCAGCCAGGGCTTACCTGCCTCTTCCCAGGTTCCTGTCTATAGCGGCCCTCTGTGTGTCATTCAGAGAACACCCATGAATCACAGTGAGGAATTGCCTCAGGCACGTAGGTCACATGGCTGCTTGTATATGTGACCCCTCACGCTAGGCTGCACTTCTGGGGAATGCAGACATGGCTCAAGTCAATCTACCACGCTTATGTTCACAAACTGGACAAGTTAGTATTCATCCCAGACAGGGTGTTACTGTCTCTGAATTGTTGGATGAGTCAGGACAATATGTGAGGGGAAAAATTATTCTCTCCATTTCTCCCTCCTATGACTTTGATGACAGATGCTTCAGCCATGGGGTTGGAGAGCTCATTTGGGTGATTTCAAGCTCAGGCCTTGTGGAGCACCCATGAGGCAAGGTTATATATAAACATTCTCAAATTTTATGCAATATTCCAAGCATGGCAACAGTTCCTGCCACACATTCAGGGCCATCAAGGCATCTCACCTGCTGGGAGTTCAGAATAGCTTGGTAGACCACATGAGCAGGTCCTTCAGTCTGGATCGTGAATAGTTTCTCAATATAGCTGTTCCAGGATTAATGTTTTGGTTAAGATAATTTTTGACAGTGGATCACAGCTCAACAAAACAGGAAATGTCCCCAGTTCTGTCCAAGAGTAGGTCACAGGCTGCTTTCCTGTATTCTTTGCTGTTCCTGTGAGAAATAGGCTTGCTGTATGTGTGACACACTTTCCCCATGTTATTTTCAAGCTGAAGCAAGAAAGAGGCAGAACAATCCTCATGGCTCCAGCCTGGACAGGGCAGCCTTGTGCTTGGACCTGCAGAGGCTATCCACCCAAGAACCCTTGCGTCTGCCATGAAGAAAAGACTAGATATCCCAGAATCTCGGGCAAGTGTTGCATCTCAGGTGCTACACCTCACAATGTGGTTCATCCATGGTTAAACGTAGAGGAGGGGCACTGGTCAGTGTCAGTCCAGACTCTCTTGCTTGATAGCTGGAAGCCTTCTACAAGAGTTACTTACCTTCTTAAATTGAAGCATTTCTCCATCTGGGCAGCTAGCCACAGTGACTTTCCTACACAGCCCAAAGTCTAGAATTCTTTGAATCATTTTTTACATCTCAAAGAGTCAGGTCTGGTAGTTAGTTCTATTAAGGCACACCTGGCAGCAGTTTCAGCTTTTCACCCATGTATTTATGGTAATAGTGTTCTCTCCAATCCTATGACAATCAGATTCCTAAATTAGGCTGTTTCACCTGTCAGGGGTCCAGCTCCACCTTTGGATTTAAATATAGTCCTGTCTGCCCTTATGTGGGTCGTCCATTTGAGCCCTTAGGTTCCTGCTTTTTGTTATACCTCTTAGTAAAAGTGGCCATCTCAGTGGGCATCAGTTCTGCTAGAAGAGTGGGAGAACTTTTGCATGACTGGTAACAGATTCCCCATATATTATATTCTACACGGACAAGGTGCAGCCTGGGCTGCAACGTAAGGATTCCCCCCCCCCCCGATGGTATCTGATTTCCACCTGAATCAGTCTATATACTTGTAGGTCTTTTTTCAAAAGCCACATGCTCACAGGGATGAATAAAAGCTGTATACTTTAGATGTGCGCTGAGCCATAGCATTTTACCTGGACAGAGCAAAGTCCTTTGGAATGTCTTCCCAGTTCTTCATATCCTATGCAGGTTGAATGAAAGGTCATCCTATTACAGCTGAATGACACTCTAAATCAGAGGTGGGCAAACTACGGCCCACGGGCCACATGTGGCCCGTGGGACCATCCTGCCCAGCTCCTGAGCTCCCGGCCGGAGAGGCTAGCCCCCGGCCCCTCCCCGGTTGTCTCCCTCCCCAGCAGCCATGCTGCTGGGGGGCAGCACTCTGGGCGGCGGGGCTGCGAGCTCCTGCGGGGCAGCACGGTGGTGTGGCTGGCTCCGGCCAGGTGGCGGAGCTGCCAGACATGCTGCTCTGAGCGGCATGGTAAGGGGGCTAGGGCGTTGGATAAGGGGCAGGGGGTCAGTTGGATGGGGTAGAGGTTCTGGGGTGGAGGCGGTCGGGGAACGGGGGGGAGGTTGGGTAGGCATGGGAGTCCTGGGGGGCCTGTCAGGGGGCGGAGTGTGGATAGGGGTTGGGGCGGTCAGGGAGCAGGGGTGGATGGATAGGGGTTGGGGTCCTGGAGGGGCGGTTAAGGTCGGGGGGTCTTGGGAGGAGGCATTCAGGGGACAAGGAGCAGGGGGGTGGTTGGAGGTTCTGAGGGGGGCAGTCGGGACGGGAAGTGGGAGGGGTCAGATAGGGGGCAGGGGCCAGGCTGTTTGGGGAGGCACAGCCTTCCCTACCCGGCCCTCCATACAGTTTTGCAACCCCGATGTGGCTCTCGGGCCAAAAAGTTTGCCTGCCCCTGCTCTTAATGGATACCAGCTACATTGTTATGTGCTATGCTGCCAAAGATAGCTCGTCATCTGTGAAGTTATCAGTATGCAGTGTTGTTGTAGCCATGTTTGTCCCAGAATATTAGAGAGACAAGATGGGTGAGGTAAAATCTTTTACTGGACCTGGTCAGAGCACTCCTGCTTTCATGGCATTTGTGGGCAATGTCCCTACTGTAGATGTGTGCAGAGCAGCAACGTGGTTCTTAAGTGTTCCTACAAAAACTCTTGTGATGAGACTCCTAGCCGCAACTCCATTAATAGTGGCTTGGGAATCACCTATGGCGTAATGGACATATACAAATACTCGAAGTGATTACTCACTTTCTTGTAACTGTTTTCTTCGAGATATGTTGCACATGTCTATTATATGACCCACCCTCCTTCCCCAACCCATTGTAGTCTATCATTAGGATCCCTGCATGAAGGAACTGAAGGAGTGGTGGGATGGATCCAGCTTTTATACTCTCAGTTGGAAGCACAAAGCAATTGGGATGTGTGTGGGGCTGCCACTACAGGTACTGCTTGGGAAATCTTTGGCATGGGCGCAAGATGCATGCACACTTATGGTGTAATGGATATATATATGCAACACATCTCAAACAATGGTTACAGAAGGCGAGTAGCTGTTTCTTTTTCACTGGTAACTAGAGTTCTTAGAGTAGATTTTTCAGTACAGGTTCACACACTTGGGGTGCACATGTGCACACAACAGAAGGCAGAATCCTCAGACAGGCCCTGACCACAGGGTAGTCTGGGGGACCTGTATTGAAAATCCTCAAAGGAGAAGGTTTCTTCAGGAAACCCAAGAAAATTAAATATAAAAGCTGTTAATGTAATCGCAGGGCTACTTACATTATGTTAGGGATGTGTGAAGAAAAATTTTAGGTTCTCACAGTAATACTAACATTTATTATTGAGTAGACTGCTCATTGTATTCTCTTGTATATTCTGTTTAAATTTGCGAACTTAACAATGCATTAATACAGCCTTTTACACTTTGTGCGTGTATGTATCATAGAAATCTTTTTATATGCTTGTGTGGTGCATGTTTATTCAAGATGAAGTGTGTTCCACCCAATGTTGGGTACATTAGAAGTCTGATGTAACTGCAGCAACGATATGTGGCTAGATAGAGAGTGAGTAGTACTCTAACTGTACACTTGAGGGCTCTGTAGACTGTGAGGAATGATGCAGAAGCAATTACAGTTGAAGACTATTTTAGGTAGATTGGTGCATTGTACCTGTGCAGGGTTTAATGTTGGCTGGGCTATTTGGCTATTTGTCATAATTGGCTTTCCATTCCTTTGATTGGAATCATAGATAAAAATTTGCCAATCCACTTTGTTGGCTGAAAGTATTAGAAAAGTAATCCATCTTTTAAAACTGTCCTAGCAAAATCATAAGGTATAAAAAATTCTTTCTAGGATGGGATTAATGAGAACTGTAAAGCTTAAATAATTTTAAACAATTCTCTAAGGGAAAAAAGCTAGCCTAGGCAGTATGAAGGCATAAGCACTTATATATGCTTTTTCCATTGTGTGTAAAAATATCTTGCATGTGCTCTTACAATGTATATGTATGTATGTGTGTGAAATTATATAATAATTCTTATTTAATTTGCCTTATGTTCAGAATATTTAAATATATTGAAAATGTTTTATTTTTCCTAGGGGATCAGAGCACGTATTTTGGAAACACTTGTTATGCTTATTCTTCTTGGGCTGCTTATCTTTGGAATAGTGTGGGTGGCGTCAGCTCTCATTGACAATGATGCTACCAGTATGGAGTCTTTGTACGGTATGGAATATTTTTAAAAATAAGTTTAGCTGTGTACAGCATAGAAGTTGATGTTTTCAATTAAAATTCATTTATAGTAAATCCCCATACTGCATTAATTTATTTTACTTTGAACAAATGTAACCCATTCCCAATCAGTACTTGATTTTTGCATTCAGCTAGTGTTTTTACATGATTCTTATGGCAAACTGAGGAAATTCAGCTTTCTTGTTCAGAGTGTCTACATACCTAATGTTAGAAGTAGGTTCTTCAAGTAGCTTTTAAGATACTTGGCTTTTCTTCCTAAAGTGTCAAGGAGATTGTTGTCCACAATTTTATAAACTGCTTAATTCTTGATTTACTTTTTAAAATCGTATTGTGCAATCCTGAAAAAGTCATTTCCTTAAATTGTTCTAACTTAAGGAAAGATCTAAGTTTAAGCCAGTCAGACTCAAAAGTAAATTTTCTTAGTGTTTGCTAACTACTAGTAAATAGATTCAAATAGAACATAAACAGCATATATTTAATAGGCTGTCACTCTTGAAAATTTCCTTTACAGATCTTTGGGAATTCTACCTCCCTTATTTATATTCCTGTATATCGCTGATGGGATGTTTATTACTTCTCTGTAAGTATTTTTCGGACTATTGTAGAAGAAAAGTAATATTTTTAGGTCATAGGAGGTTCAGGATTACTTTACTGCATATAACTTGAGGATGAAAAAAGAGTGAATTAGAGGTATTATGACACTTTCCCAAGTGCTTTTTTCACTTAGATTTTTTCTCAATTTGTGTTCCCATGCAGGTTTTTCTCTTTAAAACTTATACCTCAAACTTTTGGTTCTTGAAATATGTAAACAAATAGAATTAACATCTTTCATCTTAGGACCTCAGAACCTCAAAGCAATTTGCAAATGAAATGAACTAATCCTCATGCTGCTTACAAGGTATCCACATTTGTACAAAGTGTGGGGGAAAAAACCAGCATTGCACAACAAGTCAGGGACAGGAATTGATCCAGAACTCAATCTCATGTAATAGGCATTAAGCAGTTCTCCTCCTTTGTGCCTGAAATGTCTCCTTATGTACCCAGAAAGGAAAATCCCTGACCCACTGGCCATGGTGACCTGGGTTCTGGCCAGTCTTACTGGTGGATCATTTGACTATTGTACATCCAGTCACTACCTCTGATCGGCCAGGGCCACTTAGAGTTTGACTCTCTCCCCCTTTGGGGAGGAATGGTGATGTAAAGCTACAGATCCCAGTGAGAGCCCACAGTTACCTTATAATTTGAACCATGTTTCTCTGCAGTTACTAAGAAAGGGAGAGTGTCCTTCTCCTTTTGACTGTCATGAGTTTTGTCTGAATTCTAGATAAAAAGTGTACAGCCATTGTGGGAATTCTGTAATTGGCTCACTACAAAGGACAGGGCCAGCAATTGTCACTTTATCAGACCTGAAGAACTTTGGATTTAGCTGTCTGATTTTAGGCACCAAGTCTGAAATTTTTTACATAACTCTTAAGGTTTGTACTGAAATACTGTTTAATAAAAATAGAGTGTAAAAGGAAAGGAACAACCCATTTCATTCTTCTGATACTCCTTGTTAAACAAGAATGCCTTTTCTAATAATGAACGTCATTTAGGTCTTCGCCTCTCCCACTTTCCAAATCATCACCTCCACCATCTCCCACATACATACGCTGTTTGAAGGCAAAGGTGTTCTTCATGACCTTTCAGTACTGGAGATTTGTTACAACTGGCAGCAAATGGAGATACCTACCAAAATGTGTGAAAACGCCATTCTTGAGAACCACCTAACTTGTTTTAAAATGCTTTTTGGTGGTAATGTCTTCATTAGTAGTGTATTAAATGAGAGGTGGTTTTAAAAATTTGTAAGAAATTTACTGAAGCTATTATCAGCTTAATAAGATAGGAAGCAAAACTACATTTATGTATTTGTGTAAAGCCGCAGTTAACCATTTATTCAAAGTATATGGCAGCAGATATGTAAAGAGTAGCCAGCTTAAACAAATGAAGGGATCTTTGATTACATTCTACTCCATGCTGGTAAAAAGTTTTGGATCACCAGTTTATAATCTCAGAACCAGGCCCAGGGGATTGTTCAATATTCCGTGAAACCTGATATTTCTAGTGTGATGGTGGAGTACAGAGGTCTAACCAAAATGTAGCTGAAAAAGAAGAATATTCAGTTATAAGTAAGAATATGTTCATAATGTAGATATAATTGCTGTGCATTTTCTAATCAAGGTTATTTATATCTTTTCCTCCACAGTATGCACGCCAGTGGGGCTTTCACGAATGTTTACAGTGATGGGTCAGTTGCTGGTGAAGCCAACAGTAAGTACAATGTATTTCTACACTTTTGACAATATTTTAAAATAGAAGGTACAGTACCATAGCCATATTCAGACAAATTTCTTTTTGCAAAATACATTGCTTTCACATATTAAACAATGATAATTGATTGTGCTACTGGATTGCAAAACTTTCTGGTATCTGCACTTTAAAACCAATGCCCTATGTTTTACACAATGTGGCCCCAGTCTAGCAAAGATTTATACATGTGCTTAACTTTAGTAATCAAGTGACTACTAATATGCTTAAAATTAAGCATTTACATAAGTCTTTGTAGAATCAGGGCCTGAGTTGCTCCTATTGGGATTGATTGTAGAATATTTTTCATGTTTTTGTTTTTAAATGTCTATTTTAATTTATAATGCCCAATTCTGTAAATCATATGTAATTACTTATTCTAGAATCACTGAATTTATGCAGTCATATATACGTGGATAGTAACTTTGCTGTCTAATTCCACTAAGTTTTCATAATTTAGTATAGAAATATTGAATAGGTAAGAAATAGAACATCTTGGTTTCATAGCATCATATCTGTGCTCTTCATAAAAATTTTCTCTGGTGGTATTTGTTTTTTCCAACTTAACTGACTAGCTTAATATATTGTATACACTATGGTTGAATTAAACACTACAGTATTGATATTTTTTATTTGCGGTAATGCCAACTGTGTGTTAGATACTTTCCAAACACTTAAAAAGGCTGGTCCCTGGTTTGAGGTGCTCACAGTCGAAGATCAAATGAGAGAGGTTTGGGAGGGGAAAAACAACAGAGAACTTATGTACTAGGGAACTTGGTTCACTGTAGGCAGTATGGCAGAAATGAATTTGTAAGAGGGACTTATATGTGGATGTGGTAATGGCCTTATGTGTGAATTCAGGGAAGCTTATTCTATACATGAGTGCTGCATGAAAGAAGGCATGGAGATGACTGTGTGAGAGCATTAATTTTTTTCCATTTCATTGCCCAGTATTTTTGGGAATAAAATGACTGGTAAAACCCTACTTGTGACATTGGAGAGCATAAAGCATTTCCACACCTATTAAGTTTTTTAAGCTCAAGTGCTCTGTAGATACACAAAACCTAACAACGTCACTAAAATTACATGCTTTTTCACAACTTCATTGGCAATTTTGCCATTTGAAATGTCGGACTCTGTGAATACTGTTTTGTCATGTAAACTTTACAGTAATTGTTTTTACAAACTCTGCAATTCTTCCTTTTTGTAGTCTAGTCAAATGTGAAGTTTGATAAGTTGTCAGCCATTTTTGATTTTTTTGTGCACAAAATGATTAAAAAAATATTTTTGGTGTAACTTAAATGACTGAATTTAGCTTAAACTCCTCTTAACCCCCCTTCCCCCTTCCAATTCCTTTGGACTGAGACTAATCAAGGTTTTAGACCAAAAGGAAAGTTTTATGGGAAAGTTAACCATGTGATTATAATTAGAGTTCTGAGTATCTTTAATCATAGACAATGTGATAATATTTTATGCAGCCTTCTTGTACCAGTAATGTTTATATTTTCTTCAAAAGTAGTTTTAATCCAAAAAGTAGACTCATAAATTCTGGCAAGCAAGATATCCATTTAAATGAATGTGTTTATCAATTAGCATTTGCATTTCTAATTTCAGATCCTTGAAGACCTGGATGAACAGATATACATCATCACCTTAGAGGAAGAAGCAATCCAGAGGAGACTAAACGGTACATGTGTTGTGTAATATAATATTTAAACCAAAGAAAAACAGCACTTCCTGGTCTTGAGCATTCATTTCACCATAAAATAAGTAGGATCTCTTACCTTGTCCTGGAAGCTGTAGGCTTTCACTCATCTAAACTATTCCATGCCCTTACTTGCACAGAACCATGAGGATCCTCCCTGTTTTATTTTATAATATCTGTTATTGGTGGTTTTCTGATCATGTTCAGGAAGTCTGTCTGTGATGTGAAGGCTCAGACTAATTGGCAACAAGTCAATTGTTTTGCCACTACAATCAAACATATTTCTAAAACGCTATAAGTAAATCCTTAGTCTAATTTGGAGAGGAATCCAGTTACTAATAAGATACTGGGTACTGTAAAGAGGAAGGATTTCTGCATTTTGTCAGCTTAGGAGATGAGTGCTCACTTGGTGATCCTTGATTTATTTTTTAATGAATTATTAGCTTAAATTTTACATATCAGAGCAGCTTTCCACAATCCAGAGTCTCCCAACAGAGAATTTTAAAGTAATCCATTACAGTAGGTTCAGAAAGTTTTAAGTAGTTCATGCTTTTTAGTGTAACTTTGGTCCTCTGCTGTGTCTTTCATGTGATCTCAAAGCTCTTCATAAACAGTTATTGGTGAAGTGCATCTGTATAATGTTGCAAACACTAAGATTTCAAAAAAAGTTGAGTCTATTAAAAATCATGATTTTTTAAAATTTTTTGAAGGTTTACCTTTTTAATTGATCTGTTTTTAACCCTGTGATACATCCCCAACTTGTGTGACCATTTTCAGAGTGGAAAAAAGCCCTTATACGTAGGTTCTGCACCCGGCCTGCTGGTGTCTCACTCTAATCACTCATGGGAGGCTTTATTATCTTCCTCTCCTGCCAACTTCCTGTCAACGCCTTCCCGCAAACTCTGCTCTACTGGATTTTTCCTCCATTTCCCTTCAGTCTTCTGCCCTCACTGACATTTCTCTTGCCCTATTTCCCTGCATTCTTACCTTCAGTCTTCACTCTACATTCCCTTGTCCCCTTGTTGTTTTCTGTTTGGGACATGCAGTGCTACCGTCTTCTCCAAGGTGTTGATAAATTGTATAATGAATTGGTTGACCACACTTTGGTTCGTTATACAGTATGCTCGAGACCAAATAATCAGTTTCTGTCTGGTTTATTAGTATGGTACAAGAAAAGGTTCTATAGGATACCAGTTTCTAAAGAGCAGTCCTGTGTAGCGATATTGCATTCACCTTACGCAGAAGATGTGCTCCCCAAAGTTATGTTCTTAGTCCTCTTTTTATACCTTACTCGTGCAACCCTTCTGCCAGTTGTAGTCGGCAGCAACAAGGGCTGGGTTCAGTATCTAGGGGTTCCTTTTCAATGGTACAACACAAAACCGACTCGATCCCCCACTCATTAACCTGGGAGAATTACACACCACCCTTTGGGTGTCTCCGAGGCAACACTTCCCCTTTTTCAAGCACAGAGTCCGAGTGTAAAATAGGAATTTCTAATAAAAGGAGGGAAGTAACCTGGCATTAATTTGGGAAAACGCCACAAGCAGGATTCATAAACATAAAGCCATAAACAAAAGACCCACCCGAGAGTAGGTTGGGCAATGTCCCTTTGACTCAGGTTATTAAGTCCAGCAACTAAAAAATGCCCCTTTCTCCCTCCACCACACTGCACTCCCAGTTGTTGTCCTTGGTCCGGGACGACCCAGAGTTCAGAGGTGCATCTGTGTGAGCTCATCTCCCACTCTCTGCTGTTCTGGAACGTCTTGACACTTAACACAGCTCTCAGTGATTTCAACTCTGTGATTTCAGCTGTTAATGGGAAAACCTCATTGCTAGTGCAGACTGGGCAGTTTCTTGCATCAGAGACACTGTCCCAAAGCAGATCTAATGCTTAGGCAGCTTATCCATGATTTCAGTTCTATTGGTGTGCAACAAGACTCTCAGTTGAGTCTTAATCCTCTCTGTTGTTACACAGTGGAGAGAGAAATGATCAAATGGTGTCTAGGACCTTTAGGTGAGGCCCACACCATCAGGTACAAGTACCTGTCCGCACCCTCTGTCAACTCCATTGGGCTTTGGCACCCATATCCCCTGCCTACCACGTGCAATTTAGTTGAGGGTTAGTCCCTCAATCAGGGTATGCTAAGCATAGTTCAGCTTCCCTTGATTCACACAACAAGAATAACAACACTTTAGTACCTCTGCCCCAACAGCAAAGTGACTTTTGATCCAACACCAGCCAAAAGTGATCATTTGGGAAAACAGCCCCATCATGCTGAGCCCCTCAGCACGGTGGGTGTGCCCATGCAAACAAGGTTGGCTCCTGAAGTCCCCTTCCTCAGTTCATCACTAGATATCAGGGAGAGCTCATTTGGACCCTGCTTACACATGTTTACCAGTAAAAGGTACTATATACCTCACCTGAAACTGGATTCAATTAATCAACTTTTTACCTTGTTTGTTTCTGGTACCAAGGTGTACCCTTTATCTTTTGTTCGAAAACTCATACATTCCACATACTAAGAGGCATGAAGATACCTTCTAGGCCTGTGCCAGGATGGATAGATTTGTGAGGGTAACACCTTTCCTCTTGCTATGAGGAAACAATTGTATATCATTATGTTGACAGTTTTCCTATCTACTTAAACCAAAGTTTACTTCAGCTAATGCAAGGTGATACGGAATACTTAGCATAAGTGAACAGGACTATAATAAAGGTACAAGCCAATTTGGACTAGATAACTGCTATTTTAATGTTTAATAATATGCATATTTAAATGCTTGGAATAAAAGTATTGTGGGTAGTATTGTCAGTACAACCTGGCTCCCATCGAAGTAAACGCCCTACTACACCGACATAATAACTCTACCCCCATGACAGGCATAGGGCTTATGTTGGTGTAGTTAGGGTGATGTAGTGTCCATGTAGACACTGCGGGTTTCTTGTATTGGCTGTTGGCTGCCATTTTCGTCAAGTGAAATTGACAAGAAAGCCCGGCGCCAGCTCCCAGCCAGGTTGCTGCCCAGGCTCCATGCTCTGAGTCAGGCTACTCAGGCCAGCTGGGCTCCCTGCTCCCCTGGGGGAGTCCTGCTGCCCCTCGGAGTCCTGGCTTCCTGCAGGGAGCCTGGGTGCTGTCCAGACTATGGGCTCCCTTTCCCTCACTGGGAGCCTGGTTGTACTGAGACTCCCAACTACCCACGCCCCGCAGGATCTCCCCGCCAGGGGCAGGACTCCCTTCCTCCCCTCCTCACCTCTCCCTGGGCTTTCGGCTCTCTGCTCCCCACTGGGAACCTGGAAGCCACCCAGTTTCTGGGCATAGT
The DNA here is from genome assembly GCF_965140235.1 of Caretta caretta. Taxonomy (NCBI): domain Eukaryota; kingdom Metazoa; phylum Chordata; order Testudines; family Cheloniidae; genus Caretta; species Caretta caretta. The sequence goes on from NC_134207.1 coordinate 251,314,088, forward strand.
GTTCACTGCTGGGTGCAGCCGGGCTCCCAGTGGGGAGCCAACAGCCTGGGAGGCTGCCCATCCAGCCGGGGTTCCTGAGTGGGGACCCGAGGGCTGGGGGGCAGCTGCTGGGCTCCGAGCAGGGAGCAGGAGCCGAAAGCCTGGGGACAGCCAGGCTCCCAGCAGGGAGCTGAAAGCCCAATCTCTTTCCCCCCGCCCCCACTGCCCCTCTTAAGTCATCGGAAGCACAGCTGATGAGGAAGCACACCACCGACAGAAGGAGGGTAGTGTGGACATGCCGTCAGTTCCAAAGGGCAATTCATAGATTGAATTATGGGGATACTCTGTTTCTGAACTCTTTTCCTTTTATGGAATTTAGGAATTCACTCCCCATCCTGGTCCAAAATAGCTGAGATTACTGGCCTTCTGATCACATTGCAGTACCCATATGCCTGCATAGGCATTTCAGGCAGGTTTAGAGTATACTGCTGTACTATAGTGTTTACAGCAGCTGCTGCATAGATGAGCTTTTTAGACCCATAACACACAAAGGTGTGTTCCGTGAATCTCTTTGAAGCTATGATGGGGTAATTATAATTGTTCTTGGTGTTTGATGTTCGCTAGTAACTGTAAAATATTTGTTGCTGAATATTTCATGTTGTCATGAAAATGTTTATGGTATGTACAGAAACTTTATGGAGAAATGGCCTTTTAGTTGTTCAAGTATTCATTACAGTTTGCTTAGAATAACATCAACTATTCACCAAGAGAATATAATAGGAAGGCTAAAAATGATATTTTGGATGTTGGTTTTCTCCTGCTCACAAGGCTGTGCAACTATATTATAAATGATTATTTGTTCGTATTATCTGTTCCCAGCAGTGTCCAATTCATGGTAGATGTTATACAGGTACAGAAGCAGGTCTAGTCCCTGTTTGTAGTTGCTTACTCTCCAAGTATAATCTAAATATTATAGAAACATTCACAGCATATAATAAAAAGTAAGGGAAAATTAATACAACTTAATTCAGGTGCCGATTAGAGGTTATTTGTGAGGCCCAGAAGAAGTTTATAATTTAAAAACAAACCACTCCTAAATCATTTCCATCATTGTGTGCTTTGGACTGTAAGCTTTTTAGAATAGGTACTGTCTTTATTTTTGCATAGTGTCCGGTGCCAAGCATATTTTTGGTGCCAATCAGATAACACATACACAGTCTTCAAAAAAGACAGCTCAGTGATATAATAAAAAGTCACAGTAAAAACTGCATTATAACTGATAAGGGTTGTAAGGAAAATTATATTTATAGGAGCTTGTATTGATATTTTGGGGAAAAGTCAAGAAGTAGTAATGTCCTTTCAGTAGAGATAAGAAAAACCACCTTATAGCCACAAGTAAAGTGGTCAGTGAGCAAAAACTTCATTAATTGAATGGAATGAGGATTTCCCACCACTGTACAAGTGGTAATATTATAATCCAGTAACACTGAGTTTTTACTGTGTATAAGTAGGATCAAAAGTGACATATTGTACACCAATTATCTTTCAGATTGTGGGGAAATTAATTGCACTAAATATACTTATGAAATATTAAATTAATGTAGTAGAAAGAATACGATGATGGAAGTACCAGTGAAAATGGATGAATTTCGCTGAGCCAGTAGCTCAAGTGTGAGCACGGAAATAGGGTTTGGGTGGAGAGATTTTTATATAAAGCAAGCAATTTTTCATTCTTAATTTTTTTGCCATACTTCATTTAAAGTACAATTTAGATAGAAACCTCATTTGTGTGGCAAGTGCTAGAGATTGTGGAAGCTTTGTTTTTGCCTTACAAAGGTATCTTAATACTTACAAATAGTAGAAAAGAAACTCTATTTTTAAAAGTTTTTTTTACAAGGTTTTTAGTGTTGGGGAATTGGATCTTAAAATCACAGCAATGAATTTAAACAAAATATTCTTAGTTTTTGAACAAAAAGAATTATTTTCATTTTTAAACAACTTCAGTTATACTAATTATAATTCCTTAAAGCATGTGCACTTTTGGTTCCAAGACAAGATTGCAGGGAAATTCTTCTAGGTCTGTTTCAAAAAATGTGTTTTGTTTAGTAACTCACCTTTACCACATGATTTTTTCTTTTATAAAAGTGGTGTATATGGTAAGCTGCTATGCTAATTGTAGCATTGTAAAATTTGACTCTTGGACATTGGAGATCAAAATTTGTGATTTTCAGATATACCACTGAGACTGCCTAAGTGAATTTGCTTTTGTTGCAGTAACAAATACCTGAGATAATGCATTATAATGTAGACTTGCAGTAACTATGACACAGCAGCTCTTCAACAGCCTTACTAGTGGTAATATTAAGCCTACTTTCCCAATTAATGGATTTAATCTAAGTAAGCATCCTAGTTAGTTAATCAGTGAAGCAATAAAAAGTGTTCTGAAAAATATACTCCATAAGTGTTACAAATTGAAGTGTTTGCGACTAAGTTGCAGTAGACTAAATTTTCCATAAATCCTTCCATATTTTAAAAATATCTAATTGTAGTATTACACAATTTTAATTATGAATATTAATTCCTTTATACCTTCTTACAAGTAAACTTATATGTCTCATTAATGAACAGCCAGAAGTCATAGGGAAAAAAAAGTTTGACAATTCTGATATCTACCTTAACATTTTTAGTTGTTGAAGAGATACTGGGAAAGTGTTTCTGTTTCCAGCATATAATGTTTCAATACCCACATCACTTGTACAGAAAAAGAATAAAGCTGGGACTTTTTTTTTTATATTAAGAGGAAAAAAAAAGTTGCCTTTAGCTGTTAGTTTTCCTGAATCCAAAGAGACGGGTGGAGCAGGATCAAAAATACTTACGTGATCAAAGTTATTGGCTCTGAAGGATCCTTACCTATGTAAGAAAGATGAAAGGTGGTGTTTTTATTCCACGCTAGTAACAGTGTAATTTTGAACTAATTGGTGTTGAACTGCCAATCACCTAGGGGGAATGCAAATAGATACTCTTACAGTTTCCTTTGAGGTACTGAAATCTTACGTTGGGGCTGGAAGAAAAACAGAATAATACTGTTAAATTGACCTTAAATGAGCTGCTTTGTGGTTTTCTTGGAGAATCCCTTCTAATTTTTCATAACTAGTCCAAACAAGTTTTGTCTACAAATTTGATTTATTGGCTAGACAATGCTGACATTGAACTTTGTGCATGTTTGAAATAAATTAATATGTTGTAGAGCTTTAAGTATTTAGCTGCATCCTCATCAAATGGTATTTTGACTGATCTAAAACTTTGCCTTACTGTCTCCTTTGTAAAATATGATTCTTCTGTAGAATAACCAGTTACTTGCCATCACTTTTAAGGAAAAATTACAAGAGCTGTGTCACATGAACGACTCCTATTTTCTATCAGGGTAAATATTAAGGGTGTAATGCAGCTACCATGGACGTTGGAAAGACTCCCTTTGATGTCACTGGAAGTTGTGTTTGAGCCTTAAAATTCTGTATTAAAAAAATAAAAATACATAGCTTTTGAATAGAGGTTGTTCCCAATGATCTCCAAGTACATTGCAATGAAAGAAAAGTATCAAGTGGTAATTTTAACTTTTGTACAAAAAATTAATGGGGCCTGAATTTCAGCCTTAAAGTCAGAATTTTGCTGTTGACTTCATTGGAGCCAGGATTTCACACTAAAAGTACTTGTTAACTGAATAGAAGTTATTCTGTAAGTCTGGTACCTTACAAGAGAATTAGACAACGTTTTAGACCTCTCAAACTAACACTTAGAATCCTAGAATATCAAGGTTGGAAGGGACCTCAGGAGGTCATCTAGTCCAATCCCCTGCTCAAAGCAGGACCAATCCCCAATTTTTGCCCCAGATCCCTAAATAGCTCCCTCAAGGATTGAACTCACAACCCTGGGTTTAGCAGGCCAATTCTCAAACCACTGAGCTATCTCTCCCCCTGCTATCTCTCCACTTCAAGAGCATACAGCAAAATAAAACCTTATGAAACTAAAGGCCATTATAAATTTAAAAACTTAGATTTATTTTTAGAAAGTGGATTGGAAACATGAGAAATTAGATTCTTATGATCCACATAATTCAGGAAATCTAGAATAAAGAGAAGACAGATTTGTACTAAATACCTTTTACAGGTCTTATTTATTGTTCAGCCCCTATCACTAGGCTTTTTATGGGTTCAGTGTGACTTCCAGATACACTCGTGTAACTCTGTCATGTCAGTGGGAGTTTATGCATATGCAAGGATAGAATTGGGCTTCTTGCTAAGGAAGAAAAGGTTTTTAAATTTGTATCTAGCAGTAGATACAAAACTTAAGCATGTTAATTTAAAACAGAAGATAAACTTGTTCCAGCAGAAAGTTACTGGTTGAAACACATATTTGGATAAATGTTTAACCATATTGAAATTAAGCCATATCAATATTCTGTAATAAAAAATGTCAGTGTGTTTTGAAATTGTGTCCTCACAAGGCATGAGATACCACAGTGCTCATGGTATAAGAACCTGAATAGTATGTATAAAACTAGTGAGGTTGCATTTGGAATGTTTCAGAGCAGCAGCCGTGTTAGTCTGTATTCGCAAAAAGAAAAGGAGTACTTGTGGCACCTTAGAGACTAACAAATTTATTTGAGCATAGGCTTTCATGAGCTACAGCTCACTTCATCGGATGCATTCAGTGGAAAATACAGTGGGGAGATTTTTATACATAGAGAACATGAAACAATGGGTGTTACCATACACACTGTAACCAGAGTGATCACTTAAGATGAGCTATTACCAGCAGGAGAGCGGGGGGCGGTGGGGGGGAAACCTTTTGTAGTGATAATCAAGGTGGGCCATTTCCAGCAGTTGACAAGAAAGTCTGAGGAACAGTGGAGAGGGGGAAATAAACATGGGGAAATAGTTTTACTTTGTGTAATGACCCATCCACTCCCAGTCTCTATTCAAGCCTAAGTTAATTGTATCCAGTTTGCAAATTAATTCCAATTCAGCAGTCTCTCGTTGGAGTCTGTTTTTGAAGTTTTTTTGTTGAAGTATTGCCACTTTTAGGTCTGTAATCGAGTGACCAGAGAGATTGAAGTGTTCTCCAACTGGTTTTTGAATGTTATAATTCTTGACGTCTGATTTGTGTCCATTTAGTCTTTTACTAGAGATTGTTCAGTTTGACCAACGTACATGGCAGAGGGGCATTGCTGGCACATGATGGCATATATCACATTGGTAGATGTGCAGGTGAACGAGCCTCTGATATTGTGGCTGATGTGATCAGGCCCTATGATGGTGTCCCCTAAATAGATATGTAGACACAGTTGGCAACAGGCTTTGTTGCAAGGATAGGTTCCTGGGTTAGTGGTTCTGTTGTGCAGGGTATAGTTGCTTGTAGGTATTTGCTTCAGGTTGGGGGCTGTCTGTAAGCAAGGACTGGCCTGTCTCCCAAGATCTGTGAGAGTGATGGGTCATCCTTCAGGATAGGTTGTAGATCCTTGAAGATGTGTTGGAGAGGTTTTAGTTGGGGGCTGAAGGTGACGGCTAGTGGCGTTCTGTTATTTTCTTTGTTGGGCCTGTCCTGTAGTAGGTGACTTCTGGGAACTCTTCTGGCTCTGTCAATCTGTTTCTTCACTTCCGCAGGTGGGTATTATAGTTGTAAGAACGCTTGATAGAGATCTTGCAGATGTTTGTCTCTGTCTGAGGGGTTGGAGCAAATGCGGTTGTATTGTAGAGCTTGGCTGTAGACAATGGATCATGTGGTGTGGTCAGGGTGAAAGCTGGAGGCATGTAGGTAGGAATAGCGGTCAGTAGGTTTCCGGTATAGGGTGGTGTTTATGTGACCATCGCTTATTAGCACTGTCGTGTCCAGGAAGTGGATCTCTTGTGTGGACTGGTCCAGGCTGAGGTTGATGGTGGGATGGAAATTGTTGAAATCATGGTGGAATTCCTCAAGGGCTTCTTTTCCATGGGTCCAGATGATGAAGATGTCATCAGTGTAGCGCAAGTAGAGTAGGGGCATTAGGGGACGAGAGCTGAGGAAGCGTTGTTCTAAGTCAGCCATAAAAATGTTGCCACACTGTGGGGCCATGTGGGTACCCATAGCTACAGGACAGGCCCAACAAAGAAAATAACAGAACGCCATTAGCCATCACTAGTTCATCATCTGGATCCATGGAGAAGACCTAAAAGTGGCAATACTTCAACAAAAAAACTTCAAAAACAGACTCCAACGAGAGACTGCTGAATTGGAATTAATTTGCAAACTGGATACAATTAACTTAAGCTTGAACAGAGACTGGAAGTGGATGGGTCATTACACAAAGTAAAACTATTTCCCCATGTTTATCCCCTCCCCTCCCCTCCCACTCCCCACTGTTCCTCAGACTTTCTTGTCAACTGCTGGAAATGGCCCACCTTGATTATCACTACAAAAGGTTTCCCCCCCGCCGCCCCCCGCTCTCCTGCTGGTAATAGCTCATCTTAAGTGATCACTCTGGTTACAGTGTGTATGGTAACACCCATTGTTTCATGTTCTCTATGTATATAAATCTCTCCTCTGTATTTTCCACTGAATGCATCCGAAGAAGTGAGCTGTAGCTCACGAAAGCTTATGCTCAAATAAATTTGTTCGTCTCTCAGGTGCCACAAGTCCTCCTTTTCTGTTTGGAAAGTTGTGTATAGTTCTGATTGCCGTTAAGGGTGCTTCAGCAAAGTACTCAATGCAGACCACCTGTGCCACCACAACTTCAGTCCAGTGTCACTTTAAGCAGCTTGAGTCACGCCTTTGTTTCTGTAGGATACCACACAGAGAATCATGATTTCTATTGGGACTCTTTAGTAGTGTTAGATAGGAAACATTCTCCTTTTCAAAAGGAATGAGGAGTGACTCATAAAGACATACCAAATTCTGGATGGAGTAGACAAGATACTTACTATAGCAAAAGCCATATATATGGTGTGTCATGTGTAACCAGGTTTTTGTGCATAGAGGTCTTTGGGAGTATAATGGTCTGCTTCCTACTCCACCTTCCAGAAGGGACAGTATCATGGGATGAGCCACATAGTGGATGGGGGGAATGAGTCTAGTGGTAGCTTACTCCCCGCCCGCTCCCCACCAGCCCTTAGACACACAAGGAACCGTATCTCCTGATTTCTCCAGACTGTCCTTGTTTCAGTTCGCCATCAAGGATAGAATGATTTCAGTGTGTTTTTGACTTACGGGAATTGAAATATCCAAACTTGCTCTAATTGCTAATTTAATGTTCAAGGTATAAAGGTTGAAATACCGTGGTGACAAGTACAGTATTAAAACAGAGAGAGATGAATGACAGAACTACCACTTTTTTTTTTTTTTGGAAGGGCTACTTTTCATAAAAAGAAAAGGAGTACTTGTGGTACCGTAGAGACTAACCAATTTATTTGAGCTTATGCTCAAATAAATTGGTTAGTCGCTAAGGTGCCACAAGTACTCCTTTTCTTTTTGCGAATACAGACTAACATGGCTGTTACTCTGAAACTTTTCATAAAAAGCGATCAAGGAATACAAATACAAGAAACAATCCATAGACATAGACAAGTCATGATATCCTGCATAAATAGCTCTAACATAAGGCCCCAGTTATGCTGTCAAACACACAGAGCCAACAAGTGAGCATGAACTTGAGCAAAGGAAGGCAGATGGCTAAAATTATATAAACTATTTCTTTTTATACAGAATATTTTAGAAGGGAATCAACTATAAATGGTCACAACAGGACTTGTTAGTACCTTCTTGTTGTTTTTTTAACTTTTAACACATTTGGTTAAAAATATTGAGGATAAAAAGGCGTTGCAAAGAAAAGACTAGCATGATACTTAATGTCTTCCTTATGCAAATATAAGGAACTCCACTGAAGGCACAGTTCAGTTTTGTAAGAGGCTGTATGTGAAGCTGCTGTTTGCTGATGGTTCATAAAATCATTATTGTTGTTCTCTGTTGCCCATGTTCCTTGAACACAAAGACAAGGAGATCGTTCTCTCCTTTTGAAATGGTTACTCTTTAAAATAACTATGGTCAGTCTTACAGGCAGAGATCCATTTCATCTTCAAACGTAGTTGTAGAGAGTCACTGAATATATTGAAGGGCCACCAGAGATTGTATTGCAGTGTTTGAATAATGGTATGTCACACCGTATTGAGACAACAGCACGATGCAGTCTTGCCATCCATCAGGCCAGTGTACCATAATTTTTGGCTTTCTGCAACACATTAAACACCATCTACTTTTCTCTCTCATTCCCTCTATGGCTGCTTAGGGATATAGGAAGGGTTCCCAGCAGATTGCTCTGTGGTGCCTCTGGTGTGGAAGACACCTCTTGCTCAACAAAACAAGAGGACTTCCAATCAAACCTATGTTTTATGGAAACTATTTTCAATCTCCCAAAGAGCCACTTGCAATTCTAGAACCAAAGGATGAGTATTGCTATTGTAAGATGACTGCTTATAAATGAAATATAAACAATGTTTTAATAGTTTCTCTTGTGGGAATATTAGTAGTCTGAAAAAATAAAATTCTCATGTCTTTGCCTTTGAACAGGTGTGTCTTCTACTATGGAGTACAATACAGTGGAGCTGAGACAGGAACTTGAAAATATGAAGAGCATGAAAACAAAATTAGGTAATATAGAGTTTATTTTGTATAGCTTCCTGTAGTTGGCAGTTTAATAAGAAGCCTTCTTTAGGGTATTAGATTAAATTTGTTAATGTGTGCACACCAAAATTATTTGCAGTTGACTGAAATCAGTTGTGATCCTAAGCCTCTGTTTGTAAGTATACTCCTTTGAGTTTCTACAGATAGAAAAGACAGCACATCATCATGGCACTTCATTAGCAAAGATGTTTAACAAAATAAATTGGAAAATGGACAATGGGAATTCTTGGTTTTGCTTTTTATATTTCTGTAGAAAGATATATTAAAATATCACTCCTAAAACAGAGACGCAGTTCAAACACCATAGCATCTAATATATCATTTGCATGCTTTTGATCATTTGGGACAAGTGAGACACGACTTTCCCCTCGATTTTTTAAAAACAAGTGATTTAACTGAGACTTTTTACAAAAATAATAAAACTCTTCATTTTTAAAACATACTGCTGCTGTTTCATTTCTTTACTTGTCAGGGGTGTCACCCTTTCATATGCAATGTTTGCTTCTTAAAATTGACATTTTCCAATTTACCGTATAGCATCCAAGAATGCAGTTATTACTATTTTAAGTGTAGGGAAATACTGCAGTATCCTAGATACCTGAGTGGTAAGTAAATGTTAATTTTTAGACTAAATGGTCATGTCCCGTATCTAATTTTTAAATTAATCATAGGTCTATATGCTGACTAACCTAAAACGGCAAGAGTAGGAGGACCATTCAGTATAAATGACTGTAATATGAGGCCCTACTTCATTCGCTATACTGTGGAAATAGCTGAGCCCGCAATATTAGGCTTCCACTGCAACTTTGATTTTAATTAGCTGATTTGCACAGTCCACAATTTTGCATACATTTTGAATATGTGATTAGTGCTGCACTAACATTCAATCCCTGTAAAACGTAAAAGGCTAGGTGACTGGACTCGATTTCCACAGCAGTTTAAGACTTTAAATCTTCTGAATTTTATATTGTACCGGCCACTTTTTTTTTTCTAAATGAATGTAATATTGTTACAGCAAAATGTCTGGTTATCAAATAAATTAGCAGGCATAACATAATATTGGAGTGTTTAAGAAAAATTTGCTGGAACGATATAAACAAGTAGGTCTACTCTGGCTTTTCCAAAATACCGCTGTTAATAAAGGTCCATTATTACTTTTCTGCGATTTTCCATGTTTTGTCAGCTGCAATTATTTGAAGATCATCCCGCGATTCAAGTAGGGCCTTACTGTAATACCTTTTTCTTTTTGGGTCCTATGAAGATCTACATACACAGCTTATGCTCCTTGTAATATCCTGGCATTTACTGTAACACTACCCTTACAGAACCCTGCTGGAGCATAGACCTATCCAAAAGGGCGTGAGGGAATAATGTAAGTTTCAAGTATGTGACGAGGTGTGCAGTACAACATAAAAATTTGCAAACCATACTAGAGAAACACCAGTACAATTTGACAGCTTACGTTGATGTGTAACTGTAAGCATTAGACATAGATCAAAATAAAACGTGACCTACAGGAGCTCCATCGGCTTCCTTTAATGGGGCTTCTTGATGGTTTTGACATCCTGGTTCTGTACTGCTCTGTGTTATGCTCTGATGTAAATATTCTGTCAACTGATTGGTACCTACCCCTTTTGGCTACAGTTGTTTTAGAAGGTTACCTACAATTAGAACATGAATCTATAAAAATGACAATTTTAAGACTACTCAGATTATGGTACTAAGTTTCCTTTTTCCCCTATGAAAAGAGCGGCGGAAAAAAGCTTCTGCGTGGGAGAGGAATTTAGTGTATCCAGCTGTTATGATACTGCTGCTCATTGAGACAGTAAGAATTTCACTATCTTTTTCCAGTATGTAGAGGCTTCTCAGTTACCTGGAGGCTAATTTTAATAATTTTTAGTAATGTATATGTTAAACCATATGAAATCTGTTTGTTTCCCTCCTCAAATTTTCTTCACAAATATATCCATGTTTTATCTTCACCAGATTACGTAACCTTAAACATTGTTTAAATGTGAACCTTCAGAATTGACAGAATGTCTCTACTTCTTCTTTATAGTCCATCTCAGTCCTCTTAGTTGCCTGCAACATTCTTTGCCTGTTGATTGATGAGACTGCAATGCCAAAGGGATCAGGGGTAAAGTAAACTTCCTTTCCTTTATTATTTTGAAAACTTCAGGGATATGTTCAGAAGACTTTCTTCTAAAAATTCTAGTGAGAGACTGCATGTTGATGGCTTTAATAACTCTGTATTTCACACGTGAGATGAATACTCTGGGTTCAGTCCTCCAAACACTTAAACACATGTATAACCTTATTAAAATGAGTAATCTCATTGACCTCTTAGCAGAATCAAGCCCACTAATAGGGAAGAAAAACACGGGTAAATGGAGTGTCATCAGAAACCTGAGGCTCGTATCTTTTTTTTTGGTGTTTTGTATTTTTAAATGGTACAATAGTAATAGATTTTAATAGGAAAATAATTTATTAAAAACCTGTACAACAACCCTGCCCATTTTCCTTCTGTTTTCATATCTTTTTTGCACATGAAACACACATTTTACATTTTTAAAAATACTTTTATCTCAAGAAAATAACAGAGAGCTCATTGTTAGCATTAATTGTGACTTTTTTTTGTTTTTGTTTTTTTGCTGGTGGTTAATGCTTTTTTTTCCTGTATGCATACAGTCAGGTCTTGTAGTTGCGCAGCTATATAAAGTCATTTAGTAGAAGCTGATGTTCTGTTGTTAACATTACATACAGTAAAAAGAGCCTGGCTTTAGGGAGTGGGGATATCCATAAAATATAATATGGGGTATAGATGTGTTACATATGTAAATCATAATGCTGGAAATCTAATTGTTTTCCCATCTTATTAAAATGGTGTACTTAAATTTGAATTCTAGCTAATGTAATCCCAAAGCATATGAGCCTAAATAAATTGAGATGACCCTGAATTTAGAGTTGTACCAGTAAAATATTTTATTTTACAGTGATACTTTTCATCTATAATAGCACCTTTCATCTAAGGAGTTTATAGTTTTGGTAGGGACAAAAGTTAACTTTTTGAACACTTAATACTTGTATCTCATTAAAATATGCAAAGTATTTTTCTCCTTGTAGGAGCCTGGAATAGGAAATGCCTCCCTATCCACTTTTGGTTTTGTGGGAGCAGCACTTGAAATCATTTTGATTTTGTATCCTTTCTTTAAGTAAGAATTCTGTCTGTTAACAAGTATTCTGTCTAGTTTTCTGGGACATTGGTAATTTACTAAGACATTTGCCTAGAAAGAAGAAAGGGACAGGTCAGTCCTTCTCAAGCACTCGAAGTGTTTTTGTTTTTTCTTTGGTTCTTAAGACTTTTAGGAGACTGCTGAGAACTTGAGTGAAATTTGCATTCCTTGGAGGTTCTTTTTTCCTTGATTCTCACAGCTATCTTATGGTATCCTCTGTCGTCGGCTTCTATAGCCTTCGCTTTTTTGGAAATTTCACTCCCAGGAAGGATGACACAACTATGACAAAGGTAAGGTAAAGTCTGAGGTAGTGATGTCCCCTAACCCCCTTTTTCTTTCTTACTTTTTTTTTTTTTTTCCACCCAAGACAAACTGGCTCTTTTCGTTAGTAATTGCCCTGAATGGCTCATTTGCAGTGATCAGTATTTGTTTGTAAGCTGCGTAAACACAAACTGGAAGATTTTCAAAATGCTGAATGAGTGGGAAAAAGGATGTGCTCTGTTTAGTTTGGATGGCATCCATTCATTTGTAAAAAGCTTGGAATAGCAGAGCTTGTTAACTAGCTATAGAAAAGCTAGTGAAAGGACTCTCCCCCCCCCCCAAAAGGAAACGTATTGCTAATGAGTAACTTTGATTGTGCTAACTGTACTTCAGGGAGCTTGTTTGAAATCTGAAGAACTTGGTTGCTACAAGTAATACAAAGTAATTCAAATTTGAGTAATTAAAGTAAGACTGAGGAGTTCTATTCAGCAACATTTTGCAGTCTGAATCTAGTTTGACTTTCCACAGTTTGGCATTGGTTTCAGAATAACAAATGCTGTTACCTAATGCTGAGACACATGCATAGGTTTCTGACAAAATATTCCCACAAGCTGACAAGGGGAAGGGGATCAATAAGCAGGAGGCAGGGTTTGGATTTAATTAAATATTCAGTGTATAAGAAATTTCTTCTCAAATATAGCGTATTGCTTTAATCTTGCCAAGAATTCTTGGAAGTGGGAAAATATGTGAAGGCATAAGAACATCTCTAATAAATAAGTGTGTGTGTTGAAATGTTCATAATGTCTGCTCAGTTTTCATTTATAGTATATTAAGAATAGTTTAGATAAAAAACAAAAATATAAGTAAATAGCAAGGTAGGAACTTTTGTATCTTTAACAGATATTTTATTTACTTGTTAATTGTTATAGAACCAGAGCTGAACAAACTGTTTTCAGGAAACAGAAACATAAGTTCAGTTTCAGTAAAACTGCACACAAATCTAATATTGCTGTGCTGTTAGATTGTTTCTTTGTACTGTTTGTTTCAATTTACCAACAAAACTCAGCGGAAAGGAAACATTTTGTCTTCTAAAAAAGAAAAGGAGTACTTGTGGCATCTTAGAGACTAACCAGTTTATTTGGTATGCATCCGATGAAGTGAGCTGTAGCTCACGAAAGCTTATGCTCAGATAAATTGGTTAGTCTCTAAGGTGTCACAAGTACTCCTTTTCTTTTTGCGAATACAGACTAACACGGCTGTTACTCTGAATTTTGTTTTCTATCCTTTTTATAATTAGGCTCTAATCCTGCAAGCAGTTAAAACATGCTTAACTTTAGACACAAGTCATCACAAAGTCAATGGAATGATTCATGTGCATAACAGTAAGCACATAAAGTATTTGCAGGATTGGGGCCTAAATTTTTACATGAATAATAGTTGCTTTAAATGATGCAGTCACCATTTTTGATGAAAGCCTTTGGTGAGCATGTTTAAAGATTAAAATGTAGCATTACATGTTTGCTTATTTGCTTCTCTGCTGGTTTTAATAAATATCTGACGTTGTCTATTGTCGTTGGAAGTAAAAATTTTGTGAATGACACTTACTGGAGATGTCTAGCAGAAGCAAGAACAAATTAACTTTACATAATCTAAAATCTTATATTTTCAAGTCTAATTCACAGGATGTAGCTTTTAGAAACTGTTTTTTGTCAGAGCTCAGCTGCCCTATTTCTTTCAGCAAAAAACCTATTTTGATGGGGGTGTTTTGTTCAAAACAGATAATTGGAAACTGTGTGTCAATCTTAGTGCTCAGCTCTGCTTTGCCAGTGATGTCAAGAACACTGGGTAAGTTTAATACAAATATTTCAGTATCATAACAGCAAAGTATTTTTACTATGTTGTATGTTTTCATAATGTTTTGATGCAGGCATTTAAATGAAATGACCCAGGAAAAGTCACACTTTGGATATATATTAAAATAATTTCCATGGTGTTTCTCAGGAGCTAAATTACTTCATAGTTTTACTTTGACAGTCTTTGCTGAAATCAAATGTATACACATTTTTTTTTTCAATTTTTATTTATTTTAAATTTTCACAGTTGCAAGAGATTGAAGGGAGTCAGACAACAAGTATTTAATGATAATAGATGTTAAGATTCAAAAAGTTAGTTTTATAACAGTTAAAACACAAATTGTCCACATTACATCAAAATATACAAAATAAATATTCTTAAATCAAACCCTAATAAATCTGTGTACATTTCTGTTATTATTTATAGAAATGCTTTTTCTTTGTATTTGTAGTGTGTATGGTGAAATTTATGTTTACCAACGTTTACCAGTAAAAATGTAATCCTCCCAAGCCTACATATAAATAGCAGGATCACACATTTTGTTAAAAGAGGCGAAGTATTTTCTAGAAAATACACTACTTTTTCAGATGTTAATCAGAAGATCATGGTTTCATTTAAAATTTGGATTTAAGGAATATCTTTTTAAAGGGCTTTAGTCCTCTTAGACTATTTTTTCTTGCTTTACTTGTATTAATACCATAGATGGCTTAGTTTTTCATAGAAACTAAAGAATACTATTGTTCTTGAAGGTAAACTTGCAGACAATAAAAAGAAAATAGATTTGAAAACTTTTGAAAGGCATGCACAGTTATATCATGTCTATCTTAAAATTGGTTTTTGTCTTCTGTAAAAGTGTGAATTTCATCTGAGTTCATATAGATGTCGTAAGTGGATGGCACAGCAAGCTATCTATGGATGAAGCAGCAAGTTAACACCTTGAGCATAAAGGTTTATGAAGTGTTAAACACACTTCATGTATTTAGCTTTCTTTTATAGTAATAGAAAACCAGTCTATTGTTTTTGTTAAAATAATTCTGCATATCGTCCTTGCCCCTCTAGGTTCATATGTTAAAAGCTAAACTTTGGAATATTGGTGGGGGGAAGACACCTTTATTTCTGTTTAAAATTGTTATCTATACCTGTCCTGGAAAACTGGTGCAACAGATTAAAGAGAGAGCCCCCTTGTATTTGAAATGCATTTAAATGTTCAACCTTTCAGACTCAGGCCTAAGTACCTAAATATAGGCTTGTAAAGTCGTATGGCAGCGTTTAAATAAGTCATCTGATTTTCGGTGATGCAGAGCACTTGCACCTTCTGTGAACTTCACTGAGATTTGTAAGTGTTGGCTGCTTCCAAAAATCAGGCCACTTACACTTTTGGTGTTTAAATATGAGTATAGGAGTTTAACTTCAGACAGTCAGATTTAAAACATCTAACTTCTGTTCCATTTAGACTCCATCTCCATGGCCCCACAGTTCAGACTATGGGGTGTGAAGGGTGGCACATGCTAGTGGGCTGTGCTGTAACTCCCCTTTAGGACTCGGTCAATGTGAATGAGGTACCTTTTAGTTTGTGCCCACAGCGTCCACATGGGGGAGGTATAGTGCAGCATGCTAGTGTGCGCTGCAGTTCCCATCACTGTAGTCCGAACTGCAGGGCAGTGTACGCAAGCTTTTAGTTGCAAAAACAAACAACAACTACTTAACTAAAGTGCCATTACATTAAAAACAATTGAGATTTCCCAATAAACTAATCTAATAACTACATGGCATATTGTATACAGTCTTCTTATGAAGAATCCCATTTTAAAGGGTCCAAACAGGCACTCACAAGTCTGTTTCTGCACTGGGTCCCATTAATATTCAGTGACATTCCAGGACTCTGTGTGTGAAACAATAAATTGTTTGAAGAATGGTATTTTAACCCAAAGCTCTCACCTTTCAAAATAAAATAAAATAAAAAAATCCATGTTTAATATCACAAAAATGTACATTTATATATTGACATTCTAAATTTCACAAAAAATCAAAATAATAAATCTAATAATTAAAGATTTCAAATCTTAAAATCAAGAGCAAATATGATAATGATCTGAGAAATGAAACCACTTTTTAACATCTAGACCAACACACAGTGTTCAAATAGCAATGTTTAAAAATAGAATTATGGCATTTGTATTGTGCTACTATTTTTTATGGCATTTACCATTTTTGTTTGTCAAAATCATTGGTTATGCACTGTAATTAAGATTAACAGTTGGTATTAATACAAGATAATTGTATTGAGGAAAGTGTACATGCAGGGTGCAACTGTTACATAGAAAACAAATTAATGGCAAAACTCACTTAAAAAAAAAAACAACTTAACAAATGAAATTCCTGGATAGTTTGCCATAGAGATAAATAAGAAAATGGAACAATTAAAACACAGCTAACAAATGCACAGACACAGCTGTCCAAACAGGATTAATAGAGTGTATTAGAGTACAGTGAGTCATGTGGTGCTTTGCAAAATATCAACATGCATTGCATTACATGTTACGCCTAGTGGCACTGAATAGATGAAAAGAAATAAATATGTTAAACAGATTCATAGTCTTTTCACAGTATTAAAAAAGCAAGTTTCTAGACTATAAAGAAAAAGTAGGATTTCAGCATTATGGGAAAGGCAAACTGGGGAAAGTTATCAAGTATTTCACGTTTTAACTTTTTTTAATCCAGTCTTTGAATTTAAGATGAAGTATAGAGAATTGTTACATGTATTTTAGCATTCTAACTAACATTGTCAACTCTTTACTGCCATATTCAAGGATTTGGGGGGATTTTTAACAAAAAGTAAAAATGAAAAACCTAGTTTTTCAGGCCTTTTCAGCCTTTCTTTTACTGCTCCTGATTGGCAAGTGCTTGATTGTCCGCACCATATCATTTACCATTGTGAAATGAACTAGGGAGCAGAGTAGTTAAGATAGGAATTTAGAGCTACAAACAAAATTGAGTTTTATGTCATAAAATTACTGTTTTCCAGCATTCTTTTTCTCTAGGATTTTATCATAAGTATTGATTTGAAATTAAAACTGAAGTTGTGTGTTTACTTAATGCTGTATTTTTAGAATTCTTAAGTTTTAAACATACATTCTGAATTTTAAAATGTCCACAGAATATTTTGTTACTAATACTTTTTATGTTTATACTTATGGTACTACAATAGACTCTTATAGTGTAGTTTCATTGGATGTTTTTCCCCCTGAAAGGGCTGTATACATGCTTTTTTAAATAGATAAGGCAATAAAAAAAATCAACTTGCATAAAGGCTGATTTTCCAGATAAGCATATTAAAATATATATGTATTGAAGATTGTCAAGAAATATAGGTTATAATCACTTTTATGTACCTGCTGTCATTGAGACATGGCACTCTGTCCCTCTGATTTGTCTTCCAGTGATGCCTTTTCTTTTGAAGACCAACTGTCCTCGCAATCCCTTCCTCTTCAAGAGTCACTCTTGTATTTTGCAAAAAAAACCCTGCTTTGACCCCACTTAAATATCCAACTAATGCACCATTTCCTTTTCCCACCTCTTACTTCAGGTTTCTGGAGTGAGCCTTGTTTCCTGCCTTGAGTTTCTCTTTCAAACCCTCTTGTATGCCCTGCAGTCTGACTTCCACCCTCTCCATTCCATTGAAACTGCGTTTAAGGTCAATCTCAACTTCATGGTCAAGTCTAAAAGCATCTTCTCTGTATTTATCTTTCTTGATCTGCTTGCTGATTTTGACTGTCAGTTCCTTCTCCTTGTGTGCTTATGAATCTGTATTCTTTGTTCACCTATCTCTTTGCCCTTTCCTTTTCATTGTCCTGGGCAACTTCAATCCTTTCTCCATTATCCCTTAGGGCTCTTTCCTTAGTCCCCACCTTTTTGCTCTATAATCTTGTACCCTTTGTGTTCTCCTTAAATACTCAAGCTGATCCCAGTCGTTAGCTGCTCCTTTTCTGGCTAGATAAGATGGCTGATGCAGAGGTTTCAAGTGGTGCATGTTTTTTAATGCCATGATGTGTCATGGACCATCCTAGAGTCTCTGGGCCAGGGTCACTGTACAATGAGGCACATGGTTTGTGCAGCTCTGGGCCAGGATCTCTGTACAATGAGATGCATGGCTTGTGCAGCTCTTTCCCCTTGACCTTAGAAAGAGATGGAGTTGAAGTGTCATCACTTATCACTGGACAAAGCACTGCAGGTTAGTATACCCAAGCCTGAACAGCACAGTCTTTCCAAGTCTGTAACCTTTTTGGAATTGAGTTGTTGTTCAAAACCTGTTCCCAAGAATCTCAGATCTGAGGGTTGGTTGAGTTTTCAAGGGAAGCTTGGTGTCTGGAGGTTGTGTTTTCCACATTTTGATGTTGAGGCCAGTGAATACTCTTTCCCTTCACCTTATTCAGAGGTAAGACTGAGTTCTGAGAATAAATCAACACAGGAGGACTCCTTGGAGTGAGTCCAAGGGGGAGATTGTTTTGGGCTTTGCCTCAACACCCTACACCTTTGCAGTCTGTCTTGATGTGGTCTTCTTTGGCACAGACTGCCTTCTTGGAACTGACTTGTGTTAGACCTGACACAACATGGATTTGGAAAGCTTCCTGTTTCCTTTTCTGCTTCTTCAGTATGCACTCGGAGCTTGGTAGCCCCTAGAGTTTGCTACCCTGGCAATGTGAGTTGGAGCCTGAGGTCTACCTGGGAGCCGTCAGGATTGTGAGCTTCACTCATTTCCTCCTCCCGTGTGACTCCTATCTGACTGCAGCACTGGCACTAGGAGAGGAATTGTACTAGGAGAGGAAGTCTTAATACTTGATTCCAAAACAGTGGATCTGCAAAGCATGTATGCAGCCCTAATGTTTACTGTACCATGTGGTTTTGTGCCTCTCTTGACAGGGCACTTACTGCTGCAAACAGATATCTGAAAAAAGCAGTGTAATAAAAAATCAGTATACAGAAAAATAATGTAATTTACAGTTAATGCAGACAAAACTATGCTTTTCTAGTGATGTGCTATTCTGCTGTTTCTTACATTGCATATACTTTTTTGAATAAGTAATGCTAAACATTCTCATGTCATGGAAAAAGCAGCAAGTTTCAGAACTAAACGAGGCGTGTGTGTGTGTGTGTGTGTGTAAAGCAGCTAAATCTTAATTAGTGTTGTCTTTTGTGAAAGGCACACAAATTCTTTCCGTCATTTTTTGATATAAGTAAGAATTTTATGGAAGCCTGACGCCAGGCTTCCATAAAACAAAATGGCTTTTATGATGATTGATTTAAGATAGTTAATTTTCAAAATTATATTTATTGAAATTGGGGAAGGACTTCTTCATCTTGAATTTATAACATTGTTATTTCAAGACACACGTTTTATCCGAGTCACCTAAGGTATTTTGTTATAGTTATAGTATGGCTAGCAACTCTATGGTAGTAAAACGAGACCCACATGACCTTCAAAAATGGTTGGTTTTGCATCTTTGACTGTACATCCATTTATCAATCATAGGGATTTTTAGTGTATTTTTCTTTAATACAGCACCAAGTACTAGAGTTAGATATGTCAATCTCCTATATTTTCATAAAAAGAAAAGGAGTACTTGTGGCACCTTAGAGACTAACAAATTTAAGGTGCCACAATTACTCCTTTTCTTTTTGCGAATACAGACTAACACGGCTGCTACTCTGAAACCTATATTTTCAAGAATATTTTTAAATCTTATCTCTTTTTAAATGTTCAAAAATGTAACTTTAACAGGAATTACCAGATTTGATCTGCTTGGAGACTTTGGAAGGTTTAACTGGCTGGGAAATTTCTACATTGTGTTATCGTACAATTTGCTCTTTGCTATCGTGACAACTCTATGTCTGGTCAGAAAGTTCACCTCTGCTGTGCGGGAAGAGCTCTTCAAAGCATTAGGTAATATGGTAAAGGCATTTGCCCTTTATTTTAACATCTACATCTTTTTTTTGTTGCCCCTTTTCATCATAAAGTTTCCCAAGTCCCTACAAACGTATTTCAGCTAATTCTTGCTCGTAAGCTAACCAAATGGATGTGCATGTAGACAGTCTGAGTTGTAATAGAACCTATTTGCCATTGCAAAAGAGTTGTTTTTCTCACATAAACATTTCTCCCCTATCCCTGCACCACACTATACCTTCTGGCTAACGTTTGAATTATCTTCATTACTGCTGTACCTTCAGGGTGTTTGTGAATGCATGTATTTTAGAGCAAGTGCTCAGTCACACCCAGTATAGTTACGGCTGCAGAAAAGTTTGTTGTAATATCTTTCTTCATTCACTCATAACTTATTAAAAAAAATCACGTTTTAGGCTGAAACGTTCCAGGCTTGGTCTCTCCCAGAAGGGAATTGAATTCTGTATCAGTAATATTTTCATCTTTTATTTATAATTTCAGAAAAGTAATCCTAACATTAACAAAGAAAAAGAAAAATCATAAGTTATTTATCAATGACTTTAGCAGTACTTTTTGTTTGTTTAAACAGTTTATCATAAAGATAAAAAGGTCTGAATCCTAGGAATCAGTCATTAACATAAAGAAATAAAACAATTGGAAATTCTACAAGTTAACAGAGTTAAGTTTACAGAGTTAACTAATCTTCTGAGGAAATGTGCAAGCTAAGATTGAGCACACAACCTTAATTCTGCATTCCTGTATATTATGATATCTTCAGTTTTCAGAGTATTGCCAGGATGGAACCAGTCTGTGGAGTTCCTGGTGTGCACAATCCCAAGTCAGATCCATCTCAAAAGTAGTTGGGTGGTATTCACATGCTGCCTCACAGAAAGGAACATTCAGCCCTATAGTCATAAAAGATGCAGTTGTATTGACCCCATACTCTATCCCTTTGTACTCTGGCTAATGGAGGGCTATGAATCCTAGGCTCTTCCCAAAAGAATATGATAGTGCTGTGCCGACAACCTGCATTCCTAACTAAAGTTGACTTCTGACTTTTACCTAAAACAGTTTTTTAACTTCCCAGTAATGTTCTTTCCTAAGCTTTGCTTACTATCAAGAAATGTTAGACTGCATAGCTTAGTAGTTTTTAGCTACTATATACAGAGAATTAAACCTTTACATAAATCTATTGAAGACAAGCCTAATGGGGATACAATTTCTACTCAGCTGGTCTAAATGGATCAAATTGTGTATGCGTGCTTGCTAAGAATTTGCAAGTATCTAAAAGTCTTAAAACACATTCTACAGATCCAAGACCATTTCTGCAGTATGTTTTTTCAAATGTTTCTCTCATTGCGATATGTAGGACAACTGCCCAGAATTCAGATTACAGTATGTTAATTCTCTTGACTTGGTTTCCATGACTTTCGATCAGTTCAGAAGAACAGTTCTGCTATCTTTATTTAACTAGCTCTCATGAGAGCCACCTCCTTTAACAGATTTTGCTGCTACTTAACCTCACAAGTGTGGGGCATTGTGCTGTAAATATTCAAGGGAGAGAGCTTGCGTTATGTAGGTTGACTGCCTAGATACGGTGAATGGCTCGCCAACTACAAAAGCAGTTTCTCCTCCCTTGGTGTTCACACCTCAACTGCTAGAAGAGGGCCTCATCCTCCCTGATTGAACTAACTCGTTATCCCTAGCCTGATTCTTGCTTGCATATTTATACCTGCCTCTGGAAATTTCCACTACATGCATCCGACAAAGTGGGTATTCACCCACGAAAGCTCATGCTCCAATATGTCTGTTAGTCTATAAGGTGCCACCGGTCTCTTTGCCGCTTTTGTCTAGGTACACACTCCTCACCAACTGTACCAACTTCTTCAGGCTCTTGAATGGAATTTGATTAAGTTGAAAGATCCAGTAGTGAGATTTAGACTGCTGTTTCTTATAATCTTGGGTCTGAACACTCAGTGCTGTGAAGGTGAGTGCCTGAGACTCCAGTGGTCACTTCTTCCCAGAGAGTTGTGACTATAGCAAGAAAATATAAGTGCTCCTTAGAGTGTGGATCTATCCTGTCAATGTGTTCGAAGAACCATGGATTCTTAGTCAGTAATCTTCCTTTGTGCTCATATTTTTTCGTGTTGTAATCTAGAAAGAATCTGTGAACACATTGCCGGTATTGTTATATGTATGCATTACAAAGGGATGGAAAGAAGTTTTTTTTGGTTCAGTCTTACCTGTCACATTTTATGATTGTGTAATTGCTTCAATATAAAATCTTAACACTTCACTAGTTGGTTTGTACATGTTTTTTGTTTGTGTGCACACACATGTAGGTAATCTGTGACAATCTGATGTATTATACAGACTTCCATTAGTATGAATTGCGGACTAATTGCGCTAATTTTTCTCCAGCCCCTGAGTACCCATAGAGTCGGCGCCTATGTGTTTAGCCTTGAGAAAAGATGACTTGAGGGGGGAATTTGATAAGTCTTCAGATATGTTAAGGGCTGTTATCAGGACAGTGGTGCGCAATTGTTCTCCATGTCTGCTGAAAACAGGACAAAAAGTAATGGTCTTAATCTGCAGCAAGGGCAATATAGGTTACATATTAGGAAAACTTTGTAACTATAGAGGTAGTTAAGCTCTGCAATAGGCTTTCAAGGAAGATTGTAGAATCCCCATCATTAGAGGTTTTTAAAAACAGGTTGGACAAACGCCTGTCTGGGATGGTCTAGGCTTACTTGGTCCTGCCACAGCAACGGGGACTGGAATTGATGACTTCTCAAGATCCTTTCAGTCCTATCTTTCTATGATTCATCAGTAGATCTTGTGCTAGGAATATGTATTCAAGAAAGCTTCGTCTTAGTTGTTCTTGATAGACGTGATACACTGCTGTTAATTTCTTGTTTATCTGTTTGGTTTGATCTCCCTATTCATTAGATAGGGACTTGTCATGAAAAGAGGATCTTTGAGTTCACCTTGTTCAGTGCCTTGAGTATCCTATTTTATATGTCATTGCTTTTGATTGTTAGGGGAATAGTTGTGACTTTGGGTAGGGAATGAGGATCCAAGAGTGGGGAAGTTCTAAGATGGGATATTCATTTTGTGCCCTTAGAATTCAATTTTTAAAAAAAGACCTGAACTTTAGGTTCCAAAGTCCATATTTAGACCACTAAGGGTAGTATTTTTAAAAGTACCCATGGAACTTGTGCACTGAAATACTTTTGAAAACCCATCTTTAATTGTTTAAAGTGCAGATTTAAGAGCTTAATTGTAGGCTCCTGTTTTTGAAAATGTTCATAGATTATAAAACCAGAAGGTTGTGATCATGTAGTCTGACTTGCTGTGTGACACAGGCCTGAGGACTTCCCTGAAGTAATTCCTGTTTGAACTAGAGCAATGGTTCTCAACCGGGGGTTGGCAAGCCCTTTCAAGGGGGCCCCGTGGCTGAAACCCAGATCCCGATTTTCGGCGGCCACCGCAGAACTCAAGCTGGGAGGCACGGGGCTGAAGCCCCAATCCCCAGCACCCCCGCAGTGCTGAAGCCGGGACTCCTAGGAGGAACAGGGCTGAAGCCACGATCCCTTGCACACCCTGCGGGGCTGAAACGGGGAGCCCTGGTGCTCCCTGTGAGGCAGAAGCCCTAAGCCCAAGTGCAGAGTTGTGGACATGGAGGGCATTGCCACCCGTCCCCCCCCTCAATTGCAGCGCAAGAGCCCGGGGGGCAAATCTATACCACCTCTCCCCCTCCTGTCCCTGCCCCCTGGCCAGGTCGGAGGCAGGAAGCCAGAGCCGATGTAGTGGCAAACAGCTCCCTGGCAGAATTTCCTATCTAGGTTGTACTGAGCCTGCTCACCCGAACTGAGCAGGCTCAGTAGGTGTTGGTGCCGGCTGCTGTTTTTGCCATTACACCGGGCAGTGCGGGGCAGCTGTGCTCTGGCTGGTGCCATGGAGCAGGCAGCCACAGAGTTCTCTCCTCTCCTGCTGGTACCCCCAAAATAAAGCTGCTTCTTAGCTCCTGAGTCCCAGCCCCCTTTGCTCTTGCAGAGACATCCGGTAAGAGCCACCTTGGTGGGGAGACCTGGCTCCGTGGCTGGCAGACCCCTCCGGGAAAAGGAACTGCAGGGGAGCCCTCTGAGCACACAGGCCCAGCTACCCCCCTGCCGGCACCCTGAGCTACCCCCTGCCGGCGTACAGCCCCTAGCTACCCCCCTCCCTGCATCCTGAGCTATGTCCTGCCTGCGCTCTGAGCTACCCCCTGCCTGCATACAGCCCCAGCTACCCCCTCCCTGCACCCACAGCCATGCCCCGCCAACACACAGCCTCTAGCTACCACCTCCCTGCACTCTGAACTACGCCCTGCCAACACACAGTCCCTAGCTACTGAGCTGCTCCTTCCTGCCCACAGCTGATAACTGCCTCCTCCCTGCATCCTGAGCTACCCCCTTCCTGCGCCCTAAGATGTTTTCAAACTTTTTGAGCTAAGCCCCCCACCTTTAAGTTATAATTTTTGGTTGCATCGGCCCCCTCCCCCAACCCAGACAGGCGAGTAGCCTGCTGAGTTGAGTCAGGGGCTGGAGGTGGCACTCCCTCCCTGGATTGCTGGCCCCTGTCCCCCCCGAAATAGAAGTCACACTACGCCTATGTGCAAGGCCCCTGCCCCGGCCTGCCCTCCTCCTTCCCAATAGGCCCTGGAGTTTTTAGAGCATGTCGAGAGGGGCCTCAGAGAAAAAGGTTGATTTTGGCCTTAAGCAAATATGGAAAATAAATCCAAACACAATTTGGTTTGAATACAATGTGCTTTTAGCAGTTTTCCATTGTAAATATCTATATATGTGAAAAGCAGAAAATTGCATTTTACCTTATGTGTAATACCTTACCTATGCAGGTTTAGATAAACTTCATCTGTCGAACAATGCAAGAGACTCTGAGACAACAAAGCCTTCTGCAAATGGGCATCAGAAAACACTGTGAGAAGCAATCATCTTCAATCAATAGAGCTGAAAACTTCAACCTCATGACATTCCTGTCATCTTCATCAAAATATCTTTGTATTAATTTCACTTGTTAATTTTGGGTCCAATCTTCTCTCATGTTTCACACTGTGTATTTCTGAGAAACCAAGCTACTTCAGATTCTACCATTTCTGATTTGATTTTGTATACTCCCCATCAGTTTATGCAGGAGGTGCCCTGAAGACTGGAAGCCGAGAAAAATAACTAATTCCTCTTTGGACAGAGCCTCATGTTTCTAGATATGATGCCCTACTACCATGTTAACTGTACAATACCTCCTCTGTGATATAAATATAATGCTGGTGAACAACTCTGAGACTTGGAAATAAAGGGTACATTTGAAGCCCAATATAACTCTAATTAGGAATGTTTAGGTGTCTTTAACAGCAAGGCACACTTCTTTTCTACTAAGAATTCATTAAAAAATTGAAGTAATTCGGAGAGATCACTGTTACTTTCATACAGGATTCACTAGGCTGTATGTAATGTTTGGCATCATGAAGCACTCTTACAGACTCAGCATTGTAGGCTTTTTATTCTTAGTTTTAAATGAGAGAAGGTAATTTTCTTCAGTGGTAATCGTAAGGTGTCTTATCAAGTCTAATGAACACAAGATAAATTCTAACATACTTTGCTGTTAAATCTGAGCCCAGTATGCTTTGTAGAAAGCTCTGCTGGCCTCTTATTGTTATAATTCTTACAGTACTATAACTTACAGTAAGTGTTATGCTATAGAGGTCAGTCGCCCTTCAAAATATACGCACATAAACTTCTGTGAACTCTGTGTGCACACACGTATCAACACAAGTAGCATAGACTTTGTCTAGTTATCTGCAGTTGCACAGTTTCCTTAAGGGTTTTCTGAGTTAAGTCCTGGTCATAATAGTGCAGTATATTGTAGCTCAGTGGTGCAAGCCACTCTCTTTCACTAATCTCTGTTTTTCACTAACCTCTTCAGTCTTTAGTTTCTCTCGTATATGCGTACACACACACACAGAGGAATGTTTATAGCTCGGTGCAAGCCATTATTTTTCACTAATCTCTTTAAGTCTTTAGTTTCTCTTATATACTATATAGGACTATATCTACATATATAGTACTATATAGCGTGTGTAGTATACAATATATGTTGAATACTAAGCTTACAGAAATGATGCAGTCAGTTGTCAGCAAAACCTACAGTTCAGTCTTTCTTGTGAGTATGAAGCTTTCTGCAATGTAACATGATTTAGCTGCTCTGAGCCCTTAGACCCAGAATGGCACTGATGAGGAGAAATTCGGTATTTTCTTTAGCATTGCTATAGAATCAGAAGTCCTGCAAGTAGTATGTGACAATCACAGGTCAATATTAAAATATTTATACTTTTGCCTGTTGTCCAACACTGCTGCACTAACACTTGACTTGAAAAGAGGAAGTATAAAGACTCTAAGGAGGACCATTGCATGTATATGTGTGTTCTGTAGACAGATCAGGCAAGGTTACTAAAACATTTTTTGGTAAGTTTAATGTTTCTTCTTTCATATTTATGTAAAACTGAAATATGTCCACTTGAGGTCTGAACCCTTCCACTCAATCAAACCATGATAATGGGCTTATATCCAGTAAGATTCTGAAACAAGTTAGTCTCTTCTGATGTCAAGTATCTCTTATCTGTTCTCTTCCTGAGTAATGTATGAGTTCTGGACCTACGCTTAATGAAATATGAGTGAGATGGGAGCTTAGTGGAGTGCTTCACAAGAAACCCCAAGCAACAGCCACAAAAATAATGGTTTCCTGAAGTGGCCTTTTCTGAATGGAAATTGGGCATAATATGAATACTGTTGCAATAATTTCTGAGGTATATCTACTGCTTATTAGGTTTGGGTATGTTGTACCATTTTTGAGAGAGTAAAATTGCTAGTTTTCATTGAGACTTACAAGCATCTTTTTCTGTTGCTTACATTTATTGTTGAGTTTTTGGACAGCAGAAATTATTTTTCTCTCCATTGAAGCAAAGTTCCAAGAACAGATAACTACACCTAAATTACTTTTAAAAAAATGGATTCACGTTATAAACATTACAAGATTTATTAGTAAAAGCATTGACTCCTTGTATCCGTTGAGAGTGTATGGGCTTATGCATTAGAAGTGTAAAGAATGATAATATAAATTATCAACTTTTTATCTTTGGAAATGATAATATGACTATAATTGTACCATATCCCCACTGGGAGTGTGGTAAATTGTGACATATGATAGGGTTAGTTAATTTTATAAAACATATTCCAGCTTTCTGTAACAGTGACTTTAAGGTAGTTGCCTCAGTAAGAATTTTTTGATCAGATCCCCAGATGAAATTGTCTGCATAAAGATCAAAAAGCAAAAATTTCTGCTCAAGCTCTGGATGCTTTCTGCCTTAATTTTGATCTTCATCCTTCTCTCAGTATTGAGTCCACAGCAGAAACGGACTGGTTTTTTTTTTTTTTTTTTGAGGGCATATGTGTTCTGTCAATAATCCAAGGAAATTAAGAAAAAGTCAAATAATTCACCATGCTTATATATGATTCCCCAAAATGGATTGTGTTTGGCTAGTGAGTTGTGTGGAGGCAAGCTCCGGTAGATAGGTTCACAAATAGTAAGAATACAAGTTATAGTATGTAGGCAGAAAAAGAAGAAAGACTTGGAGTGCTTTCCCCTTGTCTTAGTATTTCTTTTTCTTCCAAAACAAACACTGCAGCATACTGATTGCACTCCGTCTAGTGGGTTGTACTTTGAATCTTAGAGTCACAGATATATATTGGTTAAAAAGCGTACTTAAATAAAGACACTATATACTGGAAGAAAGGCAAAAGTTTAGGTTCAGTGTGGTTCTTATAGTGGATTAATCTTCAGAGAAAGTCCAACCTTTCTGTAGCTGCTGACAGTGGTTTAATATCTACTTTTTGTATTGTGACACTGTCTACATTAAAAGTCCTGAAACTGACATTCTATATGCAAAACTTTTTACAGATACAGTGCTACTTTCAAACGTAAATATAACACATTGGTCGTTTAGTCACAGAAGGGTAAATTCATTTACACAGAAGCAATGGAGAAGTCATTAATGGATATTGACAGTGCACTTCCAATTTTTTGTCTCATGTAGTCAGGTGGTCTGTACCTCCTTCAGGTGTATACAGCAGATCTTGGTGACATCAACATCTGCCTCATTTTTTATGAGGCTAAAGCACAGAGATGCTCCTGTCTGATAAAAAAGATACATTTTTGGTCTGATTTGTGGTATGTGAATTAAGTGTCTTAAGTTAGCCACCTCTTGGCTTTCTCCTGTGTTGGTAGCACAATATTCAATGCATAGTGGCAGAATTGTTGTAATATGGTGGGATTTTTAAGTGTAAGCACATCTTCCGTATTTACCTTTTTAAGGTGAAAATTAAATTGGTATGATGTTACTTTAGAAGTAACAATTTTTGGATTCATAGGAAACTTTGTTTACAGATTGTAATGGTGTTTATTGTTGGCCCTGTTTCTCCAATATCTTTTACACAGTTGACTGTTCTAGTGTCATAGAAATTAAAGAATTTAACAAGAAATTATTTTGTGTTTTGGTTCAGAAGTACCATATTAAAGCTTCAACAGTATCACCAACCACTGGAGCTGTTGGAGTATTAATCCTCCATGCTCCCGAAACCTCTTGTAATCCGATACAGTATAGAGTGCTCCTGTGTGCGCAGTGCTGTGCAAACCAGGGAAGAGGTGGTCCCTGCCCTGAAGAATCTGCTGTCTAAATTAGACATGGGTAAGGCAGTCCTTATTTACTGAATCTACATCACGGTACACATGAGAAATGGATAGAAGGTAAAGTTTTCAAGATGAATTTTTATATCAAATATGTGATTGTCTGGATGAGTCTCTGCCAGCGTTCACATATGTTAGGTTGATGTCTTTGCGACGGTATTCTGAGGGACCTAGAATAAACCATTTAGTCATAAAATATAACCCTAGCCCTTCCTGTTCCCAAAGAAACATAAGGATTTAAGGTCACTTGCTCTCAATCTGTACTATTTTTCCTTGAATTTCATAAGTATAACATGATACCCTTTAGCCCAAATTGTCAAGAGTTTTGCAGAAAGCAATGCATGTATCTGTTCTAGGCAATTCAGTCTTGCTTCTATTGTGTTCTAAATAGCCCATCTTATTGCAAAGTATTAAGCCCAAAGAGTATCACTGAATCTTCTCTTGTATCTTACACATGCTCAGATGAAACTAGAGCATGCTGTTTTTAAAACATACAGTAGTATAATTCACACCAAGTGATTTTACATGCATAATTAGGACAATACAGTTAATTAAAAAAAAAGAAATATACTTCATCTTGTTCAGAAAAACAAATTAGATACTTTTAACACTGTGATCCCTGGCATTTTCAAATGTCAAAATAAGGTCTTAGAGTCATTGATAATGTTCTGAGGGATATTCTTGTCCAAAAAGCCAGCATTTACAGATACTAAAATAAATGTGGCATTAGCCTTAGAGTATCATATAAATCAGACTACCTCTGGTATCAAATAAGTACTGATTAAATGTGCCACTGGCAGAAAAGTGCTTTTTTAAAGGAGCTGATGTTCTCTTGTAGATGAATATTAACTGAGTTATTTCAAGCTTTGCTTTGAGTGCATCACAGTCAGCAAGGATGCACAGAGGAAAGAGCTGACATCCACGGTGTTCTGATGCTGGCTCCATAGCCCTGGAATACATTGGCTTGCAGCAAATTATGAGAAACCCTCACCACATCCGGCCCCCCCGCCTCCTCCCCACATTTTTTGTTTTTAAACAAATCTCCAACTCCAGCATATAGGAAGTTGTGGAACTCCCTTTTTGTCATAGTCTTTGGTTTGTCCTTCTCCCCTGCCACACAACTCCTGACTTTGACTTTGGCTTGACTGAGGCTGAGGACCCTGCAGTTACTAAAGGATATCTAGAGGTTTTGAACTGTGCACCATGTGGAGCTGGTTTGTCCTATGGTGCTCGCTAGTCAGTATTTTCCTCCGGGATGTCATATGATTATGAATGGGAGGGATGTGGTCTGTGTAGTAGTAAACAAGCGGGCACGTTGTCCATGAGACAAACTCTTACATGTTCCACATTAGGATTAAAATGTTGAGGACCCTGGTATACTTGTAGGAAAGAGTATCCTGTGGGGAGGTGGACTGGTATTGAGCCTGACCTTCAGGACACCAAGTTACAAAATAGTTGTAAACACTTTTACAGGGTTTTGGTACCTTCTGCATTACCAGTGATGACAATGTGAATGGTTTTTTTCCTCTAACTGGTTGACCTCTAAAAACGGAGTTTTCATGAAACAGAAGCCCACGTTTCCATTAGGTACATGGAACTTATGAATCAGATGATGCTTTCTTCTGGATTGGGCCCTGCATTCTTAAAAGTTAACATTTTGACTCCCTTTTCCTTTTCATGTACTTCAGTAGGTACTATCATTCAGTGGCTTCAAACTGTCATCAATATGTACTTCAAACATAAGATTTTCACCTTTGCCTGGATAGACAAGATGGGAAATAAGAGAACGAGTTAATCTAAATAGAACTCGGATGTATGATGTATAATGGTACTAATTAGCCCCCCAAACTGCAAGTCCCGGGCACATGCAGAATTTTCCCCCCACACGAGGCCCCATTGGCCTGACTGGAGCTGCTTCTCCAAATATAGAGTCATACTACACCTATGCTAATTAGCAGGAAGTCTAAACGTGAAATCCATTGTTTTCTAAAATACTTTCCTATCCCACTAACTTAAGACTCTCTTACTGTACTTTCTTCCACAGATAAGTTTTCAGCTTTATTTTTGATTAAATAGTATGTGTCAACAAGTTGCCCTTAACTTTATAATGTACAGATGTTTCAGTTAAATAGAATTGCAGAAAATGTTACAAAATAACCATCTACTTATGGTTGCAAGGCATTTTACAGGAGAACAGTAGCTTTGGTTTCAATTACAAGTAAACTATGAAGTGTAAGGATAGCTGCAAGTTTTAGTAGCAAAGTTGTTTTTTAATTAAAAATAGGAAAGGTGAAATAGGATCTTAAATTCTGTACAACCATTGCTTGCCTAATTCATTGTTCATTCATGGACTTTTCCTAATAGCCACTTTATTAGCCACTTTTATTAATAATTCAGATTTATATTTGTTAGCTTTAAATTTGAAACCAAAAATATCTTTGATTGTTTCAACTACACTACAGGTTGATTCCAGTTGGGCAAAATGGCTGAAGAGTAATAAAAGAGAAATCCTTTAACAAATGTAATAGAAGTAAATGCTGATGATCTCAGCCCAACATACTTGGATGAGAGCTATCTAAAAGTTGTATCTGATCAAAATTAAAACTTTGTTATGAAACCCCAATTTTTGAAAACTGTTCAGATGTCTACAGAGAAGTTTGTAAAATCTGGGGGTATCTATATCAAACGTTTTTAAATAATACATAATTATGCTGTCTTTCTAGATATTTGTACCAGTCATTTCAACATGCTGCTCTTCTATTTATTCCATTAAATGTAATTTGTACACAAAGTAACTTTTTAAAGGTCATTATAAGGTTTCCTTCATGATCAGGACTTTAGCCTGCCTACCCCATTCACTCATCACTTCCATTTGCTTCAAGGAATGAAAGCTCAGGACATCAGCTTTGATTTTATTTAATGCCCGTCTGCTCCCCCAGTAGTCCCATATAAGGTTTCTTAGTACAAGTATTGATACTCTGGAAATACCAGTACTGTCTGGTCATTCAGTTGTCACCACAGAATTCCATTAAAATAAAGACTGGGCACTTAATATGCCCCCTTTTTTATGAATATGCCTCACCTCACTGGAGATAAAAAATGAATCTGTTGGTACATCAATATATAGCAGCTCTTTACAGTTGTGATTACCAAGCCAAACATACTATGGCACCAAGAAATGAAGGGTTTTATTCTGTACTTTTGTGTTGTGTTTCCTTAATTGCTCATTAGGAGCCAAAAAGCGAGTGATGCTGCGTGTGTGTAGTTTGGCCTTCGTCCATATTGGAGAAAATTTAGAAAACATACAAACTAACACATTTCAGACAGCATGATGTTAAAGATGAAGACCTTGCTTTTAGTGTGGATAAGATGGTCATGCTAAAAAGCTTATGGGCAAAATTCTGTTTAACATCCTGCTAACTGAAACATGTTTTCTAACACTAATGCCTTTTCCCAGTTCAGAAAAGTTACACAAAATCTTCTGGTTTCAAGTACAATGAAAAAGTTGTGAACAAAAAATTCAACCATTGCCCAGTTTTTAAAGGTAACCTTAAAATATTTTGTCTTATCTGGTTTCAATTGGTATAGAAATTTAGAAAATGAAGATATGTTAGGATTGCGGATTTAAAATTGTAGCCTGTGACCAATACAGCAATACACATACACAAACTAAAAATACAGAGTATTCAGATTCCTCTATCTATATGTAAGAATGATTCCCCGACTCAGGCAAAACACCCATTGAACTCAGTGGGCTTGTCTATGCTAAGCTTTTTTAAAAAAGCAAAATCCCAGGGGTTGCACTGCCCTGAGTGGGAGTACACCCAAGGCTCAGACTGCCACCAGCGTTCTTATAACTTTATTGTCTAGGCATGCGTTGAGGAGGGTTAGATGACATCATAAAAATACCACCTTTTCTGCATTAGACCGTACCTATGCACTAATGGTGGTGCAATGGCAGATCAAAAAAAGTCTAATACAGGTTCAGCTAATTAGTGGGCGTTTTTCCTCATGCAGGTTCAGGCTCTTTCATTCCAATATTAACAGTGTAGGTCTGTCTTTGCAGAAATTTATGCATTCGTAACTTTTAAGCATATGTGCAGTCCTGTTGAGTTCAGTGGAACTACTCACATGCTGAAGTTAGGCAAGTGCTTAATTCTTTGCAGTATCAAGGCCTTAGTTAACTAAAAACTTTTGTATGTGGGCATTCTCATATCTTGGAAGCAAAATGTGTCTGAAAAATGTTTTTAGCACTAAAGTATCTGTTACCAATCTGTAGCAGATGCATCTTCCCCACCAAATCCTTGAGGTTAATTTAATTTAGGTCATCAGAAAATGTGTACTTCATAAAATTTTCAGTTGTGGTTACCTTGCAGTGTTACAAAACTATATGAAAACAACTGCCTTTTTAGATGGTTTGAATGTCACAGTGCAATAGTGAAAAGGAGTAGATTTAGTATCTTTTCCCTTTATTTGAAATGTCACAATTTGTGTGTTTTTAGTAATATTTTTGTTACTCTGTTTTCAATGAAGTCAAACTGTGATTTACAATGTGCTTTTTTTGGTCAACATTTGTATTAAAAATAAACAATGGACTTTTGAGTCTTTGTAAGATGTTTCTCCATTGTCTGTGCATGCCTTACAATTTACTCCTCTGTAACATATTGTGACAGATCCAGACCAGTGGGGTACAGGAGTTTGGTAGAAGGTAAATGCCACTGGATGAACAGTTTTCTATTCCCTGAGTGACCAGAGCAGGGGCTGCACTAGAGCAATCAGGAACCTGCTAGAACCAATTAAGACAGGCAAGCTAATTAAGACACCCAGAGCCAATTAAGAACATACTAGAATCAGTTATGGCAGGCAGACTAATCAGGACACCTGGTTTTAAAAGGACCTCCCATCTGTTAGTGGGGGGGGGCATGCAAGGAGCAGGGGGTGAGAAGGCGTGCTGCTGGAGAACTGAGGAGTACAAGCGTGATCAGGCTTCAGGAGGAAGATCCTGCAGTGAGGATAAAGAAGGTGCTGGGGGGAGGCCCTGGGGAAGTAGCTCAGAGAGTTGTAGCTGTCACACAGCTGATACAGAAAACATAGCTGCTATCCACAGGGCCCTGGGCTGGAACCCGGAGTAGAGGGCGGGCCCGGGTTAACCCCCATTCCCCCAATTCCTGATTGGACACAGGAGGAGTTGACCTGGTCTGTGACAACACCAGAAGGGAAGGTCTAAATTGGAAAAGGATATGGCCTGTCCCTGACACACTAGGTGGGACAGCAGAGACTGTAGAGATTGTTCTCCATTTCCTCCATGCTGGCCAGCGATGAGGTTAGCTGAGTGAACGGCAGATTTGAGCCTCTAGCAGAAACGGCCAAAATGAGGGCTGCCGTGAACCTCTGAGGTGAGCAAATCTGCCAAAAAGTGCAGGACCCACCAAAGCTGAGGAGGAACTTTGTCACAATATGCATTCCACCTCACTGTGGAGGGTGGCTTAATGTGTGTAAAAAGCTTGAGAGCCTCGAACAAGCCATTTGTTCAAGTTCGGAGTATCATAGGGGGGTAGCAGAGATCCCCATAGGTTCTGTAGGCGTTACACCCTTTGGACCAAAACATGGAGCAGAAATAAAGCAAAAGACAAACATGTAGCAAAACCATCAAAAAGCAAACTCGTACCTTTTACATGCCTGTATCCTAATTTTAGTTTTTAGTTAATGGAAAAATACACAGGTTATCAATAGTACTTTTCGGTAATCTTTGACACAAAACCATTCTAATTTAAATATGGGCAGTCCGCAAGCATTTTCAGCATTGTGAGTCATATAGTTTCCTAAAGCATCTGAAACATTTTAACAAAAGTTTAGCTTTCAGGCTCTCCTGGGTGCATGACATTGATCAAGGGATTTTAGGCCTTAACTCAAAGTTCAAGGGTAACAGTCCACAATTGAAAGGTTTTAAATGCATTTTGGTCTCTTTTAACCTGGACGATATTACTTGGTCCCACTGTCATGACAAGTTCCTGAACCAATTTGTTCCTTTATGGGGACCACTCAGCCACATTTGCAGTAGGGCTATTTTGCAGTACTTCCCATTTGCCTATAGTTGACCTTGTAACGTGGTTTCCAGCCATTAAAGGAGAGGAGCCAGCCCAGCTGCATTCAGCTACTAAAAGGAGCTGAAGAAGTAATGCATCTCCTTCCACACTCATCGGTGGTATTTCCAACTGCCTGGGCGCTGCTATCAAGGGAATCTGTCTTTTCTTGTTGTTCAACATGAGTAACTCCTGTGGGGAGTATGTAGATGGAATCCACTGAATGAAGAAAGGAGTCAAAGGGAAGAGTTCTCAAGGAAAGGGAAAAGAAAAAGGGATCCTGGGATGTGCAGGAGATGGAGAGGGTAGTGTGCCTCTGAGAGGGAGGAGGTTAAAGAAAGGAGAAGACCAGGAAGGGAAAACAGAACATAAGGGAAACCAAAGGGAGTAGAAGACAGGTAAGACTGTGGAGAGCAAGGAAAAGCAACAAGTCAGAGAAATGATAGCACAATGCCCATTTAACTTTTATTTCTATTAGTGAGCATCAGCATCCATAGAGAAGTGTTTTTTCTCACACTGGATCTGACAAGGATCTAATCTCCTGTGAGGCTATCTATCATTAAACCAATTAAAAATTCTATTATGTAGCTCATTCTGGACTGTTTACATGTTTATATCAACATTCAAGAATTTTCTTTTGATAACAAGAGCGACATAAGGGACAAACAAGTTTTTCTCCCAAGGAAAACTCTTCAAATGCTTGAAGACAAGTCTGATGAAACATATGTGAACAAGAGAGCAGAACAGTCTGGCGCGAATACCGATTATTGCTGTTCTCAGAGAAGACACTTGGAGGATGAGTGATATGACACAGTGGCATAATGCAAATAGGGCAGTCAAATATCTCTTGCCGAAATGCCTGAGGGGAAAATAAGAAAATATATTAGTTATTGTAGACTGATAACTAAACATTGGAAGGCATGCATAGCAGCAATACCCTATACAACAAGAAGGTTCAAAGTGCATTTTGTAACAATTGGTGGTATGTTCTTCAATATTTAATCTATTGAAACCTGTTCTGTATCTCTTCACATCAGGATAATTCTGAAATATCTTTAATATTACTTTCCTTCTTATCGAACACAGGAGGAATTATTTGTAATCATAAACCAAACAATAGTTATTGTAGCAAAATGTTTAACTTCAAGGTACTGTACTGTTTAAAAAAAAGTTTGCAGATATTGTTTTAGCGTGTGGATTGACAAATGATACCAGGGAATTTTTTGGATGGAGGATATGCTGGAAAAAACTTTCCTGCTTTGACACTGACTATAGTTGCAAAATGAATTGAGATCATCATCCAATTGGCTCCGAAACCAACCTGCATCTGTATTTTCTCCCATTCAGTTGCGCTTATTAACGGGGCAAATTTTTCCTCCAACTGTTGAAGCACATTTCGACTTGCAGCTATAGAAGAATCAATTTCAGAAAAAAACTCATCTATGTTTGTGTCATAAGAACTCAATAACCGATTGCTGATCTCCTGAAACTAAAGAACAAGAGGAAAAAATAGCCTCCAGTTAGAATATTAACAGCTACCAGCACAGATTTTCAAAATTATTATCGTAAATTGCTAAAAAATCAAGGAAACACATTCTTGAGAACTTTTAAAATGAACTTTATTTATCAAAATAATACTTTATCCTTGGCCAAACAGTGCATGCTACTACTCTGTCCAAATATCATGCACTGTTACTTAATATGTACAAAGTACAAATATCTGCCTTTTTTGTATTAACTTTCCAAAAGTCTCTGCTTTATACTCTTAAAGGCTTTAACTCATACATGAAGACAAGGTTAGTTTGAAAGTACAGATCTTAGCCAGCAAGAACACATTTAATTTTTCTTCATTTTAAAAGATGACCATCTTTTTAAAAAAGTGCATGTACTATGTTTTGTTAACACTATTAAAGGCATCTAACCAAAGTATGCACATCAAACAGTAGTGCTAAATTATTTTTAGTGCATAATGCTACCCCCAACAGAAGAAGTAATGAACTGAAGTATAACCAGCTCTCATTCCATCTTAACCCAGCAGACTCTGGCCTCCGCCTCAAATAAAATCCCAGATAGTCTATATTTCCTCTCATCTACTATAATCCACATGGTACCTGAAAGCTCAGTACAGAACAACACTCATCTTAAAGTACCACATGGCCTGTGTCCTTCGAGATTCTTATTTCTATAGTGATTCTTGAGGATTTGAGAAACATTCCATGGACAGGGATGGGTTGTGGGCCAATGCCCCTGGACTCTGTTTATCTCTCAGGAGAAGAAAACGGGGATTATTCAGTGCATGTGTTCTTTTGTTTGAAGTCCACAATCACAGGAGTCAATTTACTTACAGAGTGACTCAAGATCACCAGCATGGAAGTTTTTCCATGTCAAAAGGGCTTGCATATGAAGTTTTCTGCATCTTTGTTTGACAGTGAAAATACTGTCAACATGTTTGTTTTTTCTTTTCTCCTCAGCCAGATTCCGTGCCAGACCCCCATGCATGCAGGAAACTTTTTTTCTTCTTTTGTCTCATTGCTTGGGTACCCTATGCCTGGGGAACAGGTACTTCCCTGCAAATACTGACTTGAAACTGGATCGCATTCGTAAGATAAGATGTAAGTATTAGATCTTCAATGTCAGATTTTGAAAGGGGTTTAAGGGAGTTAGGCACCCAGCTCCCACTGAATGACTTGTTATAAAATCCCAATTTTAGCTAACATTTCAAGACATGATCTTTAAACTTTGACTGTCATTGGTGTACTTCAGAATTAGTGGCAGACATAGCCTCCATGTCAATTAAATTTCCAAAATTAGTTACCCAGGTGTATAGATGTTAAAGTCAGCTTTATAATGAAACTCTTAACTATGATCTCTCCATAATCTATTCTAGCTAAAGTGAATGCTTTGAAACAAAGAAAAACTTTAGAGCCATCCAGAAAAGGAAAATGATGGGATGCTTTATAAGAGCGGGGATAGGTGAATTTCTGTCTTGTGCAGAAGTCTGATTTGATTATATTTTTTAGTTTGTTTGTCCTTTTAAGCAAGAAAAGTGGAAATCTGTTAATTCACACTGACTGGGAGACCCACTATGGTCGACTGCATTTTGCACTACAGCAAAAAACAAGGGTGATACAACCATTAAATGTGTTTCTGTCCATTTAATTTGTCAATTGCAGTTTAGGTTTAATGATGATATGAGAACACGAGTATATGAAAGAATGCATAAATTTTTAAATTGTACTATGAGGCCCCTTTAAAGCATCTCCTTGTAAAACTTTCTCAGAGGTGGGCGGGGGTGTTAAGAGAGAGTGAGTGTCTAGCACAGTGCATATTAGTGAAGCTATTCCTGTACTTCCATGGTGGCCTTTCATTAAGAAAAGATCTTTCAAATTCCATCACATGCAAATATGTGCATTGACCTTAAACATATATTTTTTTTAAATCCAAACCCTTCTCCCCTTCAGTATTTGCATTTTACATGATTTCCGTATATTTCTAAATGACAAAATTGAGACTCTTTTAGATGAGATGCACAATATGTATTGGACTAATGAGATTTTATTTTAATCTGGTTATTAGTCATATACTGCCCTGAGTGTTTTAGTGAGCTAAGTCTCTGAAATTACATGTATTGTAAAAAGTTATTGGAGTCTTAATTTGCTTTATCTGAATTACTGTCAAAGACTAAGTTTTAGAATTTAATTAACTTGTTCCATATTTGATATAAAGCCTACTTCTGCTCCAAGTGAAGTCAATGTTAAAGCTCACTGACTTCAGTGGCAGCAGGAGTAGGCCCTTACCCAGCATGATTCATTGGTCTCTGTTCAGAAAGAAATCAAGCCAGGATTGATTCTTTGGGAAAATTTTTCTACAGTACACTGGCAGAACTATGCTGTACAGCTTGCATTATGCCTGGCTATACCCTGGCTTTCAATGAATATCAAACTGGCACATACCTTAGAAAATTATTTCCATGAGAAACCTATAGTGGCCATCAGAAATGAGCATAAATTAGAGCAGCCATGAGGCTGCTTCAGCTTTTGCTGGTGGTCAGGCAGGGCCCAGAATACCAGAATATGGTGAGTACATAAAGAGTTTAAAGAAGTGAGACCCCATAGGTGGCCTGTGCGCCAAATGTGGCCCACCAAGGCTTCCTGTGTGTCCCGCCAGCTCACCTTAAAAAATGTTTATAATTAAGTTCACAAACAGTGATGCACTACCTATCATTTGCCTATGATTTAGTAAATAACTTACTGGCAGTGCTTAATTTGTAATGAAAGAGGTGTGGGGGCAACCCCAGCACAAATTAAGCATTCACAGGGAGGCTGGAGAGCAGTGGCTGCTGGCCAGGCGCCCAGCCCTGAAGGCAGTGCTGTCAGCAGCAGCAGGGCAGAAGTAAGGGTGACGTGGTATGGTACTGCCACCTTTACTTCTATGCTGCTGCTGCTGGCAGCGGCACTGTCTTCAGAGCTGGGTGGCTGGACAACAGCAGCTGCTGGCCAGGAGCGCAGAGAAGCCGGGGATATGAATTTCCAAGGCTAAAGGTGCTGGGGTTAAGCCCCAGCACAAATTAAGCACTGCTTACTGGATCTGAAGTTCTTGCAATCGCATCGGCTGCAGCTGAGCTTGGACGGTGCCCATTTTTTCATTAGTGATGGAAATGGAGCCAAAAATGCATTCAAATGGGAGTAAATGTCACCAAGTCAACAGCGAGAGCCGAGCTTTTAACCCATCCTGGACAGCGGATTTTCTTTTTATTATGCCACCTCATTTAAACACAAACCTTTTGTGTTTACCGTGCCACACTACTGTATCCCTCTGTAAGGCCGTCAACATAAAGCACCACTTTGAATCAAGGCACAGTGTCAAGGTTCCTTCCCCACTCTGAACTCTGGAGTACAGATGTGGGGACCTGCATGAAAACCCCCCTAAGCTTATTTTTACCAGCTTAGGTTAAAACTTCCCCAAGCTACAAACTATTTTACCTTTTGTCCCTGGACTTTATTGCTGCCACCACCAAGCATCTAACAAAATATAACCGGGAAAGAGCCCACTTGGAAACGTCTTTCCACCAAAATCCCCCCAAGCCCTACACCCCCTTTCCTGGGGAAGGCTTGATAAAAATCCTCATCAATTTGCATAGGTGAACACAAACCAAAACCCTTGGATCTTAAGAACAAGGAAAAAGCAATCAGGTTCTTAAAAGAAGAATTTGAATTAAAGAAAAAGTAAAAGAATCACCTCTATAAAATCAGGATGGTAAATACCTTACAGGGTAATCAGATTCAAAACATAGAGAGAGAATCCCTCTAAGCAAAACCTTAAGTTACAAAAAGACACAAAAACAGGAATATACATTCCATTCAGCACAACTTACTTTATCAGCCATTTAAACAAAACAGAATCTAACGCATATCTAACTAGATTGCTTATTAACCCTTTAAAGGAGTTCTGACCTGCATTCCTGCTCTGGTCCCGGCAAAAGACAACACAGCCAGAGAGAACCCTTTGTTTCCCCCCCACTCCAGCTTTGAAAGTATCTTGTCTCCTCACTGGGCATTTTGGTCAGGTGCCAGTGAGGTTGTCTTAGCTTCTTAACCCTTTATAGGTGAAAGGGTTTTTCCTCTGGCCAGGAGGGATTTAAAAGTGTTTACCCTTCCCTTTATATTTATGACACACAGTAAATTTAATTCAGCCTATCTTCCTGGCAGTGTTGCAAGATGTGACAGAATTGAAAATCTGAAGTCTTTTTATCTCACTTCAAATGTCATTCTCACAACATCAGCGACGGTACAGGAAAAAGAAACAGCTACTTCTCTTTGGATAATGTTGGTACTAACTAAAAAGAAAAAGCCTTCCCTGCATGCTGAACTTGTGAAGGAGTGCACGATGGAAATGCTGGAGGAGCTTTTTGCTGGAGATAAAAATAAAGATGACATTTTGAACTGTGTGAAGCAAGTTCCACTGTCTGATTCCACGGCAGTGGGAAAATTGGAGGTAAATTTATGAGGACTGTTTGTTACCACTGCTTTCCAATTTAAAAAACACCAAATACATCTCTCTTGCAGTGGACAAATCAAGCAATTTAAGTGACACTGCCCAGTTATCACTGTTTGTTAGATTTTATGAAAGTGAAATTTTCAAGGAAGAATTTTTGTGCTTAATACCATTGGAAACCTACACCACAGGAGAGATCATTTTTGAAAAGAGAACCATTTTTTGAAAAAAAAATGGTTTAAATCTGTAGAAAGTAAACTCGCTTGTTACACGCAGAGATCCCTCCATGACAGGGAAAGAGAAGGGCTTTGTTTCACATTTGGCAGTGATACACTTCACTGCATCATTCACTAGATTGTTCTGTGTGTAAGTTGTCTGGGGACTTGAAAAAAAAAAAACGGGTACTGTGATGAGATTAGTGAACTACACATGCTCAACTTCTAGTTTGCAACATCGTCTTTTTAAAGCTCTTTTACAAGACATTTC
The DNA here is from genome assembly GCF_965140235.1 of Caretta caretta. Classification (NCBI taxonomy): domain Eukaryota; kingdom Metazoa; phylum Chordata; order Testudines; family Cheloniidae; genus Caretta; species Caretta caretta. The sequence continues at coordinate 251,355,427 of NC_134207.1, forward strand.
AGCCGAACACAGTGACCAGCTGCAGCACGATGACATTCGCTGGTTAAGTCGGGAGCACGTGTTAGAGAAGTTTTGTGCGCCTCAAAAAGAAATAACAGACATTCTTTCAAACTACAAGACCAACAAGGCTTGCGAGTTCCTGTAATTTATGAATAATGTCCCCTGTTTGTCAGAGGTAGCTTTTCTGTGCAATATTACTAGTCACTTGAATTTCCTCAACTTGCAGCTCCAGGGTCATGCAAGCAGCGTTAGGAATCTGTTTGAAAAAGTGTGTCCCTTTCAGAGGAATTTTTAAATCTTTGAGACAGACTTAACAGGAAAGATGTTGCATTGACTCACATTGCATGTTGTTGCTATAGCTGAAACTTCACTGAATGCGATTCAATAATTTCTAAAAAATCTGATCCAAAATTTTAAAATGCAATTTGAGAATTTTAAAATTCCAAAGGATTTGCTTTTACTTGTTCCATTTGTTGCCTCTGCCAATGGATCTTGCCCTTCTGAAGCAAAGAATATTCTTGATTCAATTGATGAAGGTGCCTTTCAATTAGAAATTGTAAGGCTCTAAAGCTCAGACGTCTTGAAGGCAAAATTCAGAGAAGTGGAACTTCGTGATTTTTGGACTAAATATGCTGACCAGTTTCAGAACAGCCAGAATCAACCCATCTATCTTTTAACAATGTTCAGATCAACGTACGTCTGTGAATGTGGGTTTTCTACCATGAACATTATAAAAAACCAACACTGTAATCGCCTGACATATGAGCATCTTCCCCCATGCATGTGACTTGCCCTGACCTCTTACAAACCACTCTTCACAGAGCTTGACAGAGATCATTGATGTCACCTCTCCCATTCGAGATTACCACAAACTCAGGTAATAATGTTGAGTCATAAACTTCGTTAAAAGATAGAAACACTAATACTTATGTTGTAATCGAGGCTTTATTTATTGGCAGCTGAATTTTTTTTTGTCCACCTTCTGCACAAATGACCCACCTCTTGTTATAAAATTCTCAAATCGGCCCACAGGTAGATCTAATTGAGTATCACTGGTTTAAAGCCACCTTTGTTTCATCCTCTGTTTCTGTGATGAGCACATGAGCAAAGTGACACAGAATCTGGCACCTTGTAGCGTATATCCTCAGTGTCGGTTTCTACTCGTGTCTTTCCTTAGGCAACACTATGAAAGGCATGCTGCTGCTGGGGAAGAGCAGACAGTAAAGAGAGCACACATTGCTGCTGTGAGCTAGAGGCAGGGGAATGAGCCAGCTTCTTCCAAAAATCCCAGCAGGTTGCTGCTCAGTGGGTAAAAAGTTTTTTCCACATAACCCATGTAACTCTTGAAATGAGAAGCTGTACATGAGCTTGTCTGACAATGGTTGTGCTGTTTGTTCCTCTTTCCCTCTGTTAGACTCAGCTGTAAGAGGTCTACCATTCGCTCCTCAAAATCACACTTGTGTTCTCCCTGCCCTACTCAGCCAAAGGATGTTGGGTCCTCCCATCAGGCTTCCCTGAGCCAAAGCCATACAAGAATCAGAGGAGACATTTTTTTGCTTATGACTGATCCAGCAGGTTCCCCTGCATGGATGCTACCTGCTTTGAGGTTTCCAATGGATTTTCTGCAGAATGACCCCAAGCCATCACTCAGGAAGTGGAATCAGGGACTGGAAGACAGAAATGTAGCTAACTCTTAAAAATGGGGGTTTATGCTAAATGGCCTATAAATATTTAAAGTCTATATAGGAAGGGATAAGCACCCTTTATAGAATATGAAATTGGTAGTGTTAATTTACTAGGCATTATGTTCACCATTACTGATGCTAAATCCTGATCTGTGTCAATGCATAAGTTATTACATCATTTTATTTTTCAAAAATTTGAAACTGATTAATAGGTAAAAGTGCGACTCAGCCTATTGGCTCCTCAGTACACCAAAACAGCTTATGTCTGAAAGTATCTTTGAGTAATTAATCTGTATCTTTTTGTGATTTCATTATAGGGTCATTAGGGAAATATTTCAGCTTGAACGGTGTGACAAACTAGGAGTTCTAACTACTTTATATCAATATGCAAAGTGACATCAATCATTTGCAATGAAATGATGCAAACAAAAGCACCTTAGTGAACTCTGTACAGAGAAGCCTTCTTAAGTGATCCATCTTAATGTCAGCAAATTGTTTACTAATGTGTTGACCTATGGCAACCCTCAAAAGTAAAATGAAAAGGCTAGAGTTTACAGCGTATCAATGAATCAGTTGATAAGCTTTTACTGGTTTAATATCCTCCTAGTCTTGCTGCTTGGAGCCACTTCAAGTTAGCAACAGAATGTTTGCTATCACCATGTGATAAAGGAAGTCAAACGACTAAACAAACTCCAGGACCATTATACTGTTTGGTGAGATTTAAATTAAAATTGTTGGGAAAAATCATGGGGTGGGGGGTGGGGAGAGGAAACTAAAGTCAACTGCACGGATTTACAAATGACTTACCTAGCTTCCCAAACAATAGTCAAGACTTTTACTTAAACTGGAGACAATGCAATGCATTTGAAAAGATTTAATTGCAGCAGTAAAAGATCATACCTCAATTAAATGACTTATGCAAGCAGACTTTATAGATAAGGATCAAAGAAATTCACTACCGAACACACGGCATTCTAGGCAACACTTTGTTTTCTGTACCCACTGATGCTAAAAAGTTGCATAGCTTGGTTTCAGTGACCTTTCATATTCCCTTTGATCTAAATTAGTAAGAACTTTAATGGATCAGTATAATAAGGGCTACTGTATCATCATCAGACAAATAAAATACACTCTTCTTAACAATAATATTTCAGGCCTACATTCTAATTCTATGGCAATTGTTTAAGACTGCAAAACTAGACATTTGACCTTTGTGGGCTTGCCAAAGGAAGTTGGTCTATATTTTAAAAAATCTACTTGCTAACCCCCAATCTCTTAACTGTACCACTGTTCAGTTCTGTTAGCAGCTGGGGAGTGACATTTTAAGAGCATGACACAAGTTTATGAGAGGAGAAATGCATCTTAGAAAAGCTTTTTTCCATCTGGAAATGGATTGCTGTATGTGAAAAATTACCCAAGTGTTTTATTAACAAACGGACACTAAACAAAGGTATGGAAAGCTAAAAGTGGAGACAGCCAGTTCTCATTTGAAAGCCACAGAGAAAAGAACTAAGAAAAATGAGTGTGTATCCCTTGATTGTGATTTATATTCTCTAAACACATTCAAACCTGGGAATTCCAAATCAGTATGTGTTATCCGTGTGTGTCTGAACAGAAAGAAGAAGAATTGCCACCATACTGTTCAGTGCAGGTTCACAAAGTGCCATGTATTGAGAATCATTGCCTAAAACTGAACTAGCCTTGAAAATATTTGTAATTGAAGCTGCCATTTTTGAATCTTTGAACAGCATCATGCTACTAAACAGCAACAGTGGAATTAGCAGTATAAAGCCCCAGTGTCCAAGTATTACACATTTTCCATTTTGCTTTTTTAAAGGGGGGTTGAAATTAAAAAAAGGTTGGATTTAAACAATTTTGTTTAAATATTAATCAGTGTTATGACACACGTGCTTCTTGAGATTGCTACTGCCCTTGTTTCCAGTCATAATTCTGATGCCTTCCTTGTTGTGTCAAGTTTCTTTAAGTGGCATTTAAAATCAAAAAGATGATTCCAAATCACCAGCAAGAACTGACTCAAAAACCAAAGCAGGGAAGAGAGAAGAAGCCAAAGAGGTGCAGCAGGTTGCCTTTTGTAGTGGCAGGTACAGATAGTATCATGGTAATTATACTTGCATCTGGTGTGTTGATTTGTATATTGGGGAATGCATAGGAATTGCCATACTGGATCAGACCCAATGTCCATCTAGTTCAGTATCCAGCCTCTGACAGTAGCCAGTATTGGATGCTTCAGAGGAAGGTGTTAAGAACACTGCAGTAGGCAGATGTGGAAAAAGCTGCCTTCTCCCCTGCCCCTTCCCCCACATTCGGGCTCATCCTAGTCTCTAATAATTGGTGTAAGACTCAAAGCTTGAGGTTAGTATTCCTTCCAAAATGTTTATTAATAAATGACTGTGGATGTTCTTGGTTTCCTTATGAAGTGTCCAATACTCTTGAATCCCTATACTCTTGGCCTCGACCATAGGTGACAGTACAAATTTCTTATGGAAAAATCAAGCTGCAAAGAGTTAAACCTCTTAGCAGACATGTGAGATAGCATATTTAAAACTGTTCAGGACCATGGGACTTAGCTTCCAAAACTGTGGCGTTTTGGGGATCAGGACTGTGGGGCACTTATTAGTAAGAAGACAAGTTAATATTATGGGGTATAACAGTTAATCCTCAAAAACACTCATTCTGAAAAAATCTATCCAGGTATTTACATGGCTCTCCCCTACCTAGTATCTGAAGAAGATAGTCTCTAGCTACCAAACCTTCCATTTCTCCCCAAACTAAGTTTAAATGAGACCTTAAGGTCTCTTTAAAAAATAAAGCTAGTTCTCTTTAGTTCCATCCTGCAGGTTTTGTAACCGTTACAAAGGCCTGCAGTAAACATTAAATTGTCAGATTTTTAAGGCTGGGAAGTATTTTTGTTGCAGTAGGGCCCAAAGGCTCCAACCATGACTGATGCTCCATTATGCTAAAGGCTGTACAAAACACACAGGAAGATGTAGTCCCTGCCCCAAAGAGCTTACATACTAATGAGATGCAACAAGTAAGTATAACAAACTGTGTTAGGGCAGAGAAGACAGAGCAACAGTAAAACCTGGACTGTACACATAGTTTTACCCATTTAGCTAAAGGTGTGGGTTTTTAAATCAGTTTAGTTAAACAGGTACAACAGTGTGTGGATGATCTTATGTTGGTTTAAGCTGGACATTGATTTAGTTTGCACCAGATATGAGTGTCTACACAGGGGTTTGCAACAGTTTAACTACATTGGTTTATGTGTGTAGTTAAGCTGCTGGGGGAGGGGGCATAAGGCAAGTTGAGGTCCTTGTTACTCAGAAGTTTTTGGCAGCTTATAGGGGATTGTGGCTTCATGAGAGGTGGGTTTGGTGGTTGTCGGGGAGGTGTCAGGTGGGTATTTGTCACTGACTAATCTGGAAAGTTGGGCTGAGCTGCCTGTCACTTGCAACAAGGGAAGAGAGAAAACTGTGAAGGGCTGAAAATGGAAACTCCCCAGGCTCTTTTTAGCTGGCTACTTCCAATGAGCCAGATTCACTCCAGTGTCCTAGCTCCCAAGACAGAGGTTGATTGCCCTATAGAGTATCTGGAGTTCTTAGAGATGTGTCCCCCTACAGGAGCTCCTCTTGAGGTGCACATGCACCACACGTTACTTCAATCAGAGATTTTTGGCAGCAGCATTCACTCAGTCTGCACATGTACCTATCCTTATGCTCTGTACTGAGGGTATATAGATTGCAATGGATAAACTGTCCTTAATTAACTTCTTTACCACGAAGTCCCACAGAGACAACACTCCAAAGCAGGGGGCAAGGAGGGTGGGTAGTGGAGCACCCATAGGAACACACATCTTGAAAACTCCAGTTACTGTACAGGATAAGTAACCTCTTTCTTCAAGTGGTGTCCCTATGGGTGCTTCACTTGAGTTGACTTCCTAGCGGTGCCTTCTGAAGGAGTTGGGAGCTTTGCAATTCGATCTAGAACTGTTTGCAGAACCAAAGACAGCATCTGCCTGAGAAGTGTTAACTAGGGCATAGTATCTGGAGAAAGTGTAGACTGAAGCCCATGTAGCATCTCTGCCTATTTCCACTATAGAGACATCTTTTAGCTGAGCAATGGATGTGGACTGAGACCTAATTGAATGGGCTATGATTAGGGTGTCCATCTGTCCCATTTTTAAAGAGACAGTCCCATTTTTTGGGACTTTTTTCTTATATAGGCACTTATTACCTCCCACCCCCTATCCCATTTTTTTCACAGTTGCTATCTGGTAACCCTAGTTATGATAAGTTAGCAGCTTCACAGAAGGAGAAGATACTGGTGGTAACCCATTTAGAATGTCTCTGGGTTACACTGATGTTCCTTTAGCTCTGTCTGCAAGAGATACAAATAGAAGCTTAAAAGGATCTGGTCTGTACAAATAGCATGCCCGTGCGCTCCTAACATCTAAGGTATGGAAGGCAACATCTTCCCTCATCCGAAGGGGTTTAGGATGAAATATAGGGAAATGACTATTTTGATTTATATGAAAGTCTGAACTGACTTTAGGTAAGGATGCAGATGTAGTCAGAGGCACAACTTATCTTTGAAGAAAACAGTGTATGGGGGTGGGGAGGTCAGCCATCAGAGCTCTTAGCTCACCAACTCTTTGAGCAGAAGTAATGGATGCTAAAAAAAGGCAGTTTGCATGGAAAGGTGTAAATGTGTACAGGTAGTCACTGGTTCAAAGGGAGGTTTCATTAAAGAATTGAGACCTAGGTTCAAGTGGTCTTTCTGACCTGCGGAAAAAGGTTTGATAACCCTTTGATAAATCTAGAAGTTGCAGGGTGAGCAAATGCCAAGAAACCTTCCACAGCTGAGCTAGCTGCCCGATCAACTTTAATGCAGCTCAATGAAAGACCTCCTTCAAGGTGAAAAGGTATTCTAAAACTTTAGAAATGGAAGAATCGGCAGGACATAGGTGTCAGGGAGTAAAGCTGTGCTCAAATATTTTCTATTTCTGATGGTAAGTTTTTCTGTGGACTCCATTCTATTGTTAAGCAGGACCTCCTGAATCTCCATCCAGCTACCAGGCTTTGAGTCATAAAGTTTTGAGGTTGGGGTTAAGAACACTCCTAAAGTCCTGCGAGAGAACGTTCAGGGGAGGGGTCAATGGTAGGCTTGATGACCGGCCGAGAAGAGAGCTGGAAAATGTAAGGGAATCGGCTAATTTGGTACAATCAAGATGACCGTGGCTTGGCCTTGTTTGACTT